>NC_134117.1:75077500-75452500 GCF_040939455.1 Microcebus murinus | reverse complement strand
TGCTGTTTGGATCTGGCTATGTCCACTGAACCTTGGCAGACGGGGAGGCAGGGCACAGTGCGGATCTGGCTGTGTCCAATCACCCACGGCAGACGGGCAGGCAGGGCGCAGTGCGGATCTGGCTGTGTACACTCACCCATGGCAGACTGGCAGGCAGATCGCAGTGCGGATCTGGCTGTGTCCACTCACCCACGGGAGGCGGGCAGGCAAGGCGCAGTGTGGATCTTGCTGTGTCCACTCACCCACGGGAGACGGGCAGAGAGGATGCTGTGTGGATCTGGCTATGTCCACTGACCCACGGCAGACGGGCAGGCATGGCGCAGTGCGGATCTGGCTGTGTCCACTCACCCACGGGAGACGGGCAGGCAGGGCGCAGTGCGGATCTGGCTGTGTCCAATCACCCACGGGAGACGGGCAGGCAAGGCGCAGTGCGGATCTGGCTGTGTCCACTCACTCACGGGAGACGGGCAGGCAGGGCGCAGCGGATCTGGCTGTGTCCACTCACCCACGGCAGACGGGCAGGCAGGGCGCAGTGCGGATCTGGCTGTGTCCACTCACCCGCGGGAGACGGGCAGGCAGGGCGCAGTGCGGATATGGCTGTGTCCACTCACCCACGGGAGACGGGCAGCCAGGGCGCAGTGCCGATCTGGCTGTGTCCACTCACCCACGGGAGAAGGGCAGGCAAGGCGCAGTGCGGATCTGGCTGTGTCCACTCACCCACGGGAGACGGGCAGGCAAGTCGCAGTGCGGATCTGGCTGTGTCCACTCACCCACGGGAGACGGGCAGGCAGGGCGAAGTGCGGATCTGGCTGTGTCCACTCACCCACGGCAGAGGGGCAGGCAGTGCGCAGTGCGGATCTGGCTGTGTCCACTCACCCACGGGAGACGGGTAGGCAAGGCGCAGTGTGGATCTGGCTGTGTCCACTACACACGGGAGGCGGGCAGAGAGGGTGCTGTGTGGATCTGGCTATGTCCACTGACAGACGGGAGATGGGCAGGCAGGGCGCAGTGCGGATCTGGCTGTGTCCACTCACCCACGGGAGACGGGCAGGCAGGGCGCAGTGCGGATCTGGCTGTGTCCACTCACCCACGGGAGACGGGCAGGCAGGGCTCAGTGCGGATCTGGCTGTGTCCAATCAACCATGGGAGACGGGCAGGAGGGCGCAGTGCGGATTTGGCTGTGTCCACTAACCCAGGGGAGACGGGCAGGCAAGGCGCAGTGTGGATCTGGCTGTGACCACTCACCCACGGGAGACGGGCAGAGAGGGTGCTGTGTGGATCTGGCTATGTCCACTGACCCACGGCAGACGGGCAGGCAGGGCGCAGTGCGGATCTGGCTGTGTCCTCTCACCCACGGCAGACGGTCAGGCAGGGTGCAGTGCATATCTGTCTGTGTCCACTCACCCACGGCAGACGGGCAGGCAGGGCGCAGTGCGGATCTTGCTGTGTCCACTCACCCACGGGAGACGGGCAGGCAGGGTACAGTGCGGATCTGGCTTTGTCCACTCACCCACGGGAGACGGGCAAGCAGGGCGCAGTGCGGATCTGGCTGTGTCCACTCACCCACGGGAGACGGGCAGGCAGGGCGCAGTGCGGATCTGGCTGTGTCCACTCACCCACGGGAGACGGGCAGGCAGGGTACAGTGCGGATCTGGCTGTGTCCACTCACCCACGGGAGACGGGCAAGCAGGGCGCAGTGCGGATCTGGCTGTGTCCACTCACCCACGGCAGACGGGCAGGCAGGGCGCAGTGCGGATCTGGCTGTGTCCACTCACTCACGGGAGACGGGCAGGCAAGGCACAGTGCGGATCTGGCTGTGTCCACTCACCCACGGAAGACGGGCAGCCAGGGCTCAGTGCGGATCTGGCTGTGTCCAATCAACCATGGGAGACGGGCAGGAGGGCGCAGTGCGGATTTGGCTGTGTCCACTAACCCAGGGGAGACGGGCAGGTAAGGCGCAGTGTGGATCTGGCTGTGTCCACTCACCCACGGGAGACGGGCAGGCAGGGCGTAGTGCGGATCTGGCTGTGTCCACTCACCCACGGGAGACGGGCAGGCAAGGCGCAGTGTGGATCTGGCTGTGTCAACTCACCCACGGGAGACGGGCAGAGAGGGTGCTTTTGGATCTGGCTATGTCCACTGACTCTTGGCAGATGGGGAGGCAGGGCGCAGTGCGGATCTGGCTGTGTCCAATCACCCACGGCAGACGGGCAGGCAGGGCGCAGTGCGGATCTGGCTGTGTACACTCACCCATGGCAGACTGGCAGGCAGATCGCAGTGCGGATCTGGCTGTGTCCACTCACCCACGGGAGGCGGGCAGGCAAGGCGCAGTGTGGATCTGGCTGTGTCCCCCCCCCCCCGGGAGACGGGCTGAGAGGGTGCTGTGTAGATCTGGCTATGTCCACTGACCCACGGCAGACAGGCAGGCATGGCGCAGTGCGGATCTGGCTGTGTCCACTCACCCACGGCAGACGGTCAGGCAGGGTGCAGTGCGGATCTGGCTGTGTCCACTCACCCACGGGAGACGGGCCGGCAGGGCGCAGTGCGGATCTGGCTGTGTCCACGCACCCCCGGCAGACGGGCAGGCAGGGCGCAGTGCGGATCTGGCTGTGTCCACTCACCCACGGGAGACGGGCAGGCAAGGCGCAGTGTGGATCTGGCTGTGTCCACTCACCCACGGGAGACTGGCAGGCAGGGCGCAGTGCGGATCTGGCTGTGTCCACTCACCCACGGCAGACGGGCAGGCAGGGCGCAGTGCGGATCTGGCTGTGTCCACTCACCCGCGGGAGACGGGCAGGCAGGGCGCAGTGCGTATCTGGCTGTGTCCACTCACCCACGTGAGACGGGCAGCCAGGGCGCAGTGCCGATCTGGCTGTGTCCACTCACCCACGGGAGAAGGGCAGGCAAGGCGCAGTGCGGATCTGGCTGTGTCCACTCACCCACGGGAGACGGGCAGGCAAGTCGCAGTGCGGATCTGGCTGTGTCCACTCACCCACGGGAGACGGCCAGGCAGGGCGCAGTGCGGATCTGGCTGTGTCCACTCACCCAAGGGAGACGGGCAGGCAGGGCGCAGTGCGGATCTGGCTGTGTCCACTCACCCAAGGCCGACGGGCAGGCAGGGCATAGTGCGGATCTGGCTGTGTCCACTCACCCACGGGAGACGGGCAGGCAGTGCGCAGTGTGGATCTGGCTGTGTCCACTCACCCACGGGAGACCGGCAGGCAGGGCGCAGTGTGGATCTGGCTGTTTCCACTCACCCACGGGAGACGGGCAGGCAGGGCGCAGTGCGGATCTGGCTGTGTCCACTCACCCACGGGAGACGGGCAGGCAAGGCGCAGTGCGTATCTGGCTGTGTCCACTCACCCACGGGAGACGGGCAGGCAGGGCCCAGTGAGTATCTGGCTGTGTCCACTCACCCACGGCAGGCAGTCAGGCAGGGCGCAGTGTGAATCTGGCTGTGTCCACTCAGCCATGGCAGGCGGTCAGGCAGGGCGCAGTGCGAATCTGTCTGTGTCCACTAACCCACGGCAGACGGTCAGGCAGTGCGCAGTGCGGTTCTGGCTGTGTCCATTCACCCACGGGAGACGGGCAGGCAAGGCCCAGTGCGGATCTGTCTGTGTCCACTCACCCACGGCAGACGGGCAGGCAGGGCGCAGTGCCTATCTGGCTGTGTCCACTCCCCACGGCAGACGGGCAGGCAGGGCGCAGTGCGGATCTGGCTGTGTCCACTAACCCACGGGAGACGGGCAGGCAAGGATCAGTGCGGATCTGGCTGTGTCCACTCACCCACGGGAGACGGGCAGGCAGGGCGCAGTGCGGATCTGGCTGTGTCCACTCACACAGGGGAGACGGGCGGACAAGGCACAGTGTGGATCTGGCTGTGTCCACTCACCCACGGGAGACGGGCAGAGAGGGTGTTGTGTGGATCTGGCTATGTCCACTGACCCACGGCAGACGGGCAGGCAGGGCACAGTGCGGATCTGGCTGTGTCCACTCACCCACGGCAAGGGGTCAGGAAGGGCGCAGTACGGATCTGGCTTTGTCAACTCACCCACGGGAGACGGGCAGGCATGGCGCAGTGTTTATCTGGCTGTGGCTAATCACCCACAGGAGACCGGCAGGCAGGGCGCAGTGCGGATCTGGCTGTGTCCACTCACCCACGGGAGACGGGCAGGCAGGGGGCAGTGCGGATCTGGCTGTGTCCACTCACCCACGGGAGACGGGCAGGCAGAGCGCAGTGTGGATCTGGCTGTGTCCACTCACCCACGGAAGACGGGCAGGCAGGGCGCAGTGCGGATCTGGCTGTGTCCACTCAGCCACGGGAGACGGGCAGGCAGGGCGCAGTGCGGATCTGGTTGTGTCCACTCACCCACGGGAGATGGGCAGGCAGGGCGCAGTGTGGATATGGCTGTGTCCACTCACCCACGAGAGACTAGCAGGCAGGGCGCAGTGTGGATCTGGCTGTGTCCCCTCACCCACGGGAGACGGGCAGGCAGGGCGCAGTGTGGATCTGGGTGTGTCCACTCACCCACGGGAGACGGGCAGGCAGGGCGCAGTGTGGATCTGGCTGTGTCCCCTCACCCACGGGAGACGGGCAGGCAGGGCGCAGTCCGGATCTGGCTGTGTCCACTCACCCACGGCAGGTGGTCAGGCAGGGTGCAGTGCGGATCTGGCTGTGTCCACTCACCCACGGGAGACGGTCAGGCAGGGCGCAGTGCGGATCTGGCTGTGTCCACTCACCCACGGGAGACGGGCAGGCAGTGCGCAGTGCGGATCTGGCTGTGTCCACTGACCCACGAGAGACGGGCATGCAAGGCATAGTGCGGATCTGGCTGTGTCCACTCACCCAGGGGAGACGGGCAGGCAAGGCGCAGTGTGGATCTGGCTGTGTCAACTCACCCACGGGAGACGGGCAGAGAGGGTGCTGTTTGGATCTGGCTATGTCCACTGACCCACGGCAGACGGGCAGGCAGGGCGCAGTGCGGATCTGGCTGTGTCCACTCACCCACGGCAGACGGGCAGGCAGGGCGCAGTGCGGATCTGGCTGTGTCCACTCACCCACGGGAGGCGGTCAGCCAAGGCGCAGTGTGGATCTGGCTGTGTCCACTCACCCACGGGAGACGGGCAGAGAGTGTGCTGTGTGGATCTGGCTATGTCCACTGACCCACGGCAGACAGGCAGGCATGGCGCAGTGCAGATCTGGCTGTGTCCACTCACCCACGGGAGATGGGCAGGCAAGGCGCAGTACGGATCTGGCTGTGTCCACTCACCCATGGGAGACGGGCAGAGAGAGTGCTGTGTGGATCTGGCTATGTCCAGTGACCCACGGCAGAGGTGCAGGCAGGGCGCAGGGCGGATCTGGCTGTGTCCACTCACGCACGGGAGACGGGCAGGCAGGGTGCAGTGCGGATCTGGCTGTGTCCACTCACCCACGGGAGACGGGCAGGCAAGGCGCAGTACGGATCTGGCTGTGTCCACTCACACATGGGAGACGGGCAGAGACGGTGCTGTGTGGATCTGGCTATGTCCACTGACACACGGCAGATGGGCAGGCAGGGCGCAGTACGGATCTGGCTGTGTCCACTCACCCACGGCAGGCGGTCAGGCAGGGCGCAGTGTGGATCTGGCTGTGTCCACTCACCCACGGCAGGCGGTCAGGAAGGGCGCAGTGCGGATCTGGCTGTGTCCACTCACCCATGGCAGGCGGTCAGGCAGGGCGCAGTGCGGTTCTGGCTGTGTCCACTCACCCACGGGAGATGGGCAGGCATGGCGCAGTGCGGATCTGGCTGTGTCCACTCACCCACGACAGACGGGCAGGTAGGGCGCAGTGCTTATCTGGCTGTGTCCACTCACCCACGGCAGACGGGCAGGCAGGGCGCAGTACAGATCTGGCTGTGTCCACTCACCCACGCCAGGCGGTCAGGCAGGGCGCAGTGTGGATCTGGCTGTGTCCACTCACCCAGGGCAGGCGGTCAGGCAGGGCGCAGTGCGGATCTGGCTGTGTCCACTCACCAATGGCAGACGGTCAGGCGGGGCGCAGTGCGGTTCTGGCTGTGTCCACTCACCCACGGGAGATGGGCAGGCAGGGCGCAGTGCGGATCTGGCTGTGTCCACTCACCCAGGGGAGACGGGCAGGCAAGGCGCAGTGTGGATCTCGCTGTGTCCACTCACTGACGGGAGACGGGCAAAGAGGGTGCTGTGTGGATCTGGCTGTGTCCACTGACCCACAGCAGACAGGCAGGCAAGGCGCAGTGCGGATCTGGCTGTGTCCACTCACCCACGGCAGACGGGCAGGCAGGGCGCAGTGCGGATCTGGCTGTGTCCACTCACCCACAGCAGACGGGCAGGCAAGGCGCAGTGTGGATCTGGCTGTGTCCACTCACCCACGGGAGACGGGCAGAGAGGGTGCTGTGTGGATCTGGCTATGTCCACTGACCCACGGCAGACGGGCAGGCAGGGCGCAGTGCGGATCTGGCTGTGTCGACTCACCCACGGGAGACGGGCAGGCAGGGCGCAGTGCGGATCTGGCTGTGTCCACTCACCCACGGGAGGCGGTCAGGCAAGGGGCAGTGTGGATCTGGCTGTGTCCACTCACCCACGGGAGACGGGCAGAAAGTGTGCTGTGTGGATCTGGCTATGTCCACTGACCCACGGCAGACGGGTAGGCAGGGCGCAGTGCAGATCTGGCTGTGTCCACTCACCCACGGGAGACTGGCAGGCAGGGCGCAGTGCGGATCTGGCTGTGTCCACTCACCCACGGGAGGCGGGCAGGCAAGGCGCAGTGTGGATCTGGCTGTTCCACTCACCCACGGGAGACGGGCAGAGAGGTTGCTGTGTGGATCTGGCTATTTCCACTGACCCACGCAGATGGGCAGGCAGGGCGCAGTGCGGATCTGGCTGTGTCCACTCACCCACGGCAGACGGTCAGGCAGGGCGCAGTGCGGATCTGGCTGTGTCCACTCACCCACAGCAGACGGGCAGGCAGGGCGCAGTGCGGATCTAGCTGTGTCCACTCACCCACGGCAGACGGTCAGGCAGGGCGCAGTGCGGATCTGGCTGTGTCCACTCACCCACAGCAGACGGGCAGGCAGGGCGCAGTACGGATCTGGCTGTGTCCACTCACCCAGGGCAGGCGGTCAGGCAGGGCGCAGTGCGGATCTGGCTGTGTCCACTCACCAATGGCAGACGGTCAGGCGGGGCGCAGTGTGGTTCTGGCTGTGTCCACTCACCCACGGGAGACGGGCAGGCAAGGCGCAGTACGGATCTGGCTGTGTCCACTCACCCATGGGAGACGGGCAGAGACGGTGCTGCGTGGGTCTGGCTATGTTCACTGACACACGGCAGACGGGCAGGCGGGGCGCAGTACGGATCTGGCTGTGTCCACTCACCCACGGCAGGCGGTCAGGTATGGTGCACTGTGGAATTGGCTGTGTCCACTCAGCCAAGGCAGGCGGTCAGGCAGGGCGAAGTGCGGATCTGGCTGTGTCCACTCACCAATGTCAGACGGTCAGGCGGGGCGCAGTGCGGTTCTGGATGTGTCCACTCACCCACGGGAGATGGGCAGGCAAGGCGCAGTGCGGATCTGGCTGTGTCCACTCACCCACGACAGACGGGCAGGCAGGGCGCAGTGCCTATCTGGCTGTGTCCACTCACCCACGGGAGAGGGGCAGGCAGGGCGCAGTGCGGATCTGGCTGTGACCACTCACCCACGGCAGACGGTCAGGCAGGGTGAAGTGCGGATCTGGCTGTGTCCACGCACCCACGGGAGACGGGCAGGCAGGTCGCAGTGCGGATCTGGCTGTGTCGACTCACCCACGGCAGACGGGCAGGCAGGGCGCAGTACGGATCTGGCTGTGTCCACTCACCCACGGGAGACGGGCAGGCAGGGCGCAGTGCGGATCTGGCTGTGTCCACTCACCCACGGTAGACGGGCAGGCAAGGCGCAGTGTAGATCTGGCTGTGTCCCCTCACCCACGGCAGACGGGCAGGCAGGGCGCAGTACGGATCTGGCTGTGTCCACTCACCCACGGGAGGCGGTCAGGCAGGGTGCAGTGCGGATCTGGCTGTGTCCACTCACCCACGAGAACCAGGCAGGCAGGGCGCAGTGTGGATCTGGCTGTGTCCACTCACCCATGGGAGACGGGCAGAGAGGGTGCTGTGTGGATCTGGCTATGTCCACTGACCCACGGCAGACAGGCAGGCAGGGCGCAGTGCGGATCTGGCTGTGTGCACTCACCCATGGCAGACTGGCAGGCAGATCGCAGTGCGGATCTGGCTGTGTCCACTCACCCACGGGAGTCGGGCAGGCAAGGCGCAGTGCGGATCTGGTGTGTCCACTACCCACAGGAGACAAGCAGGCAGGGCGCAGTGAGGATCTGGCTATGTCCACTCACCCATGGCAGACTGTCAGGCAGGGTGCAGTGCGGATGTGGCTGTGTCCACTCACCCACCGGAGACGGGCAGGCAGGGCGCAGTGTGGATCTGGCTGTGTCCACTCACCCACGGGAGACGGGCAGAGAGGGTGCTGTGTGGATCTGGCTATGTCCACTGACCCACGGCAGACAGGCAGGCAGGGCGCAGTGCGGATCTGGCTGTGTCCACTCACCCACGGCAGACGGGCAGGCAGGGCGCAGTGCGGATCTGGCTGTGTCCACTCACCCACGGGAGACGGGCAGGCAGGGTACAGTGCGGATCTGGCTGTGTCCACTCACCCACGGGAGACGGGCAAGCAGGGCGCAGTGCGGATCTGGCTGTGTCCACTCACCCACGGCAGACGGGCAGGCAGGGCGCAGTGCGGATCTGGCTGTGTCCACTCACTCACGGGAGACGGGCAGGCAAGGCACAGTGCGGATCTGGCTGTGTCCACTCACCCACGGAAGACGGGCAGCCAGGGCTCAGTGCGGATCTGGCTGTGTCCAGTCAACCATGGGAGACGGGCAGGAGGGCGCAGTGCGGATTTGGCTGTGTCCACTAACCCAGGGGAGACGGGCAGGTAAGGCGCAGTGTGGATCTGGCTGTGTCCACTCACCCACGGGAGACGGGCAGGCAGGGCGTAGTGCGGATCTGGCTGTGTCCACTCACCCACGGGAGACGGGCAGGCAAGGCGCAGTGTGGATCTGGCTGTGTCAACTCACCCACGGGAGACGGGCAGAGAGGGTGCTTTTGGATCTGGCTATGTCCACTGACTCTTGGCAGATGGGGAGGCAGGGCGCAGTGCGGATCTGGCTGTGTCCAATCACCCACGGCAGACGGGCAGGCAGGGCGCAATGCGGATCTGGCTGTGTACACTCACCCATGGCAGACTGGCAGGCAGATCGCAGTGCGGATCTGGCTGTGTCCACTCACCCACGGGAGGCGGGCAGGCAAGGCGCAGTGTGGATCTGGCTGTGTCCACTCACCCACGGGAGACGGGCTGAGAGGGTGCTGTGTGGATCTGGCTATGTCCACTGACCCACGGCAGACAGGCAGGCATGGCGCAGTGCGGATCTGGCTGTGTCCACTCACCCACGGCAGACGGTCAGGCAGGGTGCAGTGCGGATCTGGCTGTGTCCACTCACCCACGGGAGACGGGCCGGCAGGGCGCAGTGCGGATCTGGCTGTGTCCACGCACCCCCGGCAGACGGGCAGGCAGGGCGCAGTGCGGATCTGGCTGTGTCCACTCACCCACGGGAGACGGGCAGGCAAGGCGCAGTGTGGATCTGGCTGTGTCCACTCACCCACGGGAGACTGGCAGGCAGGGCGCAGTGCGGATCTGGCTGTGTCCACTCACCCACGGCAGACGGGCAGGCAGGGCGCAGTGCGGATCTGGCTGTGTCCACTCACCCGCGGGAGACGGGCAGGCAGGGCGCAGTGCGTATCTGGCTGTGTCCACTCACCCACGTGAGACGGGCAGCCAGGGCGCAGTGCCGATCTGGCTGTGTCCACTCACCCACGGGAGAAGGGCAGGCAAGGCGCAGTGCGGATCTGGCTGTGTCCACTCACCCACGGGAGACGGGCAGGCAAGTCGCAGTGCGGATCTGGCTGTGTCCACTCACCCACGGGAGACGGCCAGGCAGGGCGCAGTGCGGATCTGGCTGTGTCCACTCACCCAAGGGAGACGGACAGGCAGGGCGCAGTGCGGATCTGGCTGTGTCCACTCACCCAAGGCCGACGGGCAGGCAGGGCATAGTGCGGATCTGGCTGTGTCCACTCACCCACGGGAGACGGGCAGGCAGTGCGCAGTGTGGATCTGGCTGTGTCCACTCACCCACGGGAGACCGGCAGGCAGGGCGCAGTGTGGATCTGGCTGTTTCCACTCACCCACGGGAGACGGGCAGGCAGGGCGCAGTGCGGATCTGGCTGTGTCCACTCACCCACGGGAGACGGGCAGGCAAGGCGCAGTGCGTATCTGGCTGTGTCCACTCACCCACGGGAGACGGGCAGGCAGGGCCCAGTGAGTATCTGGCTGTGTCCACTCACCCACGGCAGGCAGTCAGGCAGGGCGCAGTGTGAATCTGGCTGTGTCCACTCAGCCATGGCAGGCGGTCAGGCAGGGCGCAGTGCGAATCTGTCTGTGTCCACTAACCCACGGCAGACGGTCAGGCAGGGCGCAGTGCGGTTCTGGCTGTGTCCATTCACCCACGGGAGACGGGCAGGCAAGGCCCAGTGCGGATCTGTCTGTGTCCACTCACCCACGGCAGACGGGCAGGCAGGGCGCAGTGCCTATCTGGCTGTGTCCACTCCCCACGGCAGACGGGCAGGCAGGGCGCAGTGCGGATCTGGCTGTGTCCACTAACCCACGGGAGACGGGCAGGCAAGGATCAGTGCGGATCTGGCTGTGTCCACTCACCCACGGGAGACGGGCAGGCAGGGCGCAGTGCGGATCTGGCTGTGTCCACTCACACAGGGGAGACGGGCGGACAAGGCACAGTGTGGATCTGGCTGTGTCCACTCACCCACGGGAGACGGGCAGAGAGGGTGTTGTGTGGATCTGGCTATGTCCACTGACCCACGGCAGACGGGCAGGCAGGGCACAGTGCGGATCTGGCTGTGTCCACTCACCCACGGCAAGGGGTCAGGAAGGGCGCAGTACGGATCTGGCTTTGTCCACTCACCCACGGGAGACGGGCAGGCATGGCGCAGTGTTTATCTGGCTGTGGCTAATCACCCACAGGAGACCGGCAGGCAGGGCGCAGTGCGGATCTGGCTGTGTCCACTCACCCACGGGAGACGGGCAGGCAGGGGGCAGTGCGGATCTGGCTGTGTCCACTCACCCACGGGAGACGGGCAGGCAGAGCGCAGTGTGGATCTGGCTGTGTCCACTCACCCACGGAAGACGGGCAGGCAGGGCGCAGTGCGGATCTGGCTGTGTCCACTCAGCCACGGGAGACGGGCAGGCAGGGCGCAGTGCGGATCTGGTTGTGTCCACTCACCCACGGGAGATGGGCAGGCAGGGCGCAGTGTGGATATGGCTGTGTCCACTCACCCACGAGAGACTAGCAGGCAGGGCGCAGTGTGGATCTGGCTGTGTCCCCTCACCCACGGGAGACGGGCAGGCAGGGCGCAGTGTGGATCTGGGTGTGTCCACTCACCCACGGGAGACGGGCAGGCAGGGCGCAGTGTGGATCTGGCTGTGTCCCCTCACCCACGGGAGACGGGCAGGCAGGGCGCAGTCCGGATCTGGCTGTGTCCACTCACCCACGGCAGGTGGTCAGGCAGGGTGCAGTGCGGATCTGGCTGTGTCCACTCACCCACGGGAGACGGTCAGGCAGGGCGCAGTGCGGATCTGGCTGTGTCCACTCACCCACGGGAGACGGGCAGGCAGTGCGCAGTGCGGATCTGGCTGTGTCCACTGACCCACGAGAGACGGGCATGCAAGGCATAGTGCGGATCTGGCTGTGTCCACTCACCCAGGGGAGACGGGCAGGCAAGGCGCAGTGTGGATCTGGCTGTGTCAACTCACCCACGGGAGACGGGCAGAGAGGGTGCTGTTTGGATCTGGCTATGTCCACTGACCCACGGCAGACGGGCAGGCAGGGCGCAGTGCGGATCTGGCTGTGTCCACTCACCCACGGCAGACGGGCAGGCAGGGCGCAGTGCGGATCTGGCTGTGTCCACTCACCCACGGGAGGCGGTCAGCCAAGGCGCAGTGTGGATCTGGCTGTGTCCACTCACCCACGGGAGACGGGCAGAGAGTGTGCTGTGTGGATCTGGCTATGTCCACTGACCCACGGCAGACAGGCAGGCATGGCGCAGTGCAGATCTGGCTGTGTCCACTCACCCACGGGAGATGGGCAGGCAAGGCGCAGTACGGATCTGGCTGTGTCCACTCACCCATGGGAGACGGGCAGAGAGAGTGCTGTGTGGATCTGGCTATGTCCAGTGACCCACGGCAGAGGTGCAGGCAGGGCGCAGGGCGGATCTGGCTGTGTCCACTCACGCACGGGAGACGGGCAGGCAGGGTGCAGTGCGGATCTGGCTGTGTCCACTCACCCACGGGAGACGGGCAGGCAAGGCGCAGTACGGATCTGGCTGTGTCCACTCACACATGGGAGACGGGCAGAGACGGTGCTGTGTGGATCTGGCTGTGTCCACTCACCCACGGGAGATGGGCAGGCATGGCGCAGTGCGGATCTGGCTGTGTCCACTCACCCACGACAGACGGGCAGGTAGGGCGCAGTGCTTATCTGGCTGTGTCCACTCACCCACGGCAGACGGGCAGGCAGGGCGCAGTACAGATCTGGCTGTGTCCACTCACCCACGCCAGGCGGTCAGGCAGGGCGCAGTGTGGATCTGGCTGTGTCCACTCACCCAGGGCAGGCGGTCAGGCAGGGCGCAGTGCGGATCTGGCTGTGTCCACTCACCAATGGCAGACGGTCAGGCGGGGCGCAGTGCGGTTCTGGCTGTGTCCACTCACCCACGGGAGATGGGCAGGCAGGGCGCAGTGCGGATCTGGCTGTGTCCACTCACCCAGGGGAGACGGGCAGGCAAGGCGCAGTGTGGATCTCGCTGTGTCCACTCACTGACGGGAGACGGGCAAAGAGGGTGCTGTGTGGATCTGGCTGTGTCCACTGACCCACAGCAGACAGGCAGGCAAGGCGCAGTGCGGATCTGGCTGTGTCCACTCACCCACGGCAGACGGGCAGGCAGGGCGCAGTGCGGATCTGGCTGTGTCCACTCACCCACGGGAGACGGGCAGGCAAGGCGCAGTGTGGATCTGGCTGTGTCCACTCACCCACGGGAGACGGGCAGAGAGGGTGCTGTGTGGATCTGGCTATGTCCACTGACCCACGGCAGACGGGCAGGCAGGGCGCAGTGCGGATCTGGCTGTGTCGACTCACCCACGGGAGACGGGCAGGCAGGGCGCAGTGCGGATCTGGCTGTGTCCACTCACCCACGGGAGGCGGTCAGGCAAGGGGCAGTGTGGATCTGGCTGTGTCCACTCACCCACGGGAGACGGGCAGAAAGTGTGCTGTGTGGATCTGGCTATGTCCACTGACCCACGGCAGACGGGTAGGCAGGGCGCAGTGCAGATCTGGCTGTGTCCACTCACCCACGGGAGACTGGCAGGCAGGGCGCAGTGCGGATCTGGCTGTGTCCACTCACCCACGGGAGGCGGGCAGGCAAGGCGCAGTGTGGATCTGGCTGTTCCACTCACCCACGGGAGACGGGCAGAGAGGTTGCTGTGTGGATCTGGCTATTTCCACTGACCCACGCAGATGGGCAGGCAGGGCGCAGTGCGGATCTGGCTGTGTCCACTCACCCACGGCAGACGGTCAGGCAGGGCGCAGTGCGGATCTGGCTGTGTCCACTCACCCACAGCAGACGGGCAGGCAGGGCGCAGTGCGGATCTAGCTGTGTCCACTCACCCACGGCAGACGGTCAGGCAGGGCGCAGTGCGGATCTGGCTGTGTCCACTCACCCACAGCAGACGGGCAGGCAGGGCGCAGTACGGATCTGGCTGTGTCCACTCACCCAGGGCAGGCGGTCAGGCAGGGCGCAGTGCGGATCTGGCTGTGTCCACTCACCAATGGCAGACGGTCAGGCGGGGCGCAGTGTGGTTCTGGCTGTGTCCACTCACCCACGGGAGATGGGCAGGCAAGGCGCAGTGCGGATCTGGCTGTGTCCTCTCACCCATGACAGACGGGCAGGCAGGGCGCAGTGCCTATCTGGCTGTGTCCACTCACCCACGGCAGACGGGCAGGCAGGGCGCAGTGCGGATCTGGCTGTGTCCACTCACCCACGGGAGACGGGCAGCCAAGGGGCAGTACGGATCTGGCTGTGTCCCCTCACCCATGGGAGACGGGCAGAGAGGGTGCTGTGTGGATCTGGCTATGTGCACTGACCCACGGCAGAGGGGCAGGCAGGGCGCAGTGCGGATCTGGCTGTGTCCACTCACCCACCAGAGACGGGCAGGCAGGGCGCATGCGGATCTGGCTGTGTCCACTCACCCACGGGAGACGGGCAGGCAAGGCGCAGTACGGATCTGGCTGTGTCCACTCACCCATGGGAGACGGGCAGAGACGGTGCTGCGTGGGTCTGGCTATGTTCACTGACACACGGCAGACGGGCAGGCAGGGCGCAGTACGGATCTGGCTGTGTCCACTCACCCACGGCAGGCGGTCAGGTATGGTGCACTGTGGAATTGGCTGTGTCCACTCAGCCAAGGCAGGCGGTCAGGCAGGGCGAAGTGCGGATCTGGCTGTGTCCACTCACCAATGTCAGACGGTCAGGCGGGGCGCAGTGCGGTTCTGGATGTGTCCACTCACCCACGGGATATGGGCAGGCACGGCGCAGTGCGGATCTGGCTGTGTCCACTCACCCACGACAGACGGGCAGGCAGGGCGCAGTGCCTATCTGGCTGTGTCCACTCACCCACGGGAGACGGGCAGGCAGGGCGCAGTGCGGATCTGGCTGTGACCACTCACCCACGGCAGACGGTCAGGCAGGGTGAAGTGCGGATCTGGCTGTGTCCACGCACCCACGGGAGACGGGCAGGCAGGTCGCAGTGCGGATCTGGCTGTGTCGACTCACCCACGGCAGACGGGCAGGCAGGGCGCAGTACGGATCTGGCTGTGTCCACTCACCCACGGGAGACGGGCAGGCAGGGCGCAGTGCGGATCTGGCTGTGTCCACTCACCCACGGTAGACGGGCAGGCAAGGCGCAGTGTAGATCTGGCTGTGTCCCCTCACCCACGGCAGACGGGCAGGCAGGGCGCAGTACGGATCTGGCTGTGTCCACTCACCCACGGGAGGCGGTCAGGCAGGGTGCAGTGCGGATCTGGCTGTGTCCACTCACCCACGGGAACCAGGCAGGCAGGGCGCAGTGTGGATCTGGCTGTGTCCACTCACCCATGGGAGACGGGCAGAGAGGGTGCTGTGTGGATCTGGCTATGTCCACTGACCCACGGCAGACAGGCAGGCAGGGCGCAGTGCGGATCTGGCTGTGTGCACTCACCCATGGCAGACTGGCAGGCAGATCGCAGTGCGGATCTGGCTGTGTCCACTCACCCACGGGAGTCGGGCAGGCAAGGCGCAGTGCGGATCTGGTGTGTCCACTACCCACAGGAGACAAGCAGGCAGGGCGCAGTGAGGATCTGGCTATGTCCACTCACCCATGGCAGACTGTCAGGCAGGGTGCAGTGCGGATGTGGCTGTGTCCACTCACCCACCGGAGACGGGCAGGCAGGGCGCAGTGTGGATCTGGCTGTGTCCACTCACCCACGGGAGACGGGCAGAGAGGGTGCTGTGTGGATCTGGCTATGTCCACTGACCCACGGCAGACAGGCAGGCAGGGCGCAGTGCGGATCTGGCTGTGTCCACTCACCCAGGGCAGACGGGCAGGCAGGGCGCAGTGCGGATCTGGCTGTGTCCACTCACCCACGGGAGACGGGCAGGCAAGGCGCAGTACGGATCTGGCCGTGTCCCCTCACCCATGGGAGACGGGCAGAGCGGGTGCTGTGTGGATCTGGCTATGTCCACTGACCCACGGCAGAGGGGCAGGCAGGGCGCAGTGCGGATCTGGCTGTGTCCACTCACCCACGGGAGACGGGCAGGCAAGGCGCAGTGCGTATCTGGCTGTGTCCACTCACCCACGGGAGACGGGCAGGCAGGGCCCAGTGAGTATCTGGCTGTGTCCACTCACCCACGGCAGGCAGTCAGGCAGGGCGCAGTGTGGATCTGGCTGTGTCCACTCAGCCATGGCAGGCGGTCAGGCAGGGCGCAGTGCGAATCTGTCTGTGTCCACTAACCCACGGCAGACGGTCAGGCAGGGCGCAGTGCGGTTCTGGCTGTGTCCATTCACCCACGGGAGACGGGCAGGCAAGGCCCAGTGCGGATCTGTCTGTGTCCACTCACCCACGGCAGACGGGCAGGCAGGGCGCAGTGCCTATCTGGCTGTGTCCACTCCCCACGGCAGACGGGCAGGCAGGGCGCAGTGCGGATCTGGCTGTGTCCACTAACCCACGGGAGACGGGCAGGCAAGGATCAGTGCGGATCTGGCTGTGTCCACTCACCCACGGGAGACGGGCAGGCAGGGCGCAGTGCGGATCTGGCTGTGTCCACTCACACAGGGGAGACGGGCGGACAAGGCACAGTGTGGATCTGGCTGTGTCCACTCACCCACGGGAGACGGGCAGAGAGGGTGTTGTGTGGATCTGGCTATGTCCACTGACCCACGGCAGACGGGCAGGCAGGGCACAGTGCGGATCTGGCTGTGTCCACTCACCCACGGCAAGGGGTCAGGAAGGGCGCAGTACGGATCTGGCTTTGTCCACTCACCCACGGGAGACGGGCAGGCATGGCGCAGTGTTTATCTGGCTGTGGCTAATCACCCACAGGAGACCGGCAGGCAGGGCGCAGTGCGGATCTGGCTGTGTCCACTCACCCACGGGAGACGGGCAGGCAGGGGGCAGTGCGGATCTGGCTGTGTCCACTCACCCACGGGAGACGGGCAGGCAGAGCGCAGTGTGGATCTGGCTGTGTCCACTCACCCACGGAAGACGGGCAGGCAGGGCGCAGTGCGGATCTGGCTGTGTCCACTCAGCCACGGGAGACGGGCAGGCAGGGCGCAGTGCGGACCTGGTTGTGTCCACTCACCCACGGGAGATGGGCAGGCAGGGCGCAGTGTGGATATGGCTGTGTCCACTCACCCACGAGAGACTAGCAGGCAGGGCGCAGTGTGGATCTGGCTGTGTCCCCTCACCCACGGGAGACGGGCAGGCAGGACGCAGTGTGGATCTGGGTGTGTCCACTCACCCACGGGAGACGGGCAGGCAGGGCGCAGTGTGGATCTGGCTGTGTCCCCTCACCCACGGGAGACGGGCAGGCAGGGCGCAGTCCGGATCTGGCTGTGTCCACTCACCCACGGCAGGTGGTCAGGCAGGGTGCAGTGCGGATCTGGCTGTGTCCACTCACCCACGGGAGACGGTCAGGCAGGGCGCAGTGCGGATCTGGCTGTGTCCACTCACCCACGGCAGACGGGCAGGCAGGGCGCAGTGCGGATCTGGCTGTGTCCACTCACCCATGGGAGGCGGTCAGCCAAGGCGCAGTGTGGATCTGGCTGTGTCCACTCACCCACGGGAGACGGGCAGAGAGTGTGCTGTGTGGTTCTGGCTATGTCCACTGACCCACGGCAGACAGGCAGGCATGGCGCAGTGCAGATCTGGCTGTGTCCACTCACCCACGGGAGATGGGCAGGCAAGGCGCAGTACGGATCTGGCTGTGTCCACTCACCCATGGGAGACGGGCAGAGAGAGTGCTGTGTGGATCTGGCTATGTCCACTGACCCACGGCAGAGGTGCAGGCAGGGCGCAGGGCGGATCTGGCTGTGTCCACTCACGCACGGGAGACGGGCAGGCAGGGTGCAGTGCGGATCTGGCTGTGTCCACTCACCCACGGGAGACGGGCAGGCAAGGCGCAGTACGGATCTGGCTGTGTCCACTCACACATGGGAGACGGGCAGAGACGGTGCTGTGTGGATCTGGCTATGTCCACTGACACACGGCAGATGGGCAGGCAGGGCGCAGTACGGATCTGGCTGTGTCCACTCACCCACGGCAGGCGGTCAGGCAGGGCGCAGTGTGGATCTGGCTGTGTCCACTCACCCACGGCAGGCGGTCAGGAAGGGCGCAGTGCGGATCTGGCTGTGTCCACTCACCCATGGCAGGCGGTCAGGCAGGGCGCAGTGCGGTTCTGGCTGTGTCCACTCACCCACGGGAGATGGGCAGGCAAGGCGCAGTGCGGATCTGGCTGTGTCCACTCACCCACGACAGACGGGCAGGTAGGGCGCAGTGCTTATCTGGCTGTGTCCACTCACCCACGGCAGACGGGCAGGCAGGGCGCAGTACAGATCTGGCTGTGTCCACTCACCCACGCCAGGCGGTCAGGCAGGGCGCAGTGTGGATCTGGCTGTGTCCACTCACCCAGGGCAGGCGGTCAGGCAGGGCGCAGTGCGGATCTGGCTGTGTCCACTCACCAATGGCAGACGGTCAGGCGGGGCGCAGTGCGGTTCTGGCTGTGTCCACTCACCCACGGGAGATGGGCAGGCAGGGCGCAGTGCGGATCTGGCTGTGTCCACTCACCCAGGGGAGACGGGCAGGCAAGGCGCAGTGTGGATCTCGCTGTGTCCACTCACTGACGGGAGACGGGCAAAGAGGGTGTTGTGTGGATCTGGCTGTGTCCACTGACCCACAGCAGACAGGCAGGCAAGGCGCAGTGCGGATCTGGCTGTGTCCACTCACCCACGGCAGACGGGCAGGCAGGGCGCAGTACGGATCTGGCTGTGTCCACTCACCCACGGGAGACGGGCAGGCAAGGCGCAGTGTGGATCTGGCTGTGTACACTCACCCACGGGAGACGGGCAGAGAGGGTGCTGTGTGGATTTGGCTATGTCCACTGACCCACGGCAGACGGGCAGGCAGGGCGCAGTGCGGATCTGGCTGTGTCGACTCACCCACGGGAGACGGGCAGGCAGGGCGCAGTGCGGATCTGGCTGTGTCCACTCACCCACGGGAGGCGGTCAGGCAAGGGGCAGTGTGGATCTGGCTGTGTCCACTCACCCACGGGAGACGGGCAGAAAGTGTGCTGTGTGGATCTGGCTATGTCCACTGACCCACGGCAGACGGGTAGGCAGGGCGCAGTGCAGATCTGGCTGTGTCCACTCACCCACGGGAGACTGGCAGGCAGGGCGCAGTGCGGATCTGGCTGTGTCCACTCACCCACGGGAGGCGGGCAGGCAAGGCGCAGTGTGGATCTGGCTGTTCCACTCACCCACGGGAGACGGGCAGGGAGGTTGCTGTGTGGATCTGGCTATTTCCACTGACCCACGCAGATGGGCAGGCAGGGCGCAGTGCGGATCTGGCTGTGTCCACTCACCCACGGCAGACGGTCAGGCAGGGCGCAGTGCGGATCTGGCTGTGTCCACTCACCCACAGCAGACGGGCAGGCAGGGCGCAGTGCGGATCTAGCTGTGTCCACTCACCCACGGCAGACGGTCAGGCAGGGCGCAGTGCGGATCTGGCTGTGTCCACTCACCCACAGCAGACGGGCAGGCAGGGCGCAGTACGGATCTGGCTGTGTCCACTCACCCAGGGCAGGCGGTCAGGCAGGGCGCAGTGCGGATCTGGCTGTGTCCACTCACCAATGGCAGACGGTCAGGCGGGGCGCAGTGTGGTTCTGGCTGTGTCCACTCACCCACGGGAGATGGGCAGGCAAGGCGCAGTGCGGATCTGGCTGTGTCCTCTCACCCATGACAGACGGGCAGGCAGGGCGCAGTGCCTATCTGGCTGTGTCCACTCACCCACGGCAGACGGGCAGGCAGGGCGCAGTGCGGATCTGGCTGTGTCCACTCACCCACGGGAGACGGGCAGCCAAGGGGCAGTACGGATCTGGCTGTGTCCCCTCACCCATGGGAGACGGGCAGAGAGGGTGCTGTGTGGATCTGGCTATGTGCACTGACCCACGGCAGAGGGGCAGGCAGGGCGCAGTGCGGATCTGGCTGTGTCCACTCACCCACCAGAGACGGGCAGGCAGGGCGCATGCGGATCTGGCTGTGTCCACTCACCCACGGGAGACGGGCAGGCAAGGCGCAGTACGGATCTGGCTGTGTCCACTCACCCATGGGAGACGGGCAGAGACGGTGCTGCGTGGGTCTGGCTATGTTCACTGACACACGGCAGACGGGCAGGCAGGGCGCAGTACGGATCTGGCTGTGTCCACTCACCCACGGCAGGCGGTCAGGTATGGTGCAGTGTGGAATTGGCTGTGTCCACTCAGCCACGGCAGGCGGTCAGGCAGGGCGAAGTGCGGATCTGGCTGTGTCCACTCACCAATGTCAGACGGTCAGGCGGGGCGCAGTGCGGTTCTGGATGTGTCCACTCACCCACGGGAGATGGGCAGGCAAGGCGCAGTGCGGATCTGGCTGTGTCCACTCACCCACGACAGACGGGCAGGCAGGGCGCAGTGCCTATCTGGCTGTGTCCACTCACCCACGGGAGACGGGCAGGCAGGGCGCAGTGCGGATCTGGCTGTGACCACTCACCCACGGCAGAAGGTCAGGCAGGGTGAAGTGCGGATCTGGCTGTGTCCACGCACCCACGGGAGACGGGCAGGCAGGTCGCAGTGCGGATCTGGCTGTGTCGACTCACCCACGGCAGACGGGCAGGCAGGGCGCAGTACGGATCTGGCTGTGTCCACTCACCCACGGGAGACGGGCAGGCAGGGCGCAGTGCGGATCTGGCTGTGTCCACTCACCAACGGGAGACGGTCAGGCAGGGCGCAGTGCGGATCTGGCTGTGTCCACTCACCCAGGGGAGACGGGCAGGCAAGGCGCAGTGTGGATCTGGCTGTGTCGACTCACCCACAGGAGACGGGCAGAGAGGGTGCTGTGTGGATCTGGCTATATCCACTGACCCACGGAAGACAGGCAGGCAGGGCGCAGTACAGATCTCTCTGTGTCCACTCACCCACGGCAGGCGGTCAGGCAGGGCGCAGTGCGGATCTGGCTGTGTCCACTCACCCACGGCAGACGGGCAGGCAGGGCGCATTGCGGATCTGGCTGTGTCCACTCACCCACGGGAGACGGGCAGGCAGTGCGCAGTGTGGATCTGGCTGTGTCCACTCACCCACGGGAGACCGGCAGGCAGGGCGCAGTGTGGATCTGGCTGTTTCCACTCACCCACGGGAGACGGGCAGGCAGGGCGCAGTGCGGATCTTGCTGTGTCCACTCACCCACGGCAGACGGGCAGGCTGGGCGCAGTATGGATATGGCTGTGTCCACTCTCCCATGGGAGGCGGTCAGGCAAGGCGCAGTGTGGATCTGGCTGTGTCCACTCACCCACGGGAGAAGGGCAGAGAGGGTGCTGTGTGGATCTGGCTATGTCCACTGACCCACGGCAGACAGGCAGGCAGGGCGCAGTGCGGATCTGGCTGTGTCCACTCACCCACGGTAGACGGTCAGGCAGGGTGCAGTGCGGGTCTGGCTGTGTCCACTCACGCACGGGAGATGGGCAGGAAGGGCGCAGTGCGGATCTGGCTGTGACACTCACCCACGGCAGACGGGCAGGCAGGGCGCAGTGCGGATCTGGCTGTGTCCACTCACCCATGGGAGACGGGCAGGCAAGGCGCAGTGCGGATCTGGCTGTGTCCACTCACCCACGGCAAACGGGCATTTAGGGCGCAGTGCCTATCTGGCTGTGTCCACTCACCCACGGCAGACGGGCAGTCAGGGCGCAGTGCGGATCTGGCTGTGTCCACTAACCCACGGGAGATGGGCAGGCAAGGCGCAGTGCGGATCTGGCTGTGTCCACTCACCCACGGGAGACGGGCAGGCAGGGCGCAGTGCGGATCTGGCTGTGTCCACTCACCCATGGGAGACGGGCAGGCATGGCGCAGTGCGGATCTGGCTGTGTCCACTCACCCAGGGGAGACGGGCAGGCAAGGCACAGTGTGTATCTGGCTGTGTCCACTCACCCACGGGAGACGGGCAGAGAGGGTGTTGTGTGGATCTGGCTATGTCCACTGACCCACGGCAGACGGGCAGGCAGGGCACAGTGCGTATCTGGCTGTGTCCACTCACCCACGGGAGACGGGCAGGCAGGGCGCATTGCGGATCTGGCTATGTCCACTCACCCACGGGAGACGGGTAGGCAAGTTACAGTGTGTATCTGGCTGTGTCCACTCACCCACGGGAGACGGGCTGAGAGGGTGCTGTGTGGATCTGGCTATGTCCACTGACCCACGGCAGACGGGTAGGCAGGGCGCAGTGCGGATCTGGCTTGTCCACTCACCCACCGCAGACGGTCAGGCAGGCGCAGTGCGGATCTGGCTGTGTCCACTCACCCACGGCAGAGGGGCAGGCAGTGCGCAGTGCGGATCTGGCTGTGTCCACTCACCCACGGTAGACGGGCAGGCAAGGCGCAGTGTAGATCTGGCTGTGTCCCCTCACCCACGGCAGACGGGCAGGCAGGGCGCAGTACGGATCTGGCTGTGTCCACTCACCCACGGGAGGCGGTCAGGCAGGGTGCAGTGCGGATCTGGCTGTGTCCACTCACCCACGGGAACCGGGCAGGCAGGGCGCAGTGTGGATCTGGCTGTGTCCACTCACCCATGGGAGACGGGCAGAGAGGGTGCTGTGTGGATCTGGCTATGTCCACTGACCCACGGCAGACAGGCAGGCAGGGCGCAGTGCGGATCTGGCTGTGTGCACTCACCCATGGCAGACTGGCAGGCAGATCGCAGTGCGGATCTGGCTGTGTCCACTCACCCACGGGAGTCGGGCAGGCAAGGCGCAGTGCGGATCTGGTGTGTCCACTACCCACAGGAGACAAGCAGGCAGGGCGCAGTGAGGATCTGGCTATGTCCACTCACCCATGGCAGACGGTCAGGCAGGGTGCAGTGCGGATGTGGCTGTGTCCACTCACCCACCGGAGACGGGCAGGCAGGGCGCAGTGTGGATCTGGCTGTGTCCACTCACCCACGGGAGACGGGCAGAGAGGGTGCTGTGTGGATCTGGCTATGTCCACTGACCCACGGCAGACAGGCAGGCAGGGCGCAGTGCGGATCTGGCTGTGTCCACTCACCCAGGGCAGACGGGCAGGCAGGGCGCAGTGCGGATCTGGCTGTGTCCACTCACCCACGGGAGACGGGCAGGCAAGGCGCAGTACGGATCTGGCCGTGTCCCCTCACCCATGGGAGACGGGCAGAGCGGGTGCTGTGTGGATCTGGCTATGTCCACTGACCCACGGCAGAGGGGCAGGCAGGGCGCAGTGCGGATCTGGCTGTGTCCCCTCACCCACGGGAGACGGGCAGGCAAGGCACAGTGCGTATCTGGCTGTGTCCACTCACCCACGGGAGATGGGCAGGCAGGGCCCAGTGAGTATCTGGCTGTGTCCACTCACCCACGGCAGGCAGTCAGGCAGGGCGCAGTGTGGATCTGGCTGTGTCCACTCAGCCATGGCAGGCGGTCAGGCAGGGCGCAGTGCGAATCTGTCTGTGTCCACTAACCCACGGCAGACGGTCAGGCAGGGCGCAGTGCGGTTCTGGCTGTGTCCATTCACCCACGGGAGACGGGCAGGCAAGGCCCAGTGCGGATCTGTCTGTGTCCACTCACCCACGGCAGACGGGCAGGCAGGGCGCAGTGCCTATCTGGCTGTGTCCACTCCCCACGGCAGACGGGCAGGCAGGGCGCAGTGCGGATCTGGCTGTGTCCACTAACCCACGGGAGACGGGCAGGCAAGGATCAGTGCGGATCTGGCTGTGTCCACTCACCCACGGGAGACGGGCAGGCAGGGCGCAGTGCGGATCTGGCTGTGTCCACTCACACAGGGGAGACGGGCGGACAAGGCACAGTGTGGATCTGGCTGTGTCCACTCACCCACGGGAGACGGGCAGAGAGGGTGTTGTGTGGATCTGGCTATGTCCACTGACCCACGGCAGACGGGCAGGCAGGGCACAGTGCGGATCTGGCTGTGTCCACTCACCCACGGCAAGGGGTCAGGAAGGGCGCAGTACGGATCTGGCTTTGTCCACTCACCCACGGGAGACGGGCAGGCATGGCGCAGTGTTTATCTGGCTGTGGCTAATCACCCACAGGAGACCGGCAGGCAGGGCGCAGTGCGGATCTGGCTGTGTCCACTCACCCACGGGAGACGGGCAGGCAGGGGGCAGTGCGGATCTGGCTGTGTCCACTCACCCACGGGAGACGGGCAGGCAGAGCGCAGTGTGGATCTGGCTGTGTCCACTCACCCACGGAAGACGGGCAGGCAGGGCGCAGTGCGGATCTGGCTGTGTCCACTCAGCTACGGGAGACGGGCAGGCAGGGCGCAGTGCGGATCTGGCTGTGTCCACTCACCCACGGGAGATGGGCAGGCAGGGCGCAGTGTGGATATGGCTGTGTCCACTCACCCACGGGGGACTAGCAGGCAGGGCGCAGTGTGGATCTGGCTGTGTCCCCTCATCCACGGGAGACGGGCAGGCAGGGCGCAGTGTGGATCTGGGTGTGTCCACTCACCCACGGGAGACGGGCAGGCAGGGCGCAGTGTGGATCTGGCTGTGTCCCCTCACCCACGGGAGACGGGCAGGCAGGGCGCAGTCCGGATCTGGCTGTGTCCACTCACCAACGGCAGGTGGTCAGGCAGGGTGCAGTGCGGATCTGGCTGTGTCCACTCACCCACGGGAGACGGGCAGGCAGGGCGCAGTGCGGATCTGGCTGTGTCCACTCACCCACGGGAGACGGGCAGGCAGTGCGCAGTGCGGATCTGGCTGTGTCCACTGACCCACGAGAGACGGGCATGCAAGGCATAGTGCGGATCTGGCTGTGTCCACTCACCCAGGGGAGACGGGCAGGCAAGGCGCAGTGTGGATCTGGCTGTGTACACTCACCCACGGGAGACGGGCAGAGAGGGTGCTGTTTGGATCTGGCTATGTCCACTGACCCACGGCAGACGGGCAGGCAGGGCGCAGTGCGGATCTGGCTGTGTCCACTCACCCACGGGAGACGGGCAGGCAGGGCGCAGTGCGGATCTGGCTGTGTCCACTCACCAACGGGAGACGGTCAGGCAGGGCGCAGTGCGGATCTGGCTGTGTCCACTCACCCAGGGGAGACGGGCAGGCAAGGCGCAGTGTGGATCTGGCTGTTCCACTCACCCACGGGAGACGGGCAGGGAGGTTGCTGTGTGGATCTGGCTATTTCCACTGACCCACGCAGATGGGCAGGCAGGGCGCAGTGCGGATCTGGCTGTGTCCACTCACCCACGGCAGACGGTCAGGCAGGGCGCAGTGCGGATCTGGCTGTGTCCACTCACCCACAGCAGACGGGCAGGCAGGGCGCAGTGCGGATCTAGCTGTGTCCACTCACCCACGGCAGACGGTCAGGCAGGGCGCAGTGCGGATCTGGCTGTGTCCACTCACCCACAGCAGACGGGCAGGCAGGGCGCAGTACGGATCTGGCTGTGTCCACTCACCCAGGGCAGGCGGTCAGGCAGGGCGCAGTGCGGATCTGGCTGTGTCCACTCACCAATGGCAGATGGTCAGGCGGGGCGCAGTGTGGTTCTGGCTGTGTCCACTCACCCACGGGAGATGGGCAGGCAAGGCGCAGTGCGGATCTGGCTGTGTCCTCTCACCCATGACAGACGGGCAGGCAGGGCGCAGTGCCTATCTGGCTGTGTCCACTCACCCACGGCAGACGGGCAGGCAGGGCGCAGTGCGGATCTGGCTGTGTCCACTCACCCACGGGAGACGGGCAGCCAAGGGGCAGTACGGATCTGGCTGTGTCCCCTCACCCATGGGAGACGGGCAGAGAGGGTGCTGTGTGGATCTGGCTATGTGCACTGACCCACGGCAGAGGGGCAGGCAGGGCGCAGTGCGGATCTGGCTGTGTCCACTCACCCACCAGAGACGGGCAGGCAGGGCGCATGCGGATCTGGCTGTGTCCACTCACCCACGGGAGACGGGCAGGCAAGGCGCAGTACGGATCTGGCTGTGTCCACTCACCCATGGGAGACGGGCAGAGACGGTGCTGCGTGGGTCTGGCTATGTTCACTGACACACGGCAGACGGGCAGGCAGGGCGCAGTACGGATCTGGCTGTGTCCACTCACCCACGGCAGGCGGTCAGGTATGGTGCAGTGTGGAATTGGCTGTGTCCACTCAGCCACGGCAGGCGGTCAGGCAGGGCGAAGTGCGGATCTGGCTGTGTCCACTCACCAATGTCAGACGGTCAGGCGGGGCGCAGTGCGGTTCTGGATGTGTCCACTCACCCACGGGAGATGGGCAGGCAAGGCGCAGTGCGGATCTGGCTGTGTCCACTCACCCACGACAGACGGGCAGGCAGGGCGCAGTGCCTATCTGGCTGTGTCCACTCACCCACGGGAGACGGGCAGGCAGGGCGCAGTGCGGATCTGGCTGTGACCACTCACCCACGGCAGAAGGTCAGGCAGGGTGAAGTGCGGATCTGGCTGTGTCCACGCACCCACGGGAGACGGGCAGGCAGGTCGCAGTGCGGATCTGGCTGTGTCGACTCACCCACGGCAGACGGGCAGGCAGGGCGCAGTACGGATCTGGCTGTGTCCACTCACCCACGGGAGACGGGCAGGCAGGGCGCAGTGCGGATCTGGCTGTGTCCACTCACCAACGGGAGACGGTCAGGCAGGGCGCAGTGCGGATCTGGCTGTGTCCACTCACCCAGGGGAGACGGGCAGGCAAGGCGCAGTGTGGATCTGGCTGTGTCGACTCACCCACAGGAGACGGGCAGAGAGGGTGCTGTGTGGATCTGGCTATATCCACTGACCCACGGAAGACAGGCAGGCAGGGCGCAGTACAGATCTCTCTGTGTCCACTCACCCACGGCAGGCGGTCAGGCAGGGCGCAGTGCGGATCTGGCTGTGTCCACTCACCCACGGCAGACGGGCAGGCAGGGCGCATTGCGGATCTGGCTGTGTCCACTCACCCACGGGAGACGGGCAGGCAGTGCGCAGTGTGGATCTGGCTGTGTCCACTCACCCACGGGAGACCGGCAGGCAGGGCGCAGTGTGGATCTGGCTGTTTCCACTCACCCACGGGAGACGGGCAGGCAGGGCGCAGTGCGGATCTTGCTGTGTCCACTCACCCACGGCAGACGGGCAGGCTGGGCGCAGTATGGATATGGCTGTGTCCACTCTCCCATGGGAGGCGGTCAGGCAAGGCGCAGTGTGGATCTGGCTGTGTCCACTCACCCACGGGAGAAGGGCAGAGAGGGTGCTGTGTGGATCTGGCTATGTCCACTGACCCACGGCAGACAGGCAGGCAGGGCGCAGTGCGGATCTGGCTGTGTCCACTCACCCACGGTAGACGGTCAGGCAGGGTGCAGTGCGGGTCTGGCTGTGTCCACTCACGCACGGGAGATGGGCAGGAAGGGCGCAGTGCGGATCTGGCTGTGACACTCACCCACGGCAGACGGGCAGGCAGGGCGCAGTGCGGATCTGGCTGTGTCCACTCACCCATGGGAGACGGGCAGGCAAGGCGCAGTGCGGATCTGGCTGTGTCCACTCACCCACGGCAAACGGGCATTTAGGGCGCAGTGCCTATCTGGCTGTGTCCACTCACCCACGGCAGACGGGCAGTCAGGGCGCAGTGCGGATCTGGCTGTGTCCACTAACCCACGGGAGATGGGCAGGCAAGGCGCAGTGCGGATCTGGCTGTGTCCACTCACCCACGGGAGACGGGCAGGCAGGGCGCAGTGCGGATCTGGCTGTGTCCACTCACCCATGGGAGACGGGCAGGCATGGCGCAGTGCGGATCTGGCTGTGTCCACTCACCCAGGGGAGACGGGCAGGCAAGGCACAGTGTGTATCTGGCTGTGTCCACTCACCCACGGGAGACGGGCAGAGAGGGTGTTGTGTGGATCTGGCTATGTCCACTGACCCACGGCAGACGGGCAGGCAGGGCACAGTGCGTATCTGGCTGTGTCCACTCACCCACGGGAGACGGGCAGGCAGGGCGCATTGCGGATCTGGCTATGTCCACTCACCCACGGGAGACGGGTAGGCAAGTTACAGTGTGTATCTGGCTGTGTCCACTCACCCACGGGAGACGGGCTGAGAGGGTGCTGTGTGGATCTGGCTATGTCCACTGACCCACGGCAGACGGGTAGGCAGGGCGCAGTGCGGATCTGGCTTGTCCACTCACCCACCGCAGACGGTCAGGCAGGCGCAGTGCGGATCTGGCTGTGTCCACTCACCCACGGCAGAGGGGCAGGCAGTGCGCAGTGCGGATCTGGCTGTGTCCACTCACCCACGGTAGACGGGCAGGCAAGGCGCAGTGTAGATCTGGCTGTGTCCCCTCACCCACGGCAGACGGGCAGGCAGGGCGCAGTACGGATCTGGCTGTGTCCACTCACCCACGGGAGGCGGTCAGGCAGGGTGCAGTGCGGATCTGGCTGTGTCCACTCACCCACGGGAACCGGGCAGGCAGGGCGCAGTGTGGATCTGGCTGTGTCCACTCACCCATGGGAGACGGGCAGAGAGGGTGCTGTGTGGATCTGGCTATGTCCACTGACCCACGGCAGACAGGCAGGCAGGGCGCAGTGCGGATCTGGCTGTGTGCACTCACCCATGGCAGACTGGCAGGCAGATCGCAGTGCGGATCTGGCTGTGTCCACTCACCCACGGGAGTCGGGCAGGCAAGGCGCAGTGCGGATCTGGTGTGTCCACTACCCACAGGAGACAAGCAGGCAGGGCGCAGTGAGGATCTGGCTATGTCCACTCACCCATGGCAGACGGTCAGGCAGGGTGCAGTGCGGATGTGGCTGTGTCCACTCACCCACCGGAGACGGGCAGGCAGGGCGCAGTGTGGATCTGGCTGTGTCCACTCACCCACGGGAGACGGGCAGAGAGGGTGCTGTGTGGATCTGGCTATGTCCAATCACCCACGGCAGACAGGCAGGCAGGGCGCAGTGCGGATCTGGCTGTGTCCACTCACCCAGGGCAGACGGGCAGGCAGGGCGCAGTGCGGATCTGGCTGTGTCCACTCACCCACGGGAGACGGGCAGGCAAGGCGCAGTATGGATCTGGCCGTGTCCCCTCACCCATGGGAGACGGGCAGAGCGGGTGCTGTGTGGATCTGGCTATGTCCACTGACCCACGGCAGAGGGGCAGGCAGGGCGCAGTGCGGATCTGGCTGTGTCCCCTCACCCACGGGAGACGGGCAGGCAAGGCACAGTGCGTATCTGGCTGTGTCCACTCACCCACGGGAGATGGGCAGGCAGGGCCCAGTGAGTATCTGGCTGTGTCCACTCACCCACGGCAGGCAGTCAGGCAGGGCGCAGTGTGGATCTGGCTGTGTCCACTCAGCCATGGCAGGCGGTCAGGCAGGGCGCAGTGCGAATCTGTCTGTGTCCACTAACCCACGGCAGACGGTCAGGCAGGGCGCAGTGCGGTTCTGGCTGTGTCCATTCACCCACGGGAGACGGGCAGGCAAGGCCCAGTGCGGATCTGTCTGTGTCCACTCACCCACGGCAGACGGGCAGGCAGGGCGCAGTGCCTATCTGGCTGTGTCCACTCCCCACGGCAGACGGGCAGGCAGGGCGCAGTGCGGATCTGGCTGTGTCCACTAACCCACGGGAGACGGGCAGGCAAGGATCAGTGCGGATCTGGCTGTGTCCACTCACCCACGGGAGACGGGCAGGCAGGGCGCAGTGCGGATCTGGCTGTGTCCACTCACACAGGGGAGACGGGCGGACAAGGCACAGTGTGGATCTGGCTGTGTCCACTCACCCACGGGAGACGGGCAGAGAGGGTGTTGTGTGGATCTGGCTATGTCCACTGACCCACGGCAGACGGGCAGGCAGGGCACAGTGCGGATCTGGCTGTGTCCACTCAGCCACGGGAGACGGGCAGGCAGGGCGCAGTGCGGACCTGGTTGTGTCCACTCACCCACGGGAGATGGGCAGGCAGGGCGCAGTGTGGATATGGCTGTGTCCACTCACCCACGAGAGACTAGCAGGCAGGGCGCAGTGTGGATCTGGCTGTGTCCCCTCACCCACGGGAGACGGGCAGGCAGGGCGCAGTGTGGATCTGGGTGTGTCCACTCACCCACGGGAGACGGGCAGGCAGGGCGCAGTGTGGATCTGGGTGTGTCCACTCACCCACGGGAGACGGGCAGGCAGGGCGCAGTGTGGATCTGGCTGTGTCCCCTCACCCACGGGAGACGGGCAGGCAGGGCGCAGTCCGGATCTGGCTGTGTCCACTCACCCACGGCAGGTGGTCAGGCAGGGTGCAGTGCGGATCTGGCTGTGTCCACTCACCCACGGGAGACGGTCAGGCAGGGCGCAGTGCGGATCTGGCTGTGTCCACTCACCCACGGCAGACGGGCAGGCAGGGCGCAGTGCGGATCTGGCTGTGTCCACTCACCCATGGGAGGCGGTCAGCCAAGGCGCAGTGTGGATCTGGCTGTGTCCACTCACCCACGGGAGACGGGCAGAGAGTGTGCTGTGTGGATCTGGCTATGTCCACTGACCCACGGCAGACAGGCAGGCATGGCGCAGTGCAGATCTGGCTGTGTCCACTCACCCACGGGAGATGGGCAGGCAAGGCGCAGTACGGATCTGGCTGTGTCCACTCACCCATGGGAGACGGGCAGAGAGAGTGCTGTGTGGATCTGGCTATGTCCACTGACCCACGGCAGAGGTGCAGGCAGGGCGCAGGGCGGATCTGGCTGTGTCCACTCACGCACGGGAGACGGGCAGGCAGGGTGCAGTGCGGATCTGGCTGTGTCCACTCACCCACGGGAGACGGGCAGGCAAGGCGCAGTACGGATCTGGCTGTGTCCACTCACACATGGGAGACGGGCAGAGACGGTGCTGTGTGGATCTGGCTATGTCCACTGACACACGGCAGATGGGCAGGCAGGGCGCAGTACGGATCTGGCTGTGTCCACTCACCCACGGCAGGCGGTCAGGCAGGGCGCAGTGTGGATCTGGCTGTGTCCACTCACCCACGGCAGGCGGTCAGGAAGGGCGCAGTGCGGATCTGGCTGTGTCCACTCACCCATGGCAGGCGGTCAGGCAGGGCGCAGTGCGGTTCTGGCTGTGTCCACTCACCCACGGGAGATGGGCAGGGAAGGCGCAGTGCGGATCTGGCTGTGTCCACTCACCCACGACAGACGGGCAGGTAGGGCGCAGTGCTTATCTGGCTGTGTCCACTCACCCACGGCAGACGGGCAGGCAGGGCGCAGTACAGATCTGGCTGTGTCCACTCACCCACGCCAGGCGGTCAGGCAGGGCGCAGTGTGGATCTGGCTGTGTCCACTCACCCAGGGCAGGCGGTCAGGCAGGGCGCAGTGCGGATCTGGCTGTGTCCACTCACCAATGGCAGACGGTCAGGCGGGGCGCAGTGCGGTTCTGGCTGTGTCCACTCACCCACGGGAGATGGGCAGGCAGGGCGCAGTGCGGATCTGGCTGTGTCCACTCACCCAGGGGAGACGGGCAGGCAAGGCGCAGTGTGGATCTCGCTGTGTCCACTCACTGACGGGAGACGGGCAAAGAGGGTGTTGTGTGGATCTGGCTGTGTCCACTGACCCACAGCAGACAGGCAGGCAAGGCGCAGTGCGGATCTGGCTGTGTCCACTCACCCACGGCAGACGGGCAGGCAGGGCGCAGTACGGATCTGGCTGTGTCCACTCACCCACGGGAGACGGGCAGGCAAGGCGCAGTGTGGATCTGGCTGTGTACACTCACCCACGGGAGACGGGCAGAGAGGGTGCTGTGTGGATTTGGCTATGTCCACTGACCCACGGCAGACGGGCAGGCAGGGCGCAGTGCGAATCTGGCTGTGTCGACTCACCCACGGGAGACGGGCAGGCAGGGCGCAGTGCGGATCTGGCTGTGTCCACTCACCCACGGGAGGCGGTCAGGCAAGGGGCAGTGTGGATCTGGCTGTGTCCACTCACCCACGGGAGACGGGCAGAAAGTGTGCTGTGTGGATCTGGCTATGTCCACTGACCCACGGCAGACGGGTAGGCAGGGCGCAGTGCAGATCTGGCTGTGTCCACTCACCCACGGGAGACTGGCAGGCAGGGCGCAGTGCGGATCTGGCTGTGTCCACTCACCCACGGGAGGCGGGCAGGCAAGGCGCAGTGTGGATCTGGCTGTTCCACTCACCCACGGGAGACGGGCAGGGAGGTTGCTGTGTGGATCTGGCTATTTCCACTGACCCACGCAGATGGGCAGGCAGGGCGCAGTGCGGATCTGGCTGTGTCCACTCACCCACGGCAGACGGTCAGGCAGGGCGCAGTGCGGATCTGGCTGTGTCCACTCACCCACAGCAGACGGGCAGGCAGGGCGCAGTGCGGATCTAGCTGTGTCCACTCACCCACGGCAGACGGTCAGGCAGGGCGCAGTGCGGATCTGGCTGTGTCCACTCACCCACAGCAGACGGGCAGGCAGGGCGCAGTACGGATCTGGCTGTGTCCACTCACCCAGGGCAGGCGGTCAGGCAGGGCGCAGTGCGGATCTGGCTGTGTCCACTCACCAATGGCAGACGGTCAGGCGGGGCGCAGTGTGGTTCTGGCTGTGTCCACTCACCCACGGGAGATGGGCAGGCAAGGCGCAGTGCGGATCTGGCTGTGTCCTCTCACCCATGACAGACGGGCAGGCAGGGCGCAGTGCCTATCTGGCTGTGTCCACTCACCCACGGCAGACGGGCAGGCAGGGCGCAGTGCGGATCTGGCTGTGTCCACTCACCCACGGGAGACGGGCAGCCAAGGGGCAGTACGGATCTGGCTGTGTCCCCTCACCCATGGGAGACGGGCAGAGAGGGTGCTGTGTGGATCTGGCTATGTGCACTGACCCACGGCAGAGGGGCAGGCAGGGCGCAGTGCGGATCTGGCTGTGTCCACTCACCCACCAGAGACGGGCAGGCAGGGCGCATGCGGATCTGGCTGTGTCCACTCACCCACGGGAGACGGGCAGGCAAGGCGCAGTACGGATCTGGCTGTGTCCACTCACCCATGGGAGACGGGCAGAGACGGTGCTGCGTGGGTCTGGCTATGTTCACTGACACACGGCAGACGGGCAGGCAGGGCGCAGTACGGATCTGGCTGTGTCCACTCACCCACGGCAGGCGGTCAGGTATGGTGCAGTGTGGAATTGGCTGTGTCCACTCAGCCACGGCAGGCGGTCAGGCAGGGCGAAGTGCGGATCTGGCTGTGTCCACTCACCAATGTCAGACGGTCAGGCGGGGCGCAGTGCGGTTCTGGATGTGTCCACTCACCCACGGGAGATGGGCAGGCAAGGCGCAGTGCGGATCTGGCTGTGTCCACTCACCCACGACAGACGGGCAGGCAGGGCGCAGTGCCTATCTGGCTGTGTCCACTCACCCATGGGAGACGGGCAGGCAGGGCGCAGTGCGGATCTGGCTGTGACCACTCACCCACGGCAGAAGGTCAGGCAGGGTGAAGTGCGGATCTGGCTGTGTCCACGCACCCACGGGAGACGGGCAGGCAGGTCGCAGTGCGGATCTGGCTGTGTCGACTCACCCACGGCAGACGGGCAGGCAGGGCGCAGTACGGATCTGGCTGTGTCCACTCACCCACGGGAGACGGGCAGGCAGGGCGCAGTGCGGATCTGGCTGTGTCCACTCACCAACGGGAGACGGTCAGGCAGGGCGCAGTGCGGATCTGGCTGTGTCCACTCACCCAGGGGAGACGGGCAGGCAAGGCGCAGTGTGGATCTGGCTGTGTCGACTCACCCACAGGAGACGGGCAGAGAGGGTGCTGTGTGGATCTGGCTATATCCACTGACCCACGGAAGACAGGCAGGCAGGGCGCAGTACAGATCTCTCTGTGTCCACTCACCCACGGCAGGCGGTCAGGCAGGGCGCAGTGCGGATCTGGCTGTGTCCACTCACCCACGGCAGACGGGCAGGCAGGGCGCATTGCGGATCTGGCTGTGTCCACTCACCCACGGGAGACGGGCAGGCAGTGCGCAGTGTGGATCTGGCTGTGTCCACTCACCCACGGGAGACCGGCAGGCAGGGCGCAGTGTGGATCTGGCTGTTTCCACTCACCCACGGGAGACGGGCAGGCAGGGCGCAGTGCGGATCTTGCTGTGTCCACTCACCCACGGCAGACGGGCAGGCTGGGCGCAGTATGGATATGGCTGTGTCCACTCTCCCATGGGAGGCGGTCAGGCAAGGCGCAGTGTGGATCTGGCTGTGTCCACTCACCCACGGGAGAAGGGCAGAGAGGGTGCTGTGTGGATCTGGCTATGTCCACTGACCCACGGCAGACAGGCAGGCAGGGCGCAGTGCGGATCTGGCTGTGTCCACTCACCCACGGTAGACGGTCAGGCAGGGTGCAGTGCGGGTCTGGCTGTGTCCACTCACGCACGGGAGATGGGCAGGAAGGGCGCAGTGCGGATCTGGCTGTGACACTCACCCACGGCAGACGGGCAGGCAGGGCGCAGTGCGGATCTGGCTGTGTCCACTCACCCATGGGAGACGGGCAGGCAAGGCGCAGTGCGGATCTGGCTGTGTCCACTCACCCACGGCAAACGGGCATTTAGGGCGCAGTGCCTATCTGGCTGTGTCCACTCACCCACGGCAGACGGGCAGTCAGGGCGCAGTGCGGATCTGGCTGTGTCCACTAACCCACGGGAGATGGGCAGGCAAGGCGCAGTGCGGATCTGGCTGTGTCCACTCACCCACGGGAGACGGGCAGGCAGGGCGCAGTGCGGATCTGGCTGTGTCCACTCACCCATGGGAGACGGGCAGGCATGGCGCAGTGCGGATCTGGCTGTGTCCACTCACCCAGGGGAGACGGGCAGGCAAGGCACAGTGTGTATCTGGCTGTGTCCACTCACCCACGGGAGACGGGCAGAGAGGGTGTTGTGTGGATCTGGCTATGTCCACTGACCCACGGCAGACGGGCAGGCAGGGCACAGTGCGTATCTGGCTGTGTCCACTCACCCACGGGAGACGGGCAGGCAGGGCGCATTGCGGATCTGGCTATGTCCACTCACCCACGGGAGACGGGTAGGCAAGTTACAGTGTGTATCTGGCTGTGTCCACTCACCCACGGGAGACGGGCTGAGAGGGTGCTGTGTGGATCTGGCTATGTCCACTGACCCACGGCAGACGGGTAGGCAGGGCGCAGTGCGGATCTGGCTTGTCCACTCACCCACCGCAGACGGTCAGGCAGGCGCAGTGCGGATCTGGCTGTGTCCACTCACCCACGGCAGAGGGGCAGGCAGTGCGCAGTGCGGATCTGGCTGTGTCCACTCACCCACGGTAGACGGGCAGGCAAGGCGCAGTGTAGATCTGGCTGTGTCCCCTCACCCACGGCAGACGGGCAGGCAGGGCGCAGTACGGATCTGGCTGTGTCCACTCACCCACGGGAGGCGGTCAGGCAGGGTGCAGTGCGGATCTGGCTGTGTCCACTCACCCACGGGAACCGGGCAGGCAGGGCGCAGTGTGGATCTGGCTGTGTCCACTCACCCATGGGAGACGGGCAGAGAGGGTGCTGTGTGGATCTGGCTATGTCCACTGACCCACGGCAGACAGGCAGGCAGGGCGCAGTGCGGATCTGGCTGTGTGCACTCACCCATGGCAGACTGGCAGGCAGATCGCAGTGCGGATCTGGCTGTGTCCACTCACCCACGGGAGTCGGGCAGGCAAGGCGCAGTGCGGATCTGGTGTGTCCACTACCCACAGGAGACAAGCAGGCAGGGCGCAGTGAGGATCTGGCTATGTCCACTCACCCATGGCAGACGGTCAGGCAGGGTGCAGTGCGGATGTGGCTGTGTCCACTCACCCACCGGAGACGGGCAGGCAGGGCGCAGTGTGGATCTGGCTGTGTCCACTCACCCACGGGAGACGGGCAGAGAGGGTGCTGTGTGGATCTGGCTATGTCCACTGACCCACGGCAGACAGGCAGGCAGGGCGCAGTGCGGATCTGGCTGTGTCCACTCACCCAGGGCAGACGGGCAGGCAGGGCGCAGTGCGGATCTGGCTGTGTCCACTCACCCACGGGAGACGGGCAGGCAAGGCGCAGTACGGATCTGGCCGTGTCCCCTCACCCATGGGAGACGGGCAGAGCGGGTGCTGTGTGGATCTGGCTATGTCCACTGACCCACGGCAGAGGGGCAGGCAGGGCGCAGTGCGGATCTGGCTGTGTCCCCTCACCCACGGGAGACGGGCAGGCAAGGCACAGTGCGTATCTGGCTGTGTCCACTCACCCACGGGAGATGGGCAGGCAGGGCCCAGTGAGTATCTGGCTGTGTCCACTCACCCACGGCAGGCAGTCAGGCAGGGCGCAGTGTGGATCTGGCTGTGTCCACTCAGCCATGGCAGGCGGTCAGGCAGGGCGCAGTGCGAATCTGTCTGTGTCCACTAACCCACGGCAGACGGTCAGGCAGGGCGCAGTGCGGTTCTGGCTGTGTCCATTCACCCACGGGAGACGGGCAGGCAAGGCCCAGTGCGGATCTGTCTGTGTCCACTCACCCACGGCAGACGGGCAGGCAGGGCGCAGTGCCTATCTGGCTGTGTCCACTCCCCACGGCAGACGGGCAGGCAGGGCGCAGTGCGGATCTGGCTGTGTCCACTAACCCACGGGAGACGGGCAGGCAAGGATCAGTGCGGATCTGGCTGTGTCCACTCACCCACGGGAGACGGGCAGGCAGGGCGCAGTGCGGATCTGGCTGTGTCCACTCACACAGGGGAGACGGGCGGACAAGGCACAGTGTGGATCTGGCTGTGTCCACTCACCCACGGGAGACGGGCAGAGAGGGTGTTGTGTGGATCTGGCTATGTCCACTGACCCACGGCAGACGGGCAGGCAGGGCGCAGTGCGGATCTGGCTGTGTCCACTCACCCACGGCAAGGGGTCAGGAAGGGCGCAGTACGGATCTGGCTTTGTCCACTCACCCACGGGAGACGGGCAGGCATGGCGCAGTGTTTATCTGGCTGTGGCTAATCACCCACAGGAGACCGGCAGGCAGGGCGCAGTGCGGATCTGGCTGTGTCCACTCACCCACGGGAGACGGGCAGGCAGGGGGCAGTGCGGATCTGGCTGTGTCCACTCACCCACGGGAGACGGGCAGGCAGAGCGCAGTGTGGATCTGGCTGTGTCCACTCACCCACGGAAGACGGGCAGGCAGGGCGCAGTGCGGATCTGGCTGTGTCCACTCAGCCACGGGAGACGGGCAGGCAGGGCGCAGTGCGGATCTGGCTGTGTCCACTCACCCACGGGAGATGGGCAGGCAGGGCGCAGTGTGGATATGGCTGTGTCCACTCACCCACGGGAGACTAGCAGGCAGGGCGCAGTGTGGATCTGGCTGTGTCCCCTCATCCACGGGAGACGGGCAGGCAGGGCGCAGTGTGGATCTGGGTGTGTCCACTCACCCACGGGAGACGGGCAGGCAGGGCGCAGTGTGGATATGGCTGTGTCCCCTCACCCACGGGAGACGGGCAGGCAGGGCGCAGTCCGGATCTGGCTGTGTCCACTCACCAACGGCAGGTGGTCAGGCAGGGTGCAGTGCGGATCTGGCTGTGTCCACTCACCCACGGGAGACGGGCAGGCAGGGCGCAGTGCGGATCTGGCTGTGTCCACTCACCCACGGGAGACGGGCAGGCAGTGCGCAGTGCGGATCTGGCTGTGTCCACTGACCCACGAGAGACGGGCATGCAAGGCATAGTGCGGATCTGGCTGTGTCCACTCACCCAGGGGAGACGGGCAGGCAAGGCGCAGTGTGGATCTGGCTGTGTCAACTCACCCACGGGAGACGGGCAGAGAGGGTGCTGTTTGGATCTGGGTATGTCCACTGACCCACGGCAGACGGGCAGGCAGGGCGCAGTGCGGATCTGGCTGTGTCCACTCACCCACGGGAGACGGGCAGGCAGGGCGCAGTGCGGATCTGGCTGTGTCCACTCACCAACGGGAGACGGTCAGGCAGGGCGCAGTGCGGATCTGGCTGTGTCCACTCACCCAGGGGAGACGGGCAGGCAAGGCGCAGTGTGGATCTGGCTGTGTCGACTCACCCACAGGAGACGGGCAGAGAGGGTGCTGTGTGGATCTGGCTATATCCACTGACCCACGGAAGACAGGCAGGCAGGGCGCAGTACAGATCTCTCTGTGTCCACTCACCCACGGCAGGCGGTCAGGCAGGGCGCAGTGCGGATCTGGCTGTGTCCACTCACCAACGGCAGACGGGCAGGCAGGGCGCATTGCGGATCTGGCTGTGTCCACTCACCCACGGGAGACGGGCAGGCAGTGCGCAGTGTGGATCTGGCTGTGTCCACTCACCCACGGGAGACCGGCAGGCAGGGCGCAGTGTGGATCTGGCTGTTTCCACTCACCCACGGGAGACGGGCAGGCAGGGCGCAGTGCGGATCTTGCTGTGTCCACTCACCCACGGCAGACGGGCAGGCTGGGCGCAGTATGGATATGGCTGTGTCCACTCTCCCATGGGAGGCGGTCAGGCAAGGCGCAGTGTGGATCTGGCTGTGTCCACTCACCCACGGGAGAAGGGCAGAGAGGGTGCTGTGTGGATCTGGCTATGTCCACTGACCCACGGCAGACAGGCAGGCAGGGCGCAGTGCGGATCTGGCTGTGTCCACTCACCCACGGTAGACGGTCAGGCAGGGTGCAGTGCGGGTCTGGCTGTGTCCACTCACGCACGGGAGATGGGCAGGAAGGGCGCAGTGCGGATCTGGCTGTGACACTCACCCACGGCAGACGGGCAGGCAGGGCGCAGTGCGGATCTGGCTGTGTCCACTCACCCATGGGAGACGGGCAGGCAAGGCGCAGTGCGGATCTGGCTGTGTCCACTCACCCACGGCAAACGGGCATTTAGGGCGCAGTGCCTATCTGGCTGTGTCCACTCACCCACGGCAGACGGGCAGTCAGGGCGCAGTGCGGATCTGGCTGTGTCCACTAACCCACGGGAGATGGGCAGGCAAGGCGCAGTGCGGATCTGGCTGTGTCCACTCACCCACGGGAGACGGGCAGGCAGGGCGCAGTGCGGATCTGGCTGTGTCCACTCACCCATGGGAGACGGGCAGGCATGGCGCAGTGCGGATCTGGCTGTGTCCACTCACCCAGGGGAGACGGGCAGGCAAGGCACAGTGTGTATCTGGCTGTGTCCACTCACCCACGGGAGACGGGCAGAGAGGGTGTTGTGTGGATCTGGCTATGTCCACTGACCCACGGCAGACGGGCAGGCAGGGCACAGTGCGTATCTGGCTGTGTCCACTCACCCACGGGAGACGGGCAGGCAGGGCGCATTGCGGATCTGGCTATGTCCACTCACCCACGGGAGACGGGTAGGCAAGTTACAGTGTGTATCTGGCTGTGTCCACTCACCCACGGGAGACGGGCTGAGAGGGTGCTGTGTGGATCTGGCTATGTCCACTGACCCACGGCAGACGGGTAGGCAGGGCGCAGTGCGGATCTGGCTTGTCCACTCACCCACCGCAGACGGTCAGGCAGGCGCAGTGCGGATCTGGCTGTGTCCACTCACCCACGGCAGAGGGGCAGGCAGTGCGCAGTGCGGATCTGGCTGTGTCCACTCACCCACGGTAGACGGGCAGGCAAGGCGCAGTGTAGATCTGGCTGTGTCCCCTCACCCACGGCAGACGGGCAGGCAGGGCGCAGTACGGATCTGGCTGTGTCCACTCACCCACGGGAGGCGGTCAGGCAGGGTGCAGTGCGGATCTGGCTGTGTCCACTCACCCACGGGAACCGGGCAGGCAGGGCGCAGTGTGGATCTGGCTGTGTCCACTCACCCATGGGAGACGGGCAGAGAGGGTGCTGTGTGGATCTGGCTATGTCCACTGACCCACGGCAGACAGGCAGGCAGGGCGCAGTGCGGATCTGGCTGTGTGCACTCACCCATGGCAGACTGGCAGGCAGATCGCAGTGCGGATCTGGCTGTGTCCACTCACCCACGGGAGTCGGGCAGGCAAGGCGCAGTGCGGATCTGGTGTGTCCACTACCCACAGGAGACAAGCAGGCAGGGCTCAGTGAGGATCTGGCTATGTCCACTCACCCATGGCAGACGGTCAGGCAGGGTGCAGTGCGGATGTGGCTGTGTCCACTCACCCACGGGAGACGGGCAGGCAGGGCGCAGTGTGGATCTGGCTGTGTCCACTCACCCACGGGAGACGGGCAGAGAGGGTGCTGTGTGGATCTGGCTATGTCCACTGACCCACGGCAGACAGGCAGGCAGGGCGCAGTGCGGATCTGGCTGTGTCCACTCACCCAGGGCAGACGGGCAGGCAGGGCGCAGTGCGGATCTGGCTGTGTCCACTCACCCACGGGAGACGGGCAGGCAAGGCGCAGTACGGATCTGGCCGTGTCCCCTCACCCATGGGAGACGGGCAGAGCGGGTGCTGTGTGGATCTGGCTATGTCCACTGACCCACGGCAGAGGGGCAGGCAGGGCGCAGTGCGGATCTGGCTGTGTCCCCTCACCCACGGGAGACGGGCAGGCAAGGCGCAGTGCGTATCTGGCTGTGTCCACTCACCCACGGGAGACGGGCAGGCAGGGCGCATTGCGGATCTGGCTATGTCCACTCACCCACGGGAGACGGGTAGGCAAGTTACAGTGTGTATCTGGCTGTGTCCACTCACCCACGGGAGACGGGCTGAGAGGGTGCTGTGTGGATCTGGCTATGTCCACTGTCCCACGGCAGACGGGTAGGCAGGGCGCAGTGCGGATCTGGCTTGTCCACTCACCCACGGTAGACGGTCAGCCAGGCGCAGTGCGGATCTGGCTGTGTCCACTCACCCACGGCAGAGGGGCAGGCAGTGCGCAGTGCGGATCTGGCTGTGTCCACTCACCCACGGTAGACGGGCAGGCAAGGCGCAGTGTAGATCTGGCTGTGTCCCCTCACCCACGGCAGACGGGCAGGCAGGGCGCAGTACGGATCTGGCTGTGTCCACTCACCCACGGGAGGCGGTCAGGCAGGGTGCAGTGCGGATCTGGCTGTGTCCACTCACCCACGGGAACCGGGCAGGCAGGGCGCAGTGTGTATCTGGCTGTGTCCACTCACCCATGGGAGACGGGTAGAGAGGGTGCTGTGTGGATCTGGCTATGTCCACTGACCCACGGCAGACAGGCAGGCAGGGCGCAGTGCGGATCTGGCTGTGTGCACTCACCCATGGCAGACTGGCAGGCAGATCGCAGTGCGGATCTGGCTGTGTCCACTCACCCACGGGAGTTGGGCAGGCAAGGCGCAGTGCGGATCTGGTGTGTCCACTACCCACAGGAGACAAGCAGGCAGGGCGCAGTGAGGATCTGGCTATGTCCACTCACCCATGGCAGACGGTCAGGCAGGGTGCAGTGCGGATGTGGCTGTGCCACTCACCCAGGGGGAGACGGGCAGGCAGGGCGCAGTGTGGATCTGGCTGTGTCCACTCACCCACGGGAGACGGGCAGAGAGGGTGCTGTGTGGATCTGGCTATGTCCACTGACCCACGGCAGACAGGCAGGCAGGGCGCAGTGCGGATCTGGCTGTGTCCACTCACCCACGGCAGACGGGCAGGCAGGGCGCAGTGCAGATCTGGCTGTGTCCACTCACCCACGGGAGACGGGCAGGCAAGGCGCAGTACGGATCTGGCCGTGTCCCCTCACCCATGGGAGACGGGCAGAGCGGGTGCTGTGTGGATCTGGCTATGTCCACTGTCCCACGGCAGAGGGGCAGGCAGGGCGCAGTGCGGATCTGGCTGTGTCCACTCACCCACGGGAGACGGGCAGGCAAGGCGCAGTGCGTATCTGGCTGTGTCCACTCACCCACGGGAGACGGGCAGGCAGGGCCCAGTGAGTATCTGGCTGTGTCCACTCACCCACGGCAGGCAGTCAGGCAGGGCGCAGTGTGGATCTGGCTGTGTCCACTCAGCCATGGCAGGCGGTCAGGCAGGGCGCAGTGCGAATCTGTCTGTGTCCACTAACCCACGGCAGACGGTCAGGCAGGGCGCAGTGCGGTTCTGGCTGTGTCCATTCACCCACGGGAGACGGGCAGGCAAGGCCCAGTGCGGATCTGTCTGTGTCCACTCACCCACGGCAGACGGGCAGGCAGGGCGCAGTGCCTATCTGGCTGTGTCCACTCCCCACGGCAGACGGGCAGGCAGGGCGCAGTGCGGATCTGGCTGTGTCCACTAACCCACGGGAGACGGGCAGGCAAGGATCAGTGCGGATCTGGCTGTGTCCACTCACCCACGGGAACCGGGCAGGCAGGGCGCAGTGTGGATCTGGCTGTGTCCACTCACCCATGGGAGACGGGCAGAGAGGGTGCTGTGTGGATCTGGCTATGTCCACTGACCCACGGCAGACAGGCAGGCAGGGCGCAGTGCGGATCTGGCTGTGTGCACTCACCCATGGCAGACTGGCAGGCAGATCGCAGTGCGGATCTGGCTGTGTCCACTCACCCACGGGAGTCGGGCAGGCAAGGCGCAGTGCGGATCTGGTGTGTCCACTACCCACAGGAGACAAGCAGGCAGGGCGCAGTGAGGATCTGGCTATGTCCACTCACCCATGGCAGACGGTCAGGCAGGGTGCAGTGCGGATGTGGCTGTGTCCACTCACCCACGGGAGACGGGCAGGCAGGGCGCAGTGTGGATCTGGCTGTGTCCACTCACCCACGGGAGACGGGCAGAGAGGGTGCTGTGTGGATCTGGCTATGTCCACTGACCCACGGCAGACAGGCAGGCAGGGCGCAGTGCGGATCTGGCTGTGTCCACTCACCCACGGCAGACGGGCAGGCAGGGCGCAGTGCGGATCTGGCTGTGTCCACTAACCCACGGGAGACGGGCAGGCAAGGCGCAGTACGGATCTGGCCGTGTCCCCTCACCCATGGGAGACGGGCAGAGCGGGTGCTGTGTGGATCTGGCTATGTCCACTGACCCACGGCAGAGGGGCAGGCAGGGCGCAGTGCGGATCTGGCTGTGTCCACTCACCCACGGGAGACGGGCAGGCAAGGCGCAGTGCGTATCTGGCTGTGTCCACTCACCCACGGGAGACGGGCAGGCAGGGCCCAGTGAGTATCTGGCTGTGTCCACTCACCCACGGCAGGCAGTCAGGCAGGGCGCAGTGTGGATCTGGCTGTGTCCACTCAGCCATGGCAGGCGGTCAGGCAGGGCGCAGTGCGAATCTGTCTGTGTCCACTAACCCACGGCAGACGGTCAGGCAGGGCGCAGTGCGGTTCTGGCTGTGTCCATTCACCCACGGGAGACGGGCAGGCAAGGCCCAGTGCGGATCTGTCTGTGTCCACTCACCCACGGCAGACGGGCAGGCAGGGCGCAGTGCCTATCTGGCTGTGTCCACTCCCCACGGCAGACGGGCAGGCAGGGCGCAGTGCGGATCTGGCTGTGTCCACTAACCCACGGGAGACGGGCAGGCAAGGATCAGTGCGGATCTGGCTGTGTCCACTCACCCACGGGAGACGGGCAGGCAGGGCGCAGTGCGGATCTGGCTGTGTCCACTCACACAGGGGAGACGGGCGGACAAGGCACAGTGTGGATCTGGCTGTGTCCACTCACCCACGGGAGACGGGCAGAGAGGGTGTTGTGTGGATCTGGCTATGTCCACTGACCCACGGCAGACGGGCAGGCAGGGCACAGTGCGGATCTGGCTGTGTCCACTCACCCACGGCAAGGGGTCAGGAAGGGCGCAGTACGGATCTGGCTTTGTCCACTCACCCACGGGAGACGGGCAGGCATGGCGCAGTGTTTATCTGGCTGTGGCTAATCACCCACAGGAGACCGGCAGGCAGGGCGCAGTGCGGATCTGGCTGTGTCCACTCACCCACGGGAGACGGGCAGGCAGGGGGCAGTGCGGATCTGGCTGTGTCCACTCACCCACGGGAGACGGGCAGGCAGAGCGCAGTGTGGATCTGGCTGTGTCCACTCACCCACGGAAGACGGGCAGGCAGGGCGCAGTGCGGATCTGGCTGTGTCCACTCAGCCACGGGAGACGGGCAGGCAGGGCGCAGTGCGGATCTGGCTGTGTCCACTCACCCACGGGAGATGGGCAGGCAGGGCGCAGTGTGGATATGGCTGTGTCCACTCACCCACGGGAGACTAGCAGGCAGGGCGCAGTGTGGATCTGGCTGTGTCCCCTCATCCACGGGAGACGGGCAGGCAGGGCGCAGTGTGGATCTGGGTGTGTCCACTCACCCACGGGAGACGGGCAGGCAGGGCGCAGTGTGGATCTGGCTGTGTCCCCTCACCCACGGGAGACGGGCAGGCAGGGCGCAGTCCGGATCTGGCTGTGTCCACTCACCAACGGCAGGTGGTCAGGCAGGGTGCAGTGCGGATCTGGCTGTGTCCACTCACCCACGGGAGACGGGCAGGCAGGGCGCAGTGCGGATCTGGCTGTGTCCACTCACCCACGGGAGACGGGCAGGCAGTGCGCAGTGCGGATCTGGCTGTGTCCACTGACCCACGAGAGACGGGCATGCAAGGCATAGTGCGGATCTGGCTGTGTCCACTCACCCAGGGGAGACGGGCAGGCAAGGCGCAGTGTGGATCTGGCTGTGTCAACTCACCCACGGGAGACGGGCAGAGAGGGTGCTGTTTGGATCTGGCTATGTCCACTGACCCACGGCAGACGGGCAGGCAGGGCGCAGTGCGGATCTGGCTGTGTCCACTCACCCACGGCAGACGGGCAGGCAGGGCGCAGAGCGGATCTGGCTGTGTCCACTCACCCACGGGAGGCGGTCTGGCAAGGCGCAGTGTGGATCTGGCTGTGTCCACTCACCCACGGGAGACGGGCAGAGAGTGTGCTGTGTGGATCTGGCTATGTCCACTGACCCACGGCAGACAGGCAGGCATGGCGCAGTGCAGATCTGGCTGTGTCCACCCACCCACGGGAGATGGGCAGGCAAGGCGCAGTACGGATCTGGCTGTGTCCACTCACCCATGGGAGACGGGCAGATAGGGTGCTGTGTGGATCTGGCTATGTCCACTGACCCACGGCAGAGGTGCAGGCAGGGCGCAGGGCGGATCTGGCTGTGTCCACTCACGCACGGGAGACGGGCAGGCAGGGCGCAGTGTGGATCTGGCTGTGTCCACTCAACCACGGGAGACGGGCAGGCAAGGCGCAGTACGGATCTGGCTGTGTCCACTCACACATGGGAGACGGGCAGAGACGGTGCTGTGTGGATCTGGCTATGTCCACTGACACACGGCAGATGGGCAGGCAGGGCGCAGTACGGATCTGGCTGTGTCCACTCACCCACGGCAGGCGGTCAGGCAGGGCGCAGTGTGGATCTGGCTGTGTCCACTCACCCACGGCAGGCGGTCAGGAAGGGAGCAGTGCGGATCTGGCTGTGTCCACTCACCCATGGCAGACGGTCAGGCAGGGCGCAGTGCGGTTCTGGCTGTGTCCACTAACCCACGGGAGATGGGCAGGCAAGGCGCAGTGCGGATCTGGCTATGTCCACTCACCCACGGGAGACGGGCAGGCAGGGCGCAGTGCGGATCTGGCTGTGTCCACTCACCCATGGGAGACGGGCAGGCATGGCGCAGTGCGGATCTGGCTGTGTCCACTCACCCAGGGGAGACGGGCAGGCAAGGCACAGTGTGTATCTGGCTGTGTCCACTCACCCACGGGAGACGGGCAGAGAGGGTGTTGTGTGGATCTGGCTATGTCCACTGACCCACGGCAGACGGGCAGGCAGGGCACAGTGCGTATCTGGCTGTGTCCACTCACCCACGGGAGACGGGCAGGCAGCGCGCATTGCGGATCTGGCTATGTCCACTCACCCACGGGAGACGGGTAGGCAAGTTACAGTGTGTATCTGGCTGTGTCCACTCACCCACGGGAGACGGGCTGAGAGGGTGCTGTGTGGATCTGGCTATGTCCACTGACCCACGGCAGACGGGTAGGCAGGGCACAGTGCGGATCTGGCTTGTCCACTCACCCACGGCAGACGGTCAGGCAGGCGCAGTGCGGATCTGGCTGTGTCCACTCACCCACGGCAGAGGGGCAGGCAGTGCGCAGTGCGGATCTGGCTGTGTCCACTCACCCACGGTAGACGGGTAGGCAGTGCGCAGTGCGGATCTGGCTGTGTCCACTCACCCACAGGAGACGGGCAGAGAGGGTGCTGTGTGGATCTGGCTATATCCACTGACCCACGGAAGACAGGCAGGCAGGGCGCAGTACAGATCTCTCTGTGTCCACTCACCCACGGCAGGCGGTCAGGCAGGGCGCAGTGCGGATCTGGCTGTGTCCACTCACCCACGGCAGACGGGCAGGCAGGGCGCATTGCGGATCTGGCTGTGTCCACTCACCCACGGGAGACGGGCAGGCAGTGCGCAGTGTGGATCTGGCTGTGTCCACTCACCCACGGGAGACCGGCAGGCAGGGCGCAGTGTGGATCTGGCTGTTTCCACTCACCCACGGGAGACGGGCAGGCAGGGCGCAGTGCGGATCTTGCTGTGTCCACTCACCCACGGCAGACGGGCAGGCTGGGCGCAGTATGGATATGGCTGTGTCCACTCTCCCATGGGAGGCGGTCAGGCAAGGCGCAGTGTGGATCTGGCTGTGTCCACTCACCCACGGGAGAAGGGCAGAGAGGGTGCTGTGTGGATCTGGCTATGTCCACTGACCCACGGCAGACAGGCAGGCAGGGCGCAGTGCGGATCTGGCTGTGTCCACTCACCCACGGTAGACGGTCAGGCAGGGTGCAGTGCGGGTCTGGCTGTGTCCACTCACGCACGGGAGATGGGCAGGAAGGGCGCAGTGCGGATCTGGCTGTGACACTCACCCACGGCAGACGGGCAGGCAGGGCGCAGTGCGGATCTGGCTGTGTCCACTCACCCATGGGAGACGGGCAGGCAAGGCGCAGTGCGGATCTGGCTGTGTCCACTCACCCACGGCAAACGGGCATTTAGGGCGCAGTGCCTATCTGGCTGTGTCCACTCACCCACGGCAGACGGGCAGTCAGGGCGCAGTGCGGATCTGGCTGTGTCCACTAACCCACGGGAGATGGGCAGGCAAGGCGCAGTGCGGATCTGGCTGTGTCCACTCACCCACGGGAGACGGGCAGGCAGGGCGCAGTGCGGATCTGGCTGTGTCCACTCACCCATGGGAGACGGGCAGGCATGGCGCAGTGCGGATCTGGCTGTGTCCACTCACCCACGGGAGACGGGCAGAGAGGGTGTTGTGTGGATCTGGCTATGTCCACTGACCCACGGCAGACGGGCAGGCAGGGCACAGTGCGTATCTGGCTGTGTCCACTCACCCACGGGAGACGGGCAGGCAGGGCGCATTGCGGATCTGGCTATGTCCACTCACCCACGGGAGACGGGTAGGCAAGTTACAGTGTGTATCTGGCTGTGTCCACTCACCCACGGGAGACGGGCTGAGAGGGTGCTGTGTGGATCTGGCTATGTCCACTGTCCCACGGCAGACGGGTAGGCAGGGCGCAGTGCGGATCTGGCTTGTCCACTCACCCACGGTAGACGGTCAGCCAGGCGCAGTGCGGATCTGGCTGTGTCCACTCACCCACGGCAGAGGGGCAGGCAGTGCGCAGTGCGGATCTGGCTGTGTCCACTCACCCACGGTAGACGGGCAGGCAAGGCGCAGTGTAGATCTGGCTGTGTCCCCTCACCCACGGCAGACGGGCAGGCAGGGCGCAGTACGGATCTGGCTGTGTCCACTCACCCACGGGAGGCGGTCAGGCAGGGTGCAGTGCGGATCTGGCTGTGTCCACTCACCCACGGGAACCGGGCAGGCAGGGCGCAGTGTGTATCTGGCTGTGTCCACTCACCCATGGGAGACGGGTAGAGAGGGTGCTGTGTGGATCTGGCTATGTCCACTGACCCACGGCAGACAGGCAGGCAGGGCGCAGTGCGGATCTGGCTGTGTGCACTCACCCATGGCAGACTGGCAGGCAGATCGCAGTGCGGATCTGGCTGTGTCCACTCACCCACGGGAGTTGGGCAGGCAAGGCGCAGTGCGGATCTGGTGTGTCCACTACCCACAGGAGACAAGCAGGCAGGGCGCAGTGAGGATCTGGCTATGTCCACTCACCCATGGCAGACGGTCAGGCAGGGTGCAGTGCGGATGTGGCTGTGCCACTCACCCAGGGGGAGACGGGCAGGCAGGGCGCAGTGTGGATCTGGCTGTGTCCACTCACCCACGGGAGACGGGCAGAGAGGGTGCTGTGTGGATCTGGCTATGTCCACTGACCCACGGCAGACAGGCAGGCAGGGCGCAGTGCGGATCTGGCTGTGTCCACTCACCCACGGCAGACGGGCAGGCAGGGCGCAGTGCAGATCTGGCTGTGTCCACTCACCCACGGGAGACGGGCAGGCAAGGCGCAGTACGGATCTGGCCGTGTCCCCTCACCCATGGGAGACGGGCAGAGCGGGTGCTGTGTGGATCTGGCTATGTCCACTGTCCCACGGCAGAGGGGCAGGCAGGGCGCAGTGCGGATCTGGCTGTGTCCACTCACCCACGGGAGACGGGCAGGCAAGGCGCAGTGCGTATCTGGCTGTGTCCACTCACCCACGGGAGACGGGCAGGCAGGGCCCAGTGAGTATCTGGCTGTGTCCACTCACCCACGGCAGGCAGTCAGGCAGGGCGCAGTGTGGATCTGGCTGTGTCCACTCAGCCATGGCAGGCGGTCAGGCAGGGCGCAGTGCGAATCTGTCTGTGTCCACTAACCCACGGCAGACGGTCAGGCAGGGCGCAGTGCGGTTCTGGCTGTGTCCATTCACCCACGGGAGACGGGCAGGCAAGGCCCAGTGCGGATCTGTCTGTGTCCACTCACCCACGGCAGACGGGCAGGCAGGGCGCAGTGCCTATCTGGCTGTGTCCACTCCCCACGGCAGACGGGCAGGCAGGGCGCAGTGCGGATCTGGCTGTGTCCACTAACCCACGGGAGACGGGCAGGCAAGGATCAGTGCGGATCTGGCTGTGTCCACTCACCCACGGGAGACGGGCAGGCAGGGCGCAGTGCGGATCTGGCTGTGTCCACTCACACAGGGGAGACGGGCGGACAAGGCACAGTGTGGATCTGGCTGTGTCCACTCACCCACGGGAGACGGGCAGAGAGGGTGTTGTGTGGATCTGGCTATGTCCACTGACCCACGGCAGACGGGCAGGCAGGGCACAGTGCGGATCTGGCTGTGTCCACTCACCCACGGCAAGGGGTCAGGAAGGGCGCAGTACGGATCTGGCTTTGTCCACTCACCCACGGGAGACGGGCAGGCATGGCGCAGTGTTTATCTGGCTGTGGCTAATCACCCACAGGAGACCGGCAGGCAGGGCGCAGTGCGGATCTGGCTGTGTCCACTCACCCACGGGAGACGGGCAGGCAGGGGGCAGTGCGGATCTGGCTGTGTCCACTCACCCACGGGAGACGGGCAGGCAGAGCGCAGTGTGGATCTGGCTGTGTCCACTCACCCACGGAAGACGGGCAGGCAGGGCGCAGTGCGGATCTGGCTGTGTCCATTCACCCACGGGAGACGGGCAGGCAGTGCGCAGTGCGGATCTGGCTGTGTCCACTCACCCACGGGAGACGGGCAGGCAGGGCGCAGTGCGGATCTGGCTGTGTCCACTCACCCACGGGAGACGGGCAGGCAGTGCGCAGTGCGGATCTGGCTGTGTCCACTGACCCACGAGAGACGGGCATGCAAGGCATAGTGCGGATCTGGCTGTGTCCACTCACCCAGGGGAGACGGGCAGGCAAGGCGCAGTGTGGATCTGGCTGTGTCAACTCACCCACGGGAGACGGGCAGAGAGGGTGCTGTTTGGATCTGGCTATGTCCATTGACCCACGGCAGACTGGCAGGCAGGGCGCAGTGCGGATCTGGCTGTGTCCACTCACACACGGCAGACGGGCAGGCAGGGCGCAGAGCGGATCTGGCTGTGTCCACTCACCCACGGGAGACGGGCAGAGAGTGTGCTGTGTGGATCTGGCTATGTCCACTGACCCACGGCAGACAGGCAGGCATGGCGCAGTGCAGATCTGGCTGTGTCCACCCACCCACGGGAGATGGGCAGGCAAGGCGCAGTACGGATCTGGCTGTGTCCACTCACCCATGGGAGACGGGCAGAGATGGTGCTGTGTGGATCTGGCTATGTCCACTGACCCACGGCAGAGGTGCAGGCAGGGCGCAGGGCGGATCTGGCTGTGTCCACTCACGCACGGGAGACGGGCAGGCAGGGCGCAGTGTGGATCTGGCTGTGTCCACTCACCCACGGGAGACGGGCAGGCAAGGCGCAGTACGGATCTGGCTGTGTCCACTCACACATGGGAGACGGGCAGAGACGGTGCTGTGTGGATCTGGCTATGTCCAATGACACACGGCAGATGGGCAGGCAGGGCGCAGTACGGATCTGGCTGTGTCCACTCACCCACGGCAGGCGGTCAGGCAGGGCGCAGTGTGGATCTGGCTGTGTCCACTCACCCACGGCAGGCGGTCAGGAAGGGCGCAGTGCGGATCTGGCTGTGTCCACTCACCCATGGCAGACGGTCAGGCAGGGCGCAGTGCGGTTCTGGCTGTGTCCACTCACCCACGGGAGATGGGCAGGCATGGCGCAGTGCGGATCTGGCTGTGTCCACTAACCCACGGGAGATGGGCAGGCAAGGCGCAGTGCGGATCTGGCTATGTCCACTCACCCACGGGAGACGGGCAGGCAGGGCGCAGTGCGGATCTGGCTGTGTCCACTCACCCATGGGAGACGGGCAGGCATGGCGCAGTGCGGATCTGGCTGTGTCCACTCACGCAGGGGAGACGGGCAGGCAAGGCACAGTGTGTATCTGGCTGTGTCCACTCACCCACGGGAGACGGGCAGAGAGGGTGTTGTGTGGATCTGGCTATGTCCACTGACCCACGGCAGACGGGCAGGCAGGGCACAGTGCGTATCTGGCTGTGTCCACTCACCCACGGGAGACGGGCAGGCAGCGCGCATTGCAGATCTGGCTATGTCCACTCACCCACGGGAGACGGGCAGGCAGGGCCCAGTGAGTATCTGGCTGTGTCCACTCACCCACGGCAGGCAGTCAGGCAGGGCGCAGTGTGGATCTGGCTGTGTCCACTCAGCCATGGCAGGCGGTCAGGCAGGGCGCAGTGCGAATCTGTCTGTGTCCACTAACCCACGGCAGACGGTCAGGCAGGGCGCAGTGCGGTTCTGGCTGTGTCCATTCACCCACGGGAGACGGGCAGGCAAGGCCCAGTGCGGATCTGTCTGTGTCCACTCACCCACGGCAGACGGGCAGGCAGGGCGCAGTGCCAATCTGGCTGTGTCCACTCCCCACGGCAGACGGGCAGGCAGGGCGCAGTGCGGATCTGGCTGTGTCCACTAACCCACGGGAGACGGGCAGGCAAGGTTCAGTGCGGATCTGGCTGTGTCCACTCACCCACGGGAGACGGGCAGGCAGGGCGCAGTGCGGATCTGGCTGTGTCCACTCACCCATTGGAGAAGGGCAGGCAGGGCACAGTGTGGATCTGGCTGTGTCCACTCACCCACGGGAGACGGGCAGAGAGGGTGTTGTGTGGATCTGGCTATGTCCACTGACCCACGGCAGACGGGCAGGCAGGGCACAGTGCGGATCTGGCTGTGTCCACTCACCCACGGCAAGGGGTCAGGAAGGGCGCAGTACGGATCTGGCTTTGTCCACTCACCCACGGGAGACGGGCAGGCATGGCGCAGTGTTTATCTGGCTGTGGCTAATCACCCACAGGAGACCGGCAGGCAGGGCGCAGTGCGGATCTGGCTGTGTCCACTCACCCACGGGAGACGGGCAGGCAGGGGGCAGTGCGGATCTGGCTGTGTCCACTCACCCACGGGAGACGGGCAGGCAGAGCGCAGTGTGGATCTGGCTGTGTCCACTCACCCACGGAAGACGGGCAGGCAGGGCGCAGTGCGGATCTGGCTGTGTCCACTCAGCCACGGGAGACGGGCAGGCAGGGCGCAGTGCGGATCTGGCTGTGTCCACTCACCCACGGGAGATGGGCAGGCAGGGCGCAGTGTGGATATGGCTGTGTCCACTCACCCACGGGAGACTAGCAGGCAGGGCGCAGTGTGGATCTGGCTGTGTCCCCTCACCCACGGGAGACGGGCAGGCAGGGCGCAGTGTGGATCTGGGTGTGTCCACTCACCCACGGGAGACGGGCAGGCAGGGCGCAGTGTGGATCTGGCTGTGTCCCCTCACCCACGGGAGACGGGCAGGCAGGGCGCAGTCCGGATCTGGCTGTGTCCACTCACCAACGGCAGGTGGTCAGGCAGTGCGCAGTGCGGATCTGGCTGTGTCCACTCACCCACGGGAGACGGGCAGGCAGGGCGCAGTGCGGATCTGGCTGTGTCCACTCACCCACGGGAGACGGGCAGGCAGTGCGCAGTGCGGATCTGGCTGTGTCCACTGACCCACGAGAGACGGGCATGCAAGGCATAGTGCGGATCTGGCTGTGTCCACTCACCCAGGGGAGACGGGCAGGCAAGGCGCAGTGTGGATCTGGCTGTGTCAACTCACCCACGGGAGACGGGCAGAGAGGGTGCTGTTTGGATCTGGCTATGTCCACTGACCCACGGCAGACGGGCAGGCAGGGCGCAGTGCGGATCTGGCTGTGTCCACTCACCCACGGCAGACGGGCAGGCAGGGCGCAGAGCGGATCTGGCTGTGTCCACTCACCCACGGGAGGCGGTCAGGCAAGGCGCAGTGTGGATCTGGCTGTGTCCACTCACCCACGGGAGACGGGCAGGCAGGGCGCAGTGCGGATCTGGCTGTGTCCACTCACCCACGGTAGACGGGCAGGCAAGGCGCAGTACGGATCTGGCCGTGTCCCCTCACCCATGGGAGACGGGCAGAGCGGGTGCTGTGTGGATCTGGCTATGTCCACTGTCCCACGGCAGAGGGGCAGGCAGGGCGCAGTGCGGATCTGGCTGTGTCTACTCACCCACGGGAGACGGGCAGGCAAGGCGCAGTGCGTATCTGGCTGTGTCCACTCACCCACGGGAGACGGGCAGGCAGGGCCCAGTGAGTATCTGGCTGTGTCCACTCACCCACGGCAGGCAGTCAGGCAGGGCGCAGTGTGGATCTGGCTGTGTCCACTCAGCCATGGCAGGCGGTCAGGCAGGGCGCAGTGCGAATCTGTCTGTGTCCACTAACCCACGGCAGACGGTCAGGCAGGGCGCAGTGTGGTTCTGGCTGTGTCCATTCACCCACGGGAGACGGGCAGGCAAGGCCCAGTGCGGATCTGTCTGTGTCCACTCACCCACGGCAGACGGGCAGGCAGGGCGCAGTGCCTATCTGGCTGTGTCCACTCCCCACGGCAGACGGGCAGGCAGGGCGCAGTGCGGATCTGGCTGTGTCCACTAACCCACGGGAGACGGGCAGGCAAGGATCAGTGCGGATCTGGCTGTGTCCACTCACCCACGGGAGACGGGCAGGCAGGGCGCAGTGCGGATCTGGCTGTGTCCACTCACACAGGGGAGACGGGCGGACAAGGCACAGTGTGGATCTGGCTGTGTCCACTCACCCACGGGAGACGGGCAGAGAGGGTGTTGTGTGGATCTGGCTATGTCCACTGACCCACGGCAGACGGGCAGGCAGGGCACAGTGCGGATCTGGCTGTGTCCACTCACCCACGGCAAGGGGTCAGGAAGGGCGCAGTACGGATCTGGCTTTGTCCACTCACCCACGGGAGACGGGCAGGCATGGCGCAGTGTTTATCTGGCTGTGGCTAATCACCCACAGGAGACCGGCAGGCAGGGCGCAGTGCGGATCTGGCTGTGTCCACTCACCCACGGGAGACGGGCAGGCAGGGCGCAGTGCGGATCTGGTTGTGTCCACTCACCCACGGGAGATGGGCAGGCAGGGCGCAGTGTGGATATGGCTGTGTCCACTCACCCACGAGAGACTAGCAGGCAGGGCGCAGTGTGGATCTGGCTGTGTCCCCTCACCCACGGGAGACGGGCAGGCAGGGCGCAGTGTGGATCTGGGTGTGTCCACTCACCCACGGGAGACGGGCAGGCAGGGCGCAGTGTGGATCTGGCTGTGTCCCCTCACCCACGGGAGACGGGCAGGCAGGGCGCAGTCCGGATCTGGCTGTGTCCACTGACCCACGAGAGACGGGCATGCAAGGCATAGTGCGGATCTGGCTGTGTCCACTCACCCAGGGGAGACGGGCAGGCAAGGCGCAGTGTGGATCTGGCTGTGTCAACTCACCCACGGGAGACGGGCAGAGAGGGTGCTGTTTGGATCTGGCTATGTCCACTGACCCACGGCAGACTGGCAGGCAGGGCGCAGTGCGGATCTGGCTGTGTCCACTCACACACGGCAGACGGGCAGGCAGGGCGCAGAGCGGACCTGGCTGTGTCCACTCACCCACGGGAGGCGGTCAGGCAAGGCGCAGTGTGGATCTGGCTGTGTCCACTCACCCACGGGAGACGGGCAGAGAGTGTGCTGTGTGGATCTGGCTATGTCCACTGACCCACGGCAGACAGGCAGGCATGGCGCAGTGCAGATCTGGCTGTGTCCACCCACCCACGGGAGATGGGCAGGCAAGGCACAGTACGGATCTGGCTGTGTCCACTCACCCATGGGAGACGGGCAGAGATGGTGCTGTGTGGATCTGGCTATGTCCACTGACCCACGGCAGAGGTGCAGGCAGGGCGCAGGGCGGATCTGGCTGTGTCCACTCACGCACGGGAGACGGGCAGGCAGGGCGCAGTGTGGATCTGGCTGTGTCCACTCACCCACGGGAGACGGGCAGGCAAGGCGCAGTACGGATCTGGCTGTGTCCACTCACACATGGGAGACGGGCAGAGACGGTGCTGTGTGGATCTGGCTATGTCCACTGACACACGGCAGATGGGCAGGCAGGGCGCAGTACGGATCTGGCTGTGTCCACTCACCCACGGCAGGCGGTCAGGCAGGGCGCAGTGTGGATCTGGCTGAGTCCACTCACCCACGGCAGGCGGTCAGGAAGGGCGCAGTGCGGATCTGGCTGTGTCCACTCACCCATGGCAGACGGTCAGGCAGGGCGCAGTGCGGTTCTGGCTGTGTCCACTCACCCACGGGAGATGGGCAGGCATGGCGCAGTGCGGATCTGGCTGTGTCCACTAACCCACGGGAGATGGGCAGGCAAGGCGCAGTGCGGATCTGGCTGTGTCCACTCACCCACGGGAGACGGGCAGGCAGGGCGCAGTGCGGATCTGGCTGTGTCCACTCACCCATGGGAGACGGGCAGGCATGGCGCAGTGCGGATCTGGCTGTGTCCACTCACGCAGGGGAGACGGGCAGGCAAGGCACAGTGTGTATCTGGCTGTGTCCACTCACCCACGGGAGACGGGCAGAGAGGGTGTTGTGTGGATCTGGCTATGTCCACTGACCCACGGCAGATGGGCAGGCAGGGCACAGTGCGTATCTGGCTGTGTCCACTCACCCACGGGAGACGGGCAGGCAGCGCGCATTGCAGATCTGGCTATGTCCACTCACCCACGGGAGACGGGTAGGCAAGTTACAGTGTGTATCTGGCTGTGTCCACTCACCCACGGGAGACGGGCTGAGAGGGTGCTGTGTGGATCTGGCTATGTCCACTGACCCACGGCAGACGGGTAGGCAGGGCGCAGTGCGGATCTGGCTTGTCCACTCACCCACGGCAGACGGTCAGGCAGGCGCAGTGCGGATCTGGCTGTGTCCACTCACCCACGGCAGAGGGGCAGGCAGTGCGCAGTGCGGATCTGGCTGTGTCCACTCACCCACGGTAGACGGGCAGGCAAGGCGCAGTGTAGATCTGGCTGTGTCCCCTCACCCACGGCAGACGGGTAGGCAGGGCGCAGTACGGATCTGGCTGTGTCCACTCACCCACGGGAGGCGGTCAGGCAGGGTGCAGTGCGGATCTGGCTGTGTCCACTCACCCACGGGAACCGGGCAGGCAGGGCGCAGTGTGGATCTGGCTGTGTCCACTCACCCATGGGAGACGGGCAGAGAGGGTGCTGTGTGGATCTGGCTATGTCCACTGACCCACGGCAGACAGGCAGGCAGGGCGCAGTGCGGATCTGGCTGTGTACACTCACCCATGGCAGACTGGCAGGCAGATCGCAGTGCGGATCTGGCTGTGTCCACTCACCCACGGGAGTTGGGCAGGCAAGGCGCAGTGCGGATCTGGTGTGTCCACTACCCACAGGAGACAAGCAGGCAGGGCGCAGTGAGGATCTGGCTATGTCCACTCACCCATGGCAGACGGTCAGGCAGGGTGCAGTGCGGATGTGGCTGTGTCCACTCACCCACGGGAGACGGGCAGGCAGGGCGCAGTGTGGATCTGGCTGTGTCCACTCACCCACGGGAGACGGGCAGAGAGGGTGCTGTGTGGATCTGGCTATGTCCACTGACCCACGGCAGACAGGCAGGCAGGGCGCAGTGCGGATCTGGCTGTGTCCACTCACCCACGGCAGACGGGCAGGCAGGGCGCAGTGCGGATCTGGCTGTGTCCACTCACCCACGGGAGACGGGAAGGCAAGGCGCAGTACGGATCTGGCCGTGTCCCCTCACCCATGGGAGACGGGCAGAGCGGGTGCTGTGTGGATCTGGCTATGTCCACTGACCCACGGCAGAGGGGCAGGCAGGGCGCAGTGCGGATCTGGCTGTGTCCACTCACCCACGGGAGACGGGCAGGCAAGGCGCAGTGCGTATCTGGCTGTGTCCACTCACCCACGGGAGACGGGCAGGCAGGGCCCAGTGAGTATCTGGCTGTGTCCACTCACCCACGGCAGGCAGTCAGGCAGGGCGCAGTGTGGATCTGGCTGTGTCCACTCAGCCATGGCAGGCGGTCAGGCAGGGCGCAGTGCGAATCTGTCTGTGTCCACTAACCCACGGCAGACGGTCAGGCAGGGCGCAGTGCGGTTCTGGCTGTGTCCATTCACCCACGGGAGACGGGCAGGCAAGGCCCAGTGCGGATCTGTCTGTGTCCACTCACCCACGGCAGACGGGCAGGCAGGGCGCAGTGCCAATCTGGCTGTGTCCACTCCCCACGGCAGACGGGCAGGCAGGGCGCAGTGCGGATCTGGCTGTATCCACTAACCCACGGGAGACGGGCAGGCAAGGTTCAGTGCGGATCTGGCTGTGTCCACTCACCCACGGGAGACGGGCAGGCAGGGCGCAGTGCGGATCTGGCTGTGTCCACTCACACAGGGGAGACGGGCGGACAAGGCACAGTGTGGATCTGGCTGTGTCCACTCACCCACGGGAGACGGGCAGAGAGGGTGTTGTGTGGATCTGGCTATGTCCACTGACCCACGGCAGACGGGCAGGCAGGGCACAGTGCGGATCTGGCTGTGTCCACTCACCCACGGCAAGGGGTCAGGAAGGGCGCAGTACGGATCTGGCTTTGTCCACTCACCCACGGGAGACGGGCAGGCATGGCGCAGTGTTTATCTGGCTGTGGCTAATCACCCACAGGAGACCGGCAGGCAGGGCGCAGTGCGGATCTGGCTGTGTCCACTCACCCACGGGAGACGGGCAGGCAGGGGGCAGTGCGGATCTGGCTGTGTCCACTCACCCACGGGAGACGGGCAGGCAGAGCGCAGTGTGGATCTGGCTGTGTCCACTCACCCACGGAAGACGGGCAGGCAGGGCGCAGTGCGGATCTGGCTGTGTCCACTCAGCCACGGGAGACGGGCAGGCAGGGCGCAGTGCGGATCTGGCTGTGTCCACTCACCCACGGGAGATGGGCAGGCAGGGCGCAGTGTGGATATGGCTGTGTCCACTCACCCACGGGAGACTAGCAGGCAGGGCGCAGTGTGGATCTGGCTGTGTCCCCTCACCCACGGGAGACGGGCAGGCAGGGCGCAGTGTGGATCTGGGTGTGTCCACTCACCCACGGGAGACGGGCAGGCAGGGCGCAGTGTGGATCTGGCTGTGTCCCCTCACTCACGGGAGACGGGCAGGCAGGGCGCAGTCCGGATCTGGCTGTGTCCACTCACCAACGGCAGGTGGTCAGGCAGTGCGCAGTGCGGATCTGGCTGTGTCCACTCACCCACGGGAGACGGGCAGGCAGGGCGCAGTGCGGATCTGGCTGTGTCCACTCACCCACGGGAGACGGGCAGGCAGTGCGCAGTGCGGATCTGGCTGTGTCCACTGACCCACGAGAGACGGGCATGCAAGGCATAGTGCGGATCTGGCTGTGTCCAATCACCCAGGGGAGACGGGCAGGCAAGGCGCAGTGTGGATCTGGCTGTGTCAACTCACCCACGGGAGACGGGCAGAGAGGGTGCTGTTTGGATCTGGCTATGTCCACTGACCCACGGCAGACGGGCAGGCAGGGCGCAGTGCGGATCTGGCTGTGTCCACTCACCCACGGCAGACGGGCAGGCAGGGCGCAGAGCGGATCTGGCTGTGTCCACTCACCCACGGGAGGCGGTCAGGCAAGGCGCAGTGTGGATCTGGCTGTGTCCACTCACCCACGGGAGACGGGCAGAGAGTGTGCTGTGTGGATCTGGCTATGTCCACTGACCCACGGCAGACAGGCAGGCATGGCGCAGTGCAGATCTGGCTGTGTCCACCCACCCACGGGAGATGGGCAGGCAAGGCGCAGTACGGATCTGGCTGTGTCCACTCACCCATGGGAGACGGGCAGAGAGGGTGCTGTGTGGATCTGGCTATGTCCACTGACCCACGGCAGAGGTGCAGGCAGGGCGCAGGGCGGATCTGGCTGTGTCCACTCACGCACGGGAGACGGGCAGGCAGGGCGCAGTGTGGATCTGGCTGTGTCCACTCACCCACGGGAGACGGGCAGGCAAGGCGCAGTACGGATCTGGCTGTGTCCACTCACACATGGGAGACGGGCAGAGACGGTGCTGTGTGGATCTGGCTATGTCCACTGACACACGGCAGATGGGCAGGCAGGGCGCAGTACGGATCTGGCTGTGTCCACTCACCCACGGCAGGCGGTCAGGCAGGGCGCAGTGTGGATCTGGCTGTGTCCACTCACCCACGGCAGGCGGTCAGGAAGGGCGCAGTGCGGATCTGGCTGTGTCCACTCACCCATGGCAGACGGTCAGGCAGGGCGCAGTGCGGTTCTGGCTGTGTCCACTCACCCACGGGAGATGGGCAGGCATGGCGCAGTGCGGATCTGGCTGTGTCCACTAACCCACGGGAGATGGGCAGGCAAGGCGCAGTGCGGATCTGGCTGTTTCCACTCACCCACGGGAGACGGGCAGGCAGGGTGCAGTGCGGATCTGGCTGTGTCCACTCACCCATGGGAGACGGGCAGGCATGGCGCAGTGCGGATCTGGCTGTGTCCACTCACCCAGGGGAGACGGGCAGGCAAGGCACAGTGTGTATCTGGCTGTGTCCACTCACCCACGGGAGACGGGCAGAGAGGGTGTTGTGTGGATCTGGCTATGTCCACTGACCCACGGCAGACGGGCAGGCAGGGCACAGTGCGTATCTGGCTGTGTCCACTCACCCACGGGAGACGGGCAGGCAGCGCGCATTGCGGATCTGGCTATGTCCACTCACCCACGGGAGACGGGTAGGCAAGTTACAGTGTGTATCTGGCTGTGTCCACTCACCCACGGGAGACGGGCTGAGAGGGTGCTGTGTGGATCTGGCTATGTCCACTGACCCACGGCAGACGGGTAGGCAGGGCGCAGTGCGGATCTGGCTTGTCCACTCACCCACGGCAGACGGTCAGGCAGGCGCAGTGCGGATCTGGCTGTGTCCACTCACCCACGGCAGAGGGGCAGGCAGTGCGCAGTGCGGATCTGGCTGTGTCCACTCACCCACGGTAGACGGGTAGGCAGTGCGCAGTGCGGATCTGGCTGTGTCCACTCACCCACCGGAGACGGGCAGAGAGGGTGCTGTGTGGATCTGGCTATATCCACTGACCCACGGAAGACAGGCAGGCAGGGCGCAGTACAGATCTCTCTGTGTCCACTCACCCACGGCAGGCGGTCAGGCAGGGCGCAGTGCGGATCTGGCTGTGTCCACTCACCCACGGCAGACGGGCAGGCAGGGCATAGTGCGGATCTGGCTGTGTCCACTCACCCACGGGAGACGGGCAGGCAGTGCGCAGTGTGGATCTGGCTGTGTCCACTCACCCACGGGAGACCGGCAGGCAGGGCGCAGTGTGGATCTGGCTGTTTCCACTCACCCACGGGAGACGGGCAGGCAGGGCGCAGTGCGGATCTTGCTGTGTCCACTCACCCACGGCAGACGGGCAGGCTGGGCGCAGTATGGATATGGCTGTGTCCACTCTCCCATGGGAGGCGGTCAGGCAAGGCGCAGTGTGGATCTGGCTGTGTCCACTCACCCACGGGAGAAGGGCAGAGAGGGTGCTGTGTGGATCTGGCTATGTCCACTGACCCACGGCAGACAGGCAGGCAGGGCGCAGTGCGGATCTGGTTGTGTCGACTCGCCCACGGGAGACGGGCAGGCAGGGCGCAGTGAGGATCTGGCTGTGTCCACTCACCCACGGGAGATGGGCAGAGACGGTGCTGTGTGGATCTGGCTATGTGCACTGACCCACGGCAGACGGGCAGGCAGGGCGCAGTACGGATCTGGCTGTGTCCACTCACCCACGGCAGGCGGTCAGGCAGGGCGCAGTGCGGATCTGGCTGTGTCCACTCACCCTCGGCAGGCGGTCAGGCAGGGCGCAGTGCGGATCTGGCTGTGTCCACTCACGCACGGCAGACGGTCAGGCAGGGCGCAGTGCGGATCTGGCTGTGTCCACTCACCCACGGGAGACGGGCAGGCAGGGCGCAGTGCGGATCTGGCTGTGTCCACTCACCCACGGGAGATGGGCAGGCAAGGCGCAGTGCGGATCTGGCTGTGTCCACTCACCCACGGGAGACGTTCAGAGATGGTGCTGTGTGGATCTGGCCATGTCCACTGACCCACGGCAGACGGGCAGGCAGGGCGCAGTGCGGATCTGGCTGTGTCCACTCACCCACGGGAGACGGGCAGGCAGGGCACAGTGCGGATCTGGCTGTGTCCACTCACCCACGGGAGATGGGCAGAGACGGTGCTGTGTGGATCTGGCTATGTCCACTGACCCACGGCAGACGGGCAGGCAGGGCGCAGTACGGATCTGGCTGTGTCCACTCACCCACGGCAGGCGGTCAGGCAGGGCGCAGTGCGGATCTGGCTGTGTCCACTCACCCACGGCAGACAGGCAGGCAGGGCGCAGTACGGATCTGGCTGTGTCCACTCACCCAAGGCAGGCGGTCAGGCAGGGTGCCGTGCGGATCTGGCTGTGTCCACTCACCCACGGCAGACGGGTAGGCAGGGCGCAGTGCGGATCTGGCTGTGTCCACTCACCCACGGGAGACGGTCAGGCAGGGCGCAGTGCGGATCTGGCTGTGTCCACTCACCCATGGGAGACGGGCAGGCAGGGCGCAGTGCGGATCTGGCTGTGTCCACTCAACCACGGGAGACGGGCAGGCAGGGCGTAGTGCGGATCTGGCTGTGTCCACTCGCCCACGGGAGACCGGCAGGCAGGGCGCAGTGCGGAACTGGCTGTGTCCACTCACCCACGGGAGACGGGCAGGGAGGGCGCAGTGCGGATCTGGCTGTGTCCACTCGCCCCTGGAGACCGGCAGGCAGGGCGCAGTGCGGATCTGGCTGTGTCCACTCAAACACGGGAGACGGGCAGGGAGGGCGCAGTGCAGATCTGGCTGTGTCCACTCGCCCACGGGAGACCGGCAGGCAGGGCGCAGTGCGGATCTGGCTGTGTCCACTGACCCAAGGGAGACGGGCAGGGAGGGCGCAGTGCGGATCTGGCTGTGTCCACTCACCCATGGGAGACGGGCAGAGACGGTGCTGTGTGGATCTGGATATGTCCACTGACCCACGGGAGACGGGCAGGCAGGGCGCAGTACGGATCTGGCTGTGTCTACTCACCCACGAAGGCGGTCAGGCAGGGTGCACTGCGGATCTGGCTGTGTTCACTCACCAACGGGAGAAGGGCAGGCAGGGCGCAGTGCGGATCTGGCTGTGTCCACTCACCCACGGGAGAGGGGCAGGCAGGGCGCAGTGCGGATCTGGCTGTGTCCACTCACCCACGGGAGACGGGCAGGCAAGGCGCAGTGCGGATCTGGCTGTGTCCACTCACCCACGGGAGACGGGCAGGCAGGGCGCAGTGCGGATCTGGCTGTGTCCACTCGCCCACGGGAGACGGGCAGGCAGGGCGCAGTGCGGATCTGGCTGTGTCCACTCACCCACGGGAGACGGGCAGGCAGGGCGCAGTGCGGATCTGGCTGTGACCACTCACCCACGGGAGACGGGCAGACAGGGCGCAGTGTGGATCCGGCTGTGTCCACTCACCCACGGGAGATGGGCAGAGACAGTGCTGTGTGGATCTGGCTATGTGCACTGACCCACGGCAGACGGGCGGCAAGGCGCAGTACGGATCTGCCTGTGTCCACTCACCCACGGCAGTCGGTCAGGCAGGGCGCAGTGCTGATCTGGCTGTGTCCACTCACCCACGGCAGGCGGTCAGGCAGGGCGCAGTGCGCATCAGGCTGTGTCCACTCACGCACGGCACACGGTCATGCAGGGCGCAGTGCGGATCTGGCTGTGTCCACTCACCCACGGGAGACGGTCAGGCAGGGCGCAGTGCGGATCTGGCTGTGTCCACTCACCCATGGGAGACGGGCATGCAAGGCGCAGTGCGGATCTGGCTGTGTCCACTCACCCACGGGAGATGGGCAGGCAAGGCGCAGTGCGGAATTGGCTGTGTCCACTCGCCCACGGGAGACGGGCAGAGACGGTGCTGTGTGGATCTGGCTATGTCCACTGACCCACGGCAGACGGGCAGGCAGGGCGCAGTACGGATCTGGCTGTGTCCACTCACCCGCGGCAGGCGGTCAGGCAGGGCGCAGTGCGGATCTGGCTGTGTCCACTCACCCACGGGAGATGGGCAGGCAGGGCGCAGTGCGGATCTGGCTGTGTCCACTCACCCACGGGAGACGGGCAGGCAGGGCGCAGTGCGGATCTGGCTGTGTCCACTCACCCACGGCAGACGGGCAGGCAGGGCGCAGTGCGGATCTGTCTGTGTCCATTCGCCCACGGGAGACGCGCAGGAAGGGCGCAGTGCGGATCTGTCTGTGTCCACTCACCCACGTGAGATAGGCAGGCAAGGCTCAGTGCGGATCTGGCTGTGTCCACTCACCCACGGGAGACGGGCAGGCAGGGCGCAGTGCGGATCTGGCTGTGTCCACTCACCCACGGCAGGCGGTCAGGCAGGGCGCAGTGCGGATCTGGCGGTGTCCACTCACGCACGGCAGACGGTCAGGCAGGGCGCAGTGCGGATCTGGCTGTGTCCACTCACCCACGGGAGACGGGCAGGCAGGGCGCAGTGCGGATCTGGCTGTGTCCACTCACCCACGGGAGATGGGCAGGCAAGGCGCAGTGCGGATCTGGCTGTGTCCACTCACCCACGGGAGACGGGCAGAGATGGTGCTGTGTGGATCTGGCCATGACCACTGACCCACGGCAGACGGGCAGGCAGGGCGCAGTACGGATCTGGCTGTGTCCACTCACCCACGGCAGGCGGTCAGGCATGGTGCAGTGTGGATCTTGCTGTGTCCACTCACCCACGGGAGACGGGCAGGCAGGGCACTGTGCGGATCTGGCTGTGTCCACTCACCCACAGGAGACGGGCAGGCAGGGCGCAGTGCGGATCTGGCGGTGTCCACTCACCCACGGGAGACGGGCAGGCAGGGCGCAGTGCGGATCTGGCTGTGTCCACTCACCCACGGGAGACGAGCAGGCAGGGCGCAGTGCGGATCTGGCTGTGTCCACTCACCCACGGGAGACGGGCAGGCAGGGCGCAGTGCGGATCTGGCTGTGTCCACTCACCCACCGGATACGGGCAGGCAGGGCGCAGTGCGGATCTGGCTGTGTCCACTCACCCACGGGAGATGGGCAGAGACGGTGCTGTGTGGATTTGGCTATGTCCACTGACCCACGGCAGACGGGCAGGCAGGGCGCAGTACGGATCTGGCTGTGTCCACTCACCCACGGCAGGCGGTAAGGCAGGGCGCAGTGCGGATCTGGCTGTGTCCACTCACCCACGGCAGACAGGCAGGCAGGGCGCAGTACGGATCTGGCTGTGTCCACTCACCCACGGCAGGCGGTCAGGCAGGGTGCCGTGCGGATTTGGCTCTGTCCACTCACCCACGGCAGACGGGCAGGCAGGGCGCAGTGCGGATCTAGCTGTGTCCACTCACCCACGGGAGACGGTCAGGCAGGGCGCAGTGCGGATCTGGCTGTCTCCACTAACCCATGGGAGACGGGCAGGCAGGGCGCAGTGCGGATCTGGCTGTGTCCACTCACCCACGGGAGACGGGCAGGGAGGGCGCAGTGCGGATCTGGCTGTGTCCACTCGCCCACGGGAGACCGGCAGGCAGGGCGCAGTGCGGATCTGGCTGTGTCCACTCACCCACGGGAGACGGGCAGGGAGGGCGCAGTGCGGATCTGGCTGTGTCCACTCGCCCACGGGAGACCGGCAGGCAGGGCGCAGTGCGGATCTGGCTGTGTCCACTCACCCACGGGAGACGGGCAGGGAGGGCGCAGTGCGGATCTGGCTGTGTCCATTCGCCCACGGGAGACGGGCAGGCAGGGCGCAGTGCGGATCTGGCTGTGTCCACTCACCCACGGGAGATGGGCAGGCAAGGCGCAGTGCGGATCTGGCTGTGTCCACTCACCCACGGGAGACGGGCAGAGACGGTGCTGTGTGGATCTGGCTATGTCCACTGACCCACGGCAGACGGGCAGGCAGGGCGCAGTACGGATCTGGCTGTGTCCACTCACCCGCGGCAGGCGGTCAGGCAGGGCGCAGTGCGGATCTGGCTGTGTCCACTCACCCACGGGAGACGGGCAGGCAGGGCGCAGTGCGGATCTGGCTGTGTCCACTCACCCACGGGAGACAGGCAGGCAGGGCGCAGTGCGGATCTGGCTGTGTCCACTCACCCACGGCAGACGGGCAGGCAGGGAGCAGTGCGGATCTGGCTGTGTCCATTCGCCCACGGGAGACGGGCAGGCAGGGCGCAGTGCGGATCTGGCTGTGTCCACTCGCCCACGGGAGACGGGCAGAGACGGTGCTGTGTGGATCTGGCTATGTCCACTGACCCACGGCAGACGGGCAGGCAGGGCGCAGTACGGATCTGGCTGTGTCCACTTACCCGCGGCAGGCGGTCAGGCAGGGCGCAGTGCGGATCTGGCTGTGTCCACTCACCCACGGGAGATCGGCAGGCAGGGCGCAGTGCGGATCTGGCTGTGTCCACTCACCCACGGGAGACGGGCAGGCAGGGCGCAGTGCGGATCTGGCTGTGTCCACTCACCCACGGCAGACGGGCAGGCAGGGCGCAGTGCGGATCTGTCTGTGTCCATTCGCCCACGGGAGACGCGCAGGCAGGGCGCAGTGCGGATCTGGCTATGTCCACTCACCCAGGGGAGATGGGCAGGCAAGGCGCAGTGTGGATCTGGCTGTGTCCACTCACCCACGGGAGACGGGCAGAGAGGGTGCTGTGTGGATATGGCTATGTCCACTGACCCACGGCAGACGGGTAGGCAGGACGCAGTGCGGATATGGCTGTGTCCACTCACCCACGGCAGACGGTCAGACAGGGTGCAGTGCGGATCTGGCTGTGTCCACTCACCCACGGGAGACGGGCAGGCAAGGCGCAGTGCGGATCTGGCTGTGTCCACTCACCCACGTGAGATAGGCAGGCAAGGCTCAGTGCGGATCTGGCTGTGTCCACTCACCCACGGGAGACGGGCAGGCAGGGCGCAGTGCGGATCTGGCTGTGTCCACTCACCCACGGCAGGCGGTCAGGCAGGGCGCAGTGCGGATCTGGCTGTGTCGACTCACGCACGGCAGACGGTCAGGCAGTGCGCAGTGCGGATCTGGCTGTGTCCACTCACCCACGGGAGACGGGCAGGCAGGGCGCAGTGCGGATCTGGCTGTGTCCACTCACCCACAGGAGATGGGCAGGCAAGGCGCAGTGCGGATCTGGCTGTGTCCACTCACCCACGGGAGACGGGCAGAGATGGTGCTGTGTGGATCTGGCCATGTCCACTGACCCACGGCAGACGGGCAGGCAGGGCGCAGTACGGATCTGGCTGTGTCCACTCACCCACGGCAGGCGGTCAGGCATGGTGCAGTGCGGATCTTGCTGTGTCCACTCACCCACGGGAGACGGGCAGGCAGGGTGCAGTGCGGATCTGGCTGTGTCCACTCACCCACAGGAGACGGGCAGGCAGGGCGCTGTGCGGATCTGGCGGTGTCCACTCACCCACGGGAGACGGGCAGACAGGGCGCAGTGCGGATCTGGCTGTGTCCACTCACCCACGGGAGATGGGCAGGCAGGGCGCAGTGCGGATCTGGCTGTGTCCACTCACCCACGGGAGACGGTCAGGCAGGGCGCAGTGCGGATCTGGCTGTGTCCACTCACCCACGGCAGACGGGCAGGCAGGGCGCAGTGCGGATCTGTCTGTGTCCATTCGCCCACGGGAGACGCGCAGGAAGGGCGCAGTGCGGATCTGGCTGTGTCCACTCACCCACGTGAGATAGGCAGGCAAGGCTCAGTGCGGATCTGGCTGTGTCCACTCACCCACGGGAGACGGGCAGGCAGGGCGCAGTGCGGATCTGGCTGTGTCCACTCACCCACGGCAGGCGGTCAGGCAGGGCGCAGTGCGGATCTGGCTGTGTCCACTCACGCACGGCAGACGGTCAGGCAGGGCGCAGTGCGGATCTGGCTGTGTCCACTCACCCACGGGAGACGGGCAGGCAGGGCGCAGTGCGGATCTGGCTGTGTCCACTCACCCACGGGAGATGGGCAGGCAAGGCGCAGTGCGGATATGGCTGTGTCCACTCACCCACGGGAGACGGGCAGAGATGCTGCTGTGTGGATCTGGCCATGTCCACTGACCCACGGCAGACGGGCAGGCAGGGCGCAGTACGGATCTGGCTGTGTCCACTCACCCACGGCAGGCGGTCAGGCATGGTGCAGTGTGGATCTTGCTGTGTCCACTCACCCACGGGAGACGGGCAGGCAGGGCACTGTGCGGATCTGGCTGTGTCCACTCACCCACAGGAGATGGGCAGGCAGGGCGCAGTGCGGATCTGGCGGTGTCCACTCACCCACGGGAGACGGGCAGGCAGGGCGCAGTGCGGATCTGGCTGTGTCCACTCACCCACGGGAGACGAGCAGGCAGGGCGCAGTGCGGATCTGGCTGTGTCCACTCACCCACGGGAGACGGGCAGGCAGGGCGCAGTGCGGATCTGGCTGTGTCCACTCACCCACCGGATACGGGCAGGCAGGGCGCAGTGCGGATCTGGCTGTGTCCACTCACCCACGGGAGATGGGCAGAGACGGTGCTGTGTGGATTTGGCTATGTCCACTGACCCACGGCAGACGGGCAGGCAGGGCGCAGTACGGATCTGGCTGTGTCCACTCACCCACGGCAGGCGGTAAGGCAGGGCGCAGTGCGGATCTGGCTGTGTCCACTCACCCACGGCAGACAGGCAGGCAGGGCGCAGTACGGATCTGGCTGTGTCCACTCACCCACGGCAGGCGGTCAGGCAGGGTGCCGTGCGGATTTGGCTCTGTCCACTCACCCACGGCAGACGGGCAGGCAGGGCGCAGTGCGGATCTAGCTGTGTCCACTCACCCACGGGAGACGGTCAGGCAGGGCGCAGTGCGGATCTGGCTGTCTCCACTAACCCATGGGAGACGGGCAGGCAGGGCGCAGTGCGGATCTGGCTGTGTCCACTCACCCACGGGAGACGGGCAGGGAGGGCGCAGTGCGGATCTGGCTGTGTCCACTCGCCCACGGGAGACCGGCAGGCAGGGCGCAGTGCGGATCTGGCTGTGTCCACTCACCCACGGGAGACGGGCAGGGAGGGCGCAGTGCGGATCTGGCTGTGTCCACTCGCCCACGGGAGACCGGCAGGCAGGGCGCAGTGCGGATCTGGCTGTGTCCACTCACCCACGGGAGACGGGCAGGGAGGGCGCAGTGCGGATCTGGCTGCGTCCACTCGCCCACGGGAGACGGGCAGGCAGGGCGCAGTGCGGATCTGGCTGTGTCCACTCACCCACGGGAGATGGGCAGGCAAGGCGCAGTGCGGATCTGGCTGTGTCCACTCACCAAAGGGAGACGGGCAGAGACGGTGCTGTGTGGATCTGGCTATGTCCACTGACCCACGGCAGACGGGCAGGCAGGGCGCAGTACGGATCTGGCTGTGTCCACTCACCCGCGGCAGGCGGTCAGGCAGGGCGCAGTGCGGATCTGGCTGTGTCCACTCACCCACGGGAGACGGGCAGGCAGGGCGCAGTGCGGATCTGGCTGTGTCCACTCACCCACGGGAGACAGGCAGGCAGGGCGCAGTGCGGATCTGGCTGTGTCCACTCACCCACGGCAGACGGGCAGGCAGGGAGCAGTGCGGATCTGGCTGTGTCCATTCGCCCACGGGAGACGGGCAGGCAGGGCGCAGTGCGGATCTGGCTGTGTCCACTCGCCCACGGGAGACGGGCAGAGACGGTGCTGTGTGGATCTGGCTATGTCCACTGACCCACGGCAGACGGGCAGGCAGGGCGCAGTACGGATCTGGCTGTGTCCACTTACCCGCGGCAGGCGGTCAGGCAGGGCGCAGTGCGGATCTGGCTGTGTCCACTCACCCACGGGAGATCGGCAGGCAGGGCGCAGTGCGGATCTGGCTGTGTCCACTCACCCACGGGAGACGGGCAGGCAGGGCGCAGTGCGGATCTGGCTGTGTCCACTCACCCACGGCAGACGGGCAGGCAGGGCGCAGTGCGGATCTGTCTGTGTCCATTCGCCCCCGGGAGACGCGCAGGCAGGGCGCAGTGCGGATCTGGCTATGTCCACTCACCCAGGGGAGATGGGCAGGCAAGGCGCAGTGTGGATCTGGCTGTGTCCACTCACCCACGGGAGACGGGCAGAGAGGGTGCTGTGTGGATATGGCTATGTCCACTGACCCACGGCAGACGGGTAGGCAGGACGCAGTGCGGATATGGCTGTGTCCACTCACCCACGGCAGACGGTCAGACAGGGCGCAGTGCGGATCTGGCTGTGTCCACTCACCCACGGGAGACGGGCAGGCAGGGCGCAGTGCGGATCTGGCTGTGTCCACTCACCCACGTGAGATAGGCAGGCAAGGCTCAGTGCGGATCTGGCTGTGTCCACTCACCCACGGGAGACGGGCAGGCAGGGCGCAGTGCGGATCTGGCTGTGTCCACTCACCCACGGCAGGCGGTCAGGCAGGGCGCAGTGCGGATCTGGCTGTGTCGACTCACGCACGGCAGACGGTCAGGCAGTGCGCAGTGCGGATCTGGCTGTGTCCACTCACCCACGGGAGACGGGCAGGAAGGGCGCAGTGCGGATCTGGCTGTGTCCACTCACCCACGGGAGATGGGCAGGCAAGGCGCAGTGCGGATCTGGCTGTGTCCACTCACCCACGGGAGACGGGCAGAGATGGTGCTGTGTGGATCTGGCCATGTCCACTGACCCACGGCAGACGGGCAGGCAGGGCGCAGTACGGATCTGGCTGTGTCCACTCACCCACGGCAGGCGGTCAGGCATGGTGCAGTGCGGATCTTGCTGTGTCCACTCACCCACGGGAGACGGGCAGGCAGGGTGCAGTGCGGATCTGGCTGTGTCCACTCACCCACAGGAGACGGGCAGGCAGGGCGCTGTGCGGATCTGGCGGTGTCCACTCACCCACGGGAGACGGGCAGACAGGGCGCAGTGCGGATCTGGCTGTGTCCACTCACCCACGGGAGACGGGCAGGCAGGGCGCAGTGCGGATCTGGCTGTGTCCACTCACCCACGGGAGACGGGCAGGCAGGGCGCAGTGCGGATCTGGCTGTGTCCACTCACCCACCGGATACGGGCAGGCAGGGCGCAGTGCGGATCTGGCTGTGTCCACTCACCCACGGGAGATGGGCAGAGACGGTGCTGTGTGGATTTGGCTATGTCCACTGACCCACGGCAGACGGGCAGGCAGGGCGCAGTACGGATCTGGCTGTGTCCACTCACCCACGGCAGGCGGTGAGGCAGGGCGCAGTGCGGATCTGGCTGTGTCCACTCACCCACGGCAGACAGGCAGGCAGGGCGCAGTACGGATCTGGCTGTGTCCACTCACCCACGGCAGGCGGTCAGGCAGGGTGCCGTGCGGATCTGGCTGTGTCCACTCACCCACGGCAGACGGGCAGGCAGGGCGCAGTGCGGATCTAGCTGTGTCCACTCACCCACGGGAGACGGTCAGGCAGGGCGCAGTGCGGATCTGGCTGTCTCCACTAACCCATGGGAGACGGGCAGGCAGGGCGCAGTGCGGATCTGGCTGTGTCCACTCACCCACGGGAGACGGGCAGGGAGGGCGCAGTGCGGATCTGGCTGTGTCCACTCGCCCACGGGAGACCGGCAGGCAGGGCGCAGTGCGGATCTGGCCGTGTCCACTCACCCACGGGAGACGGGCATTCAGGGCGCAGTGCTGATCTGGCTGTGTCCACTCACCCACGGCAGTCGGTCAGGCAGGGCGCAGTGCGGATCTGGCTGTGTCCACTCACCCACGGCAGGCGGTCAGGCAGGGCGCAGTGCGCATCAGGCTGTGAACACTCACGCACGGCAGACGGTCATGCAGGGCGCAGTGCGGATCTGGCTGTGTCCACTCACCCACGGCAGACGGGCAGGCAGGGCGCAGTGCGGATCTGGCTGTGTCCACTCGCCCACGGGAGACGGGCAGGCAGGGCGCAGTGCGGATCTGGCTGTGTCCACTCACCCAGGGGAGACGGGCAGGCAAGGCGCAGTGTGGATCTGGCTGTGTACACTCGCCCACGGCAGACGGGCAGGCAGGGCGCAGTGCGGATCTGGCTGTGTCCACTCACCCACGGCAGACGGTCAGACAGGGTGCAGTGCGGATCTTGCTGTGTCCACTCACCCACGGGAGACGGGCAGGTAGGGCGCAGTGCGGATCTGGCTGTGTCCACTCACCCACGGGAGACGGGCAGGCAGGGCGCAGTGCGGATCTGGGTGTGTCCACTCACCCACGGGATACGGGCAGGCAGGGCGCAGTGCGGATCTGGCTGTGTCCACTCACGCACGGGAGACGGGCAGGCAGGGCGCAGTGCGGATCAGGCTGTGTCCACTCACCCACGGCTGGCGGTCAGGAAGGGCGCTGTGCGGATCTGGCTGTGTCCACTCACGCACGGCAGACGGTCAGGCGGGGCGCAGTGCGGATCTGGCTGTGTCCACTAACCCACGGGAGACGGGCAGGCAGGGCGCAGTGCGGATCTGGCTGTGTCCAATCACCCACGGGAGATGGGCAGGCAAGGCGCAGTGCGGATCTGGTTGTGTCCACTGACCCACGGCAGACGGGCAGGCAGGGCGCAGTACGGATCTGGCTGTGTCCACTCACCCGCGGCAGGCGGTCAGGCAGGGCGCAGTGCGGATCTGGCTGTGTCCACTCACCCACGGGAGACGGGCAGGCAGGGCGCAGTGCGGATCTGGCTGTGTCCACTCACCCACGGGAGACAGGCAGGCAGGGCACAGTGCGGATCTGGCTGTGTCCTCTCACCCACGGCAGACGGGCAGGCAGGGAGCAGTGCGGATCTGGCTGTGTCCATTCGCCCACGGGAGACGGGCAGGCAGGGCGCTGTGCGGATCTGGCTGTGTCCACTCGCCCACGGGAGACGGGCAGAGACGGTGCTGTGTGGATCTGGCTATGTCCACTGACCCACGGCAGACGGGCAGGCAGGGCGCAGTACGGATCTGGCTGTGTCCACTCACCCACGGCAGGCGGTCAGGCAGGGTGCAGTGCGGATCTGGCTGTGTCCACTCACCCACGGCAGACGGTCAGGCAAGGCGCAGTACGGATCTGGCTGTGTCCACTCACCCTCGGCAGGCGGTCAGGCAGGGCGCAGTGCGGATCTGGCTGTGTCCACTCACCCACGGCAGACAGGCAGGCAGGGAGCAGTACGGATCTGGCTGTGTCCACTCACCCACGGCAGGCGGTCAGGCAGGGTGCCGTGCGGATCTGGCTGTGTCCACTCACCCACGGCAGACGGGCAGGCAGGGCGCAGTGCGGATCTGGCTGTGTCCACTCACCCACGGGAGACGGTCAGGCAGGGCGCAGTGCGGATCTGGCTGTGTCCACTCACCCACGGGAGACGGGCAGGCAGGGCGCAGTGCGGATCTGGCTGTGTCCACTCACCCACGGGAGACCGGCAGGCAGGGCGCAGTGCGGATCTGGCTGTGTCCACTCACCCACGGGAGACGGGCAGGGAGGGCGCAGTGCGGATCTGGCTGTGTCCACTCGCCCACGGGAGACCGGCAGGCAGGGCGCAGTGCGGATCTGGCTGTGTCCACTCACCCACGGGAGACGGGCAGGGAGGGCGCAGTGCGGATCTGGCTGTGTCCACTCGCCCACGGGAGACCGGCAGGCAGGGCGCAGTGCGGATCTGGCTGTGTCCACTGACCCACGGGAGACGGGCAGGGAGGGCGCAGTGCGGATCTGGCTGTGTCCACTCACCCACGGGAGACGGGCAGAGACGGTGCTGTGTGGATCTGGCTATGTCCACTGACCCACGGCAGACGGGCAGGCAGGGCGCAGTACGGATCTGGCTGTGTCTACTCACCCACGAAGGCGGTCAGGCAGGGTGCACTGCGGATCTGGCTGTGTTCACTCACCAACGGGAGAAGGGCAGGCAGGGCGCAGTGCGGATCTGGCTGTGTCCACTCACCCACGGGAGACGGGCAGGCAGGGCGCAGTGCGGATCTGGCTGTGTCCACTCACCCACGGGAGACGGGCAGGCAGGGCGCAGTGCGGATCTGGCTGTGTCCACTCACCCACGGGAGACGGGCAGGCAGGGCGCAGTGCGGATCTGGCTGTGTCCACTCACCCACGGCAGACGGTCAGACAGTGTGCAGTGCGGATCTGGCTGTGTCCACTCACCCACGGGAGACGGGCAGGCAGGGCGCAGTGCGGATCTGGCTGTGTCCACTCACCCACGGGAGACAGGCAGGCAGGGCGCAGTGCGGATCTGGCTGTGTCCTCTCACCCACGGCAGACGGGCAGGCAGGGAGCAGTGCGGATCTGGCTGTGTCCATTCGCCCACGGGAGACGGGCAGGCAGGGCGCTGTGCGGATCTGGCTGTGTCCACTCGCCCACGGGAGACGGGCAGAGACGGTGCTGTGTGGATCTGGCTATGTCCACTGACCCACGGCAGACGGGCAGGCAGGGCGCAGTACGGATCTGGCTGTGTCCACTCACCCACGGCAGGCGGTCAGGCAGGGTGCAGTGCGGATCTGGCTGTGTCCACTCACCCACGGCAGACGGTCAGGCAAGGCGCAGTACGGATCTGGCTGTGTCCACTCACCCACGGCAGGCGGTCAGGCAGGGCGCAGTGCGGATCTGGCTGTGTCCACTCACCCACGGCAGACAGGCAGGCAGGGAGCAGTACGGATCTGGCTGTGTCCACTCACCCACGGCAGGCGGTCAGGCAGGGTGCCGTGCGGATCTGGCTGTGTCCACTCACCCACGGCAGACGGGCAGGCAGGGCGCAGTGCGGATCTGGCTGTGTCCACTCACCCACGGGAGACGGTCAGGCAGGGCGCAGTGCGGATCTGGCTGTGTCCACTCACCCACGGGAGACCGGCAGGCAGGGCGCAGTGCGGATCTGGCTGTGTCCACTCACCCACGGGAGACGGGCAGGGAGGGCGCAGTGCGGATCTGGCTGTGTCCACTCGCCCACGGGAGACCGGCAGGCAGGGCGCAGTGCGGATCTGGCTGTGTCCACTCACCCACGGGAGACGGGCAGGGAGGGCGCAGTGCGGATCTGGCTGTGTCCACTCGCCCACGGGAGACCGGCAGGCAGGGCGCAGTGCGGATCTGGCTGTGTCCACTGACCCACGGGAGACGGGCAGGGAGGGCGCAGTGCGGATCTGGCTGTGTCCACTCACCCACGGGAGACGGGCAGAGACGGTGCTGTGTGGATCTGGCTATGTCCACTGACCCACGGCAGACGGGCAGGCAGGGCGCAGTACGGATCTGGCTGTGTCTACTCACCCACGAAGGCGGTCAGGCAGGGTGCACTGCGGATCTGGCTGTGTTCACTCACCAACGGGAGAAGGGCAGGCAGGGCGCAGTGCGGATCTGGCTGTGTCCACTCACCCACGGGAGACGGGCAGGCAGGGCGCAGTGCGGATCTGGCTGTGTCCACTCACCCACGGGAGACGGGCAGGCAGGGCGCAGTGCGGATCTGGCTGTGTCCACTCACCCACGGGAGACGGGCAGGCAGGGCGCAGTGCGGATCTGGCTGTGTCCACTCACCCACGGCAGACGGTCAGACAGGGTGCAGTGCGGATCTGGCTGTGTCCACTCACCCACGGGAGACGGGCAGGTAGGGCGCAGTGCGGACCTGGCTCTGTCCACTCACCCACGGGAGACGGGCAGGCAGGGCGCAGTGCGGATCTGGGTGTGTCCACTCACCCACGGGAGACGGGCAGGCAGGGCGCAGTGCGGATCTGGCTGTGTCCAGTGACCCACGGGAGATTGGCAGGCAAGGCGCAGTGCGGATCTGGCTGTGTCCACTCACCCACGGGAGACGGGCAGAGACAGTGCTGTGTGGATCTGGCTATGTACACTGACCCACGGCAGACGGGCAGGCAGGGCGCAGTACGGATCTGGCTGTGTCCACTCACCCGCGGCAGGCGGTCAGGCAGGGCGCAGTGCGGATCTGGCTGTGTCCACTCACCCACGGGAGACGGGCAGGCAGGGCGCAGTGCGGATCTGGCTGTGTCCACTCACCCACGGGAGACGGGCAGGCAGGGCGCAGTGCGGATCTGGCTGTGTCCACTCACCCACGGCAGACGGGCAGGCAGGGCGCAGTCCGGATCTGGCTGTGTCCATTCGCCCACGGGAGACGGGCAGGCAGGGCGCAGTGCGGATCTGGCTGTGTCCACTCGCCCACGGGAGACGGGCAGAGACGGTGCTGTGTGGATCTGGCTATGTCCACTGACCCACGGCAGACGGGCAGGCAGGGCGCAGTGCGGATCTGGCTGTGTCCACTCACCCGCGGCAGGCTGTCAGGCAGGGCGCATTGCGGATCTGGCTGTGTCCACTCACCCACGGGAGACGGGCAGGCAGGGCGCAGTGCGGATCTGGCTGTGTCCACTAACCCACGGGAGACGGGCAGGCAGGGCACAGTGCGGATCTGGCTGTGTCCACTCACCCACGGCAGACTGGCAGGCAGGACGCAGTGCGGATCTGTCTGTGTCCATTCGCCCACGGGAGACGCGCAGGCAGGGCGCAGTGCGGATCTGGCTGTGTCCACTCACCCAGGGGAGATGGGCAGGCAAGGCGCAGTGTGGATCTGGCTGTGTCCACTCACCCACGGGAGACGGGCAGAGAGGGTGCTGTGTGGATATGGCTATGTCCACTGACCCACGGCAGACGGGTAGGCAGGGCGCAGTGCGGATATGGCTGTGTCCACTCACCCACGGCAGACGGTCAGACAGGGTGCAGTGCGGATCTGGCTGTGTCCACTCACCCACGGGAGACGGGCAGGCAGTGCGCAGTGCGGATCTGGCTGTGTCCACTCACCCACGTGAGATAGGCAGGCAAGGCTCAGTGCGGATCTGGCTGTGTCCACTCACCCACGGGAGACGGGCAGGCAGGGCGCAGTGCGGATCTGGCTGTGTCCACTCACCCACGGCAGGCGGTCAGGCAGAGCGCAGTGCGGATCTGGCTGTGTCCACTCACGCACGGCAGACGGTCAGGCAGTGCGCAGTGCGGATCTGGCTGTGTCCACTCACCCACGGGAGACGGGCAGACAGGGCGCAGTGCGGATCTGGCTGTGTCCACTCACCCACGGGAGACGGGCAGGCAGGGCGCAGTGCGGATCTGGCTGTGTCCACTCTCCCACGGGAGACGGGCAGGCAGGGCGCAGTGCGGATCTGGCTGTGTCCACTCACCCACCGGATACGGGCAGGCAGGGCGCAGTGCGGATCTGGCTGTGTCCACTCACCCACGGGAGATGGGCAGAGACGGTGCTGTGTGGATTTGGCTATGTCCACTGACCCACGGCAGACGGGCAGGCAGGGCGCAGTACGGATCTGGCTGTGTCCACTCACCCACGGCAGGCGGTAAGGCAGGGCGCAGTGCGGATCTGGCTGTGTCCACTCACCCACGGCAGACAGGCAGGCAGGGCGCAGTACGGATCTGGCTGGGTCCACTCACCCACGGCAGGCGGTCAGGCAGGGTGCCGTGGGGATCTGGCTGTGTCCACTCACCCACGGCAGACGGGCAGGCAGGGCGCAGTGCGGATCTAGCTGTGTCCACTCACCCACGGGAGACGGTCAGGCAGGGCGCAGTGCGGATCTGGCTGTCTCCACTAACCCATGGGAGACGGGCAGGCAGGGCGCAGTGCGGATCTGGCTGTGTCCACTCACCCACAGGAGACGGGCAGGGAGGGCGCAGTGCGGATCTGGCTGTGTCCACTCGCCCACGGGAGACCGGCAGGCAGGGCGCAGTGCGGATCTGGCTGTGTCCACTCACCCACGGGAGACGGGCAAGGAGGGCGCAGTGCGGATCTGGCTGTGTCCACTCGCCCACGGGAGACCAGCAGGCAGGGCGCAGTGCGGATCTGGCTGTGTCCACTCACCCACGGGAGACGGGCAGGGAGGGCGCAGTGCGGATCTGGCTGTGTCCACTCGCCCACGGGAGACGGGCAGGCAGGGCGCAGTGCGGATCTGGCTGTGACCACTCACCCACGGGAGACCGGCAGGCAGGGCGCAGTGCGGATCTGGCTGTGTCCACTCACCCACGGGAGACGGGCAGGCAGGGCGCAGTGCGGATCTGGCTGTGTCCACTCACCCACGGGAGATGGGCAGAGACGGTGCTGTGTGGATCTGGCTATGTGCACTGACCCACGGCAGACGGGCGGCAAGGCGCAGTACGGATCTGCCTGTGTCCACTCACCCACGGCAGTCGGTCAGGCAGGGCGCAGTGCGGATCTGGCTGTGTCCACTCACCCACGGCAGGCGGTCAGGCAGGGCGCAGTGCGCATCAGGCTGTGTCCACTCACGCACGGCAGACGGTCATGCAGGGCGCAGTGCGGATCTGGCTGTGTCCACTCACCCACGGAAGACGGTCAGGAAGGGCGCAGTGCGGATCTGGCTGTGTCCACTCAGCCATGGGAGACGGGCATGCAAGGCGCAGTACGGATCTGGCTGTGTCCACTCACCCACGGGAGATGGGCAGGCAAGGCGCAGTGCGGATTTGGCTGTGTCCACTCACCCACGGGAGACGGGCAGAGACGGTGCTGTGTGGATCTGGCTATGTCCACTGACCCACGGCAGACGGGAAGGCAGGGCGCAGTACGGATCTCGCTGTGTCTACTAACCAGCGGCAGGCGGTCAGGCAGGTCGCAGTGCGGATCTGGCTGTGTCCACTCACCCACGGGAGACGGGCAGGCAGGACGCAGTGCGGATCTGGCTGTGTCCACTCACCCACGGGAGACGGGCAGGCAGGGCGCAGTGCGGATCTGGCTGTGTCCACTAACCCACGGGAGACGGGCAGGCAGGGCGCAGTGCGGATCTGGCTGTGTCCACTCACCCGCGGGAGACGGGCAGGCAGGGCGCAATGTGGATCTGGCTGTGTCCACTCACCCACGGGAGATGGGCAGAGACGGTGCTGTGTGGATCTGGCTATGTCCACTGACCCACAGCAGACGGGCAGGCAGGGCACAGTACGTATCTGGCTGTGTCCACTCACCCACGGCAGGCGGTCATGCAGGGTGCAGTGCGGATCTGGCTGTGTCCACTCACCCACGGCAGACGGTCAGGCAAGGCGCAGTACGGATCTGGCTGTGTCCACTCACCCACGGCAGGCGGTCAGGCAGGGCGCAGTGCGGATCTGGCTGTGTCCACTCACCCACGGCAGACAGGCAGGCAGGGAGCAGTACGGATCTGACTGTGTCCACTCACCCACGGCAGGCGGTCAGGCAGGGTGCCGTGCGGATCTGGCTGTGTCCACTCACCCACGGCAGACGGGCAGGCAGGGCGCAGTGCGGATCTGGCTGTGTCCACTCACCCACGGGAGACGGTCAGGCTGGGCGCAGTGCGGATCTGGCTGTGTCCACTCACCCACGGGAGACGGGCAGGCAGGGCGCAGTGCGGATCTGGCTGTGTCCACTCACCCACGGGAGACCGGCAGGCAGGGCGCAGTGCGGATCTGGCTGTGTCCACTCACCCACGGGAGACGGGCAGGGAGGGCGCAGTGCGGATCTGGCTGTGTCCACTCGCCCACGGGAGACCGGCAGGCAGGGCGCAGTGCGGATCTGGCTGTGTCTACTCCCCCACGGGAGACGGGCAGGGAGGGCGCAGTGCGGATCTGGCTGTGTCCACTCGCCCACGGGAGACCGGCAGGCAGGGCGCAGTGCGGATTTGGCTGTGTCCACTGACACACGGGAGACGGGCAGGGAGGGCGCAGTGCGGATCTGGCTGTGTCCACTCGCCCACGGGAGACGGGCAGAGACGGTGCTGTGTGGATCTGGCTATGTCCACTGACCCACGGCAGACGGGCAGGCAGGGCGCAGTACGGATCTGGCTGTGTCTACTCACCCACGAAGGCGGTCAGGCAGGGTGCACTGCGGATCTGGCTGTGTTCACTCACCAACGGGAGAAGGGCAGGCAGGGCGCAGTGCGGATCTGGCTGTGTCCACTCACCCACGGGAGACGGGCAGGCAGGGCGCAGTGCGGATCTGGCTGTGTCCACTCACCCACGGGAGACGGGCAGGCAGGGCGCAGTGCGGATCTGGCTGTGTCCACTCACCCACGGGAGACGGGCAGGCAGGGCGCAGTGCGGATCTGGCTGTGTCCACTCACAAACGGCAGACGGTCAGACAGGGTGCACTGCGGATCTGGCTGTGTTCACTCACCAACGGGAGAAGGGCAGGCAGGGCGCAGTGCGGATCTGGCTGTGTCCACTCACCCACGGGAGACGGGCAGGCAGGGCGCAGTGCGGATCTGGGTGTGTCCACTCACCCACGGGAGACGGGCAGGCAGGGCGCAGTGCGGATCTGGCTGTGTCCACTCACCCACGGGAGACGGGCAGGCAGGGAGCAGTGCGGATCTGGCTGTGTCCACTCACCCACGGCCGGCGGTCAGGCAGGGCGGTGTGCGGATCTGGCTGTGTCCACTCACGCACGGCAGACGGTCAGGCAGGGCGCAGTGCGGATCTGGCTGTGTCCACTCACCCACGGGAGACGGGCAGGCAGGGCGCAGTGCGGATCTGGCTGTGTCCAGTGACCCACGGGAGATTGGCAGGCAAGGCGCAGTGCGGATCTGGCTGTGTCCACTCACCCACGGGAGACGGGCAGAGACAGTGCTGTGTGGATCTGGCTATGTACACTGACCCACGGCAGACGGGCAGGCAGGGCGCAGTACGGATCTGGCTGTGTCCACTCACCCGCGGCAGGCGGTCAGGCAGGGCGCAGTGCGGATCTGGCTGTGTCCACTCACCCACGGGAGACGGGCAGGCAGGGCGCAGTGCGGATCTGGCTGTGTCCACTCACCCACGGGAGACGGGCAGGCAGGGCGCAGTGCGGATCTGGCTGTGTCCACTCACCCACGGCAGACGGGCAGGCAGGGCGCAGTCCGGATCTGGCTGTGTCCATTCGCCCACGGGAGACGGGCAGGCAGGGCGCAGTGCGGATCTGGCTGTGTCCACTCGCCCACGGGAGACGGGCAGAGACGGTGTTGTGTGGATCTGGCTATGTCCACTGACCCACGGCAGACGGGCAGGCAGGGCGCAGTACGGATCTGGCTGTGTCCACTCACCCGCGGCAGGCTGTCAGGCAGGGCGCAGTGCGGATCTGGCTGTGTCCACTCACCCACGGGAGACGGGCAGGCAGGGCGCAGTGCGGATCTGGCTGTGTCCACTAACCCACGGGAGACGGGCAGGCAGGGCGCAGTGCCGATCTGGCTGTGTCCACTCACCCACGGCAGACGGGCAGGCAGGGCGCAGTGCGGATCTGTCTGTGTCCATTCGCCCACGGGAGACGCGCAGGCAGGGCGCAGTGCGGATCTGGCTGTGTCCACTCACCCAGGGGAGATGGGCAGGCAAGGCGCAGTGTGGATCTGGCTGTGTCCACTCACCCACGGGAGACGGGCAGAGAGGGTGCTGTGTGGATATGGCTATGTCCACTGACCCACGGCAGACGGGTAGGCAGGGCGCAGTGCGGATATGGCTGTGTCCACTCACCCACGGCAGACGGTCAGACAGGGTGCAGTGCGGATCTGGCTGTGTCCACTCACCCACGGGAGACGGGCAGGCAGGGCGCAGTGCGGATCTGGCTGTGTCCACTCACCCACGTGAGATAGGCAGGCAAGGCTCAGTGCGGATCTGGCTGTGTCCACTCACCCACGGGAGACGGGCAGGCAGGGTGCAGTGCGGATCTGGCTGTGTCCACTCACCCACGGCAGGCGGTCAGGCAGGGCGCAGTGCGGATCTGGCTGTGTCCACTCACGCACGGCAGACGGTCAGGCAGTGCGCAGTGCGGATCTGGCTGTGTCCACTTACCCACGGGAGACGGGCAGGCAGGGCGCAGTGCGGATCTGGCTGTGTCCACTCACCCACGGGAGATGGGCAGGCAAGGCGCAGTGCGGATCTGGCTGTGTCCACTCACCCACGGGAGACGGGCAGAGATGGTGCTGTGTGGATCTGGCCATGTCCACTGACCCACGGCAGACGGGCAGGCAGGGCGCAGTACGGATCTGGCTGTGTCCACTCACCCACGGCAGGCGGTCAGGCATGGTGCAGTGCGGATCTTGCTGTGTCCACTCACCCACGGGAGACGGGCAGGCAGGGCGCAGTGCGGATCTGGCTGTGTCCACTCACCCACAGGAGACGGGCAGGCAGGGCGCTGTGCGGATCTGGCGGTGTCCACTCACCCACGGGAGACGGGCAGACAGGGCGCAGTGCGGATCTGGCTGTGTCCACTCACCCACGGGAGACGGGCAGGCAGGGCGCAGTGCGGATCTGGCTGTGTCCACTCACCCACGGGAGACGGGCAGGCAGGGCGCAGTGCGGATCTGGCTGTGTCCACTCACCCACCGGATACGGGCAGGCAGGGCGCAGTGCGGATCTGGCTGTGTCCACTCACCCACGGGAGATGGGCAGAGACGGTGCTGTGTGGATTTGGCTATGTCCACTGACCCACGGCAGACGGGCAGGCAGGGCGCAGTGCGGATCTGGCTGTGTCCACTCACCCACGGCAGACAGGCAGGCAGGGCGCAGTACGGATCTGGCTGTGTCCACTCACCCACGGCAGGCGGTCAGGCAGGGTGCCGTGCGGATCTGGCTGTGTCCACTCACCCACGGCAGACGGGCAGGCAGGGCGCAGTGCGGATCTAGCTGTGTCCACTCACCCACGGGAGACGGTCAGGCAGGGCGCAGTGCGGATCTGGCTGTCTCCACTAACCCATGGGAGACGGGCAGGCAGGGCGCAGTGCGGATCTGGCTGTGTCCACTCACCCACGGGAGACGGGCAGGGAGGGCGCAGTGAGGATCTGGCTGTGTCCACTCGCCCACGGGAGACCGGCAGGCAGGGCGCAGTGCGGATCTGGCTGTGTCCACTCACCCACGGGAGACGGGCAGGGAGGGCGCAGTGCGGATCTGGCTGTGTCCACTCGCCCATGGGAGACCGGCAGGCAGGGCGCAGTGCGGATCTGGCTGTGTCCACTCACCCACGGGAGACGGGCAGGGAGGGCGCAGTGCGGATCTGGCTGTGTCCACTCGCCCACGGGAGACCGGCAGGCAGGGCGCAGTGCGGATCTGGCTGTGTCCACTCGCCCACGGGAGACGGGCAGGGAGGGCGCAGTGCGGATCTGGCTGTGTCCACTCGCCCACGGGAGACCGGCAGGAAGGGCGCAGTGCGGATCTGGCTGTGTCCACTGACCCACGGGAGATGGGCAGGGAGGGCGCAGTGCGGATCTGGCTGTGTCCACTCACCCACGGGAGACGGGCAGAGACGGTGCTGTGTGGATCTGGGTATGTCCACTGACCCACGGCAGACGGGCAGGCAGGGCACAGTACGGATCTGGCTGTGTCTACTCACCCACGAAGGCGGTCAGGCAGGGTGCACTGCGGATCTGGCTGTGTTCACTCACCAACGGGAGAAGGGCAGGCAGGGCGCAGTGCGGATCTGGCTGTGTCCACTCACCCACGGGAGACGGGCAGGCAGGGCGCAGTGCGGATCTGGCTGTGTCCACTCACCCACGGGATACGGGCAGGCAGGGCGCAGTGCGGATCTGGCTGTGTCCACTCACCCACGGGAGACGGGAAGGCAGGGCGCAGTGCGGATCTGGCTGTGTCCACTCACCCACGGCAGACGGTCAGACAGGGTGCAGTGCGGATCTGGCTGTGTCCACTCACCCACGGGAGACGGGCAGGTAGGGCGCAGTGCGGACCTGGCTGTGTCCACTCACCCACGGGAGACGGGCAGGCAGGGCGCAGTGCGGATCTGGGTGTGTCCACTCACCCACGGGAGACGGGCAGGCAGGGCGCAGTGCGGATCTGGCTGTGTCCACTCACCCACGGGAGACGGGCAGGCAGGGAGCAGTGCGGATCTGGCTGTGTCCACTCACCCACGGCCGGCGGTCAGGCAGGGCGGTGTGCAGATCTGGCTGTGTCCACTCACGCACGGCAGACGGTCAGGCAGGGCGCAGTGCGGATCTGGCTGTGTCCACTCACCCACGGAAGACGGGCAGGCAGGGCGCAGTGCGGATCTGGCTGTGTCCAGTGACCCACGGGAGATTGGCAGGCAAGGCGCAGTGCAGATCTGGCTGTGTCCACTCACCCACGGGAGACGGGCAAAGACAGTGCTGTGTGGATCTGGCTATGTACACTGACCCACGGCAGACGGGCAGGCAGGGCGCAGTACGGATCTGGCTGTGTCCACTCACCCGCGGCAGGCGGTCAGGCAGGGCGCAGTGCGGATCTGGCTGTGTCCACTCACCCACGGGAGACGGGCAGGCAGGGCGCAGTGCGGATCTGGCTGTGTCCACTCACCCACGGGAGACGGGCAGGCAGGGCGCAGTGCAGATCTGGCTGTGTCCACTCACCCACGGCAGACGGGCAGGCAGGGCACAGTCCGGATCTGGCTGTGTCCATTCGCCCACGGGAGACGGGCAGGCAGGGCGCAGTGCGGATCTGGCTGTGTCCACTCGCCCACGGGAGACGGGCAGAGACGGTGCTGTGTGGATCTGGCTATGTCCACTGACCCACGGCAGACGGGCAGGCAGGGCGCAGTACGGATCTGGCTGTGTCCACTCACCCGCGGCAGGCGGTCAGGCAGGGTGCCGTGCGGATCTGGCTGTGTCCACTCACCCACGGCAGACGGGCAGGCAGGGCGCAGTGCGGATCTGGCTGTGTCCACTCACCCACGGGAGACGGTCAGGCAGGGCGCAGTGCGGATCTGGCTGTGTCCACTCACCCACGGGAGACGGGCAGGCAGGGCGCAGTGCGGATCTGGCTGTGTCCACTCACCCACGGGAGACCGGCAGGCAGGGCGCAGTGCGGATCTGGCTGTGTCCACTCACCCACGGGAGACGGGCAGGGAGGGCGCATTGCGGATCTGGCTGTGTCCACTCGCCCACGGGAGACCGGCAGGCAGGGCGCAGTGCGGATCTGGCTGTGTCCACTCGCCCACGGGAGACGGGCAGGGAGGGCGCAGTGCGGATCTGGCTGTGTCCACTCGCCCACGGGAGACCGGCAGGCAGGGCGCAGTGCGGATCTGGCTGTGTCCACTGACCCACGGGAGACGGGCAGGGAGGGCGCAGTGCGGATCTGGCTGTGTCCACTCACCCACGGGAGACGGGCAGAGACGGTGCTGTGTGGATCTGGCTATGTCCACTGACCCACGGCAGACGGGCAGGCAGGGCGCAGTACGGATCTGGCTGTGTCTACTCACCCACGAAGGCGGTCAGGCAGGGTGCACTGCGGATCTGGCTGTGTTCACTCACCAACGGGAGAAGGGCAGGCAGGGCGCAGTGCGGATTTGGCTGTGTCCACTCACCCACGGGAGACGGGCAGGTAGGGCGCAGTGCGGACCTGGCTGTGTCCACTCACCCACGGGAGACGGGCAGGCAGGGCGCAGTGCGGATCTGGGTGTGTCCACTCACCCACGGGAGACGGGCAGGCAGGGCGCAGTGCGGATCTGGCTGTGTCCACTCACCCACGGGAGACGGGCAGGCAGGGAGCAGTGCGGATCTGGCTGTGTCCACTCACCCACGGCCGGCGGTCAGGCAGGGCGGTGTGCGGATCTGGCTGTGTCCACTCACGCACGGCAGACGGTCAGGCAGGGCGCAGTGCGGATCTGGCTGTGTCCACTCACCCACGGGAGACGGGCAGGCAGGGCGCAGTGCGGATCTGGCTGTGTCCAGTGACCCACGGGAGATTGTCAGGCAAGGCGCAGTGCGGATCTGGCTGTGTCCACTCACCCACGGGAGACGGGCAGAGACAGTGCTGTGTGGATCTGGCTATGTACACTGACCCACGGCAGACGGGCAGGCAGGGCGCAGTACGGATCTGGCTGTGTCCACTCACCCGCGGCAGGCGGTCAGGCAGGGCGCAGTGCGGATCTGGCTGTGTCCACTCACCCACGGGAGACGGGCAGGCAGGGCGCAGTGCGGATCTGGCTGTGTCCACTCACCCACGGGAGACGGGCAGGCAGGGCGCAGTGCGGATCTGGCTGTGTCCACTCACCCACGGCAGACGGGCAGGCAGGGCGCAGTCCGGATCTGGCTGTGTCCATTCGCCCACGGGAGACGGGCAGGCAGGGCGCAGTGCGGATCTGGCTGTGTCCACTCGCCCACGGGAGACGGGCAGAGACGGTGCTGTGTGGATCTGGCTATGTCCACTGACCCACGGCAGACGGGCAGGCAGGGCGCAGTACGGATCTGGCTGTGTCCACTCACCCGCGGCAGGCTGTCAGGCAGGGCGCAGTGCGGATCTGGCTGTGTCCACTCACCCACGGGAGACGGGCAGGCAGGGCGCAGTGCGGATCTGGCTGTGTCCACTCACCCACGGGAGACGGGCAGGCAGGGCGCAGTGCGGATCTGGCTGTGTCCACTCACCCACGGCAGACGGTCAGACAGGGTGCAGTGCGGATCTGGCTGTGTCCACTCACCCACGGGAGACGGGCAGGTAGGGCGCAGTGCGGACCTGGCTGTGTCCACTCACCCACGGGAGACGGGCAGGCAGGGCGCAGTGCAGATCTGGGTGTGTCCACTCACCCACGGGAGACGGGCAGGCAGGGCGCAGTGCGGATCTGGCTGTGTCCACTCACCCACGGGAGACGGGCAGGCAGGGAGCAGTGCGGATCTGGCTGTGTCCACTCACCCACGGCCGGCGGTCAGGCAGGGCGGTGTGCGGATCTGGCTGTGTCCACTCACGCACGGCAGACGGTCAGGCAGGGCGCAGTGCGGATCTGGCTGTGTCCACTCACCCACGGGAGACGGGCAGGCAGGGCGCAGTGCGGATCTGGCTGTGTCCAGTGACCCACGGGAGATTGGCAGGCAAGGCGCAGTGCGGATCTGGCTGTGTCCACTCACACACGGGAGACGGGCAGAGACAGTGCTGTGTGGATCTGGCTATGTACACTGACCCACGGCAGACGGGCAGGCAGGGCGCAGTACGGATCTGGCTGTGTCCACTCACCCGCGGCAGGCGGTCAGGCAGGGCGCAGTGCGGATCTGGCTGTGTCCACTCACCCACGGGAGACGGGCAGGCAGGGCGCAGTGCGGATCTGGCTGTGTCCACTCACCCACGGGAGACGGGCAGGCAGGGCGCAGTGCGGATCTGGCTGTGTCCACTCACCCACGGCAGACGGGCAGGCAGGGCGCAGTCCGGATCTGGCTGTGTCCATTCGCCCACGGGAGACGGGCAGGCAGGGCGCAGTGCGGATCTGGCTGTGTCCACTCGCCCACGGGAGACGGGCAGAGACGGTGCTGTGTGGATCTGGCTATGTCCACTGACCCACGGCAGACGGGCAGGCAGGGCGCAGTACGGATCTGGCTGTGTCCACTCACCCGCGGCAGGCTGTCAGGCAGGGCGCAGTGCGGATCTGGCTGTGTCCACTCACCCACGGGAGACGGGCAGGCAGGGCGCAGTGCGGATCTGGCTGTGTCCACTAACCCACGGGAGACGGGCAGGCAGGGCGCAGTGCGGATCTGGCTGTGTCCACTCACCCACGGCAGACGGGCAGGCAGGGCGCAGTGCGGATCTGTCTGTGTCCATTCGCCCACGGGAGACTCGCAGGCAGGGCGCAGTGCGGATCTGGCTGTGTCCACCCACCCAGGGGAGATGGGCAGGCAAGGCGCAGTGTGGATCTGGCTGTGTCCACTCACCCACGGGAGACGGGCAGAGAGGGTGCTGTGTGGATATGGCTATGTCCACTGACCCACGGCAGACGGGTAGGCAGGGCGCAGTGCGGATCTGGCTGTGTCCACTCACCCACGGCAGACGGTCAGACAGGGTGCAGTGCGGATCTGGCTGTGTCCACTCACCCACGGGAGAAGGGCAGGTAGGGCGCAGTGCGGATCTGGCTGTGTCCACTCACCCACGTGAGATAGGCAGGCAAGGCTCAGTGCGGATCTGGCTGTGTCCACTCACCCACGGGAGACGGGCAGGCAGGGCACAGTGCGGATCTGGCTGTGTCCACTCACCCACGGAGGCGGTCAGGCAGGGCGCAGTGCGGATCAGGCTGTGTCCACTCGCCCACGTGAGATAGGCAGGCAGGGCGCAGTGCGGATCTGGCAGTGTCCACTAACCCACGGGAGACGGGCAGGCAGGGCGCAGTGCGGATCTGGCAGTGTCCACTCACCCACGGGAGACGGGCAGGCAGGGCGCAGTGCGGATCTGGCTGTGTCCACTCGCCCATGGGAGACGGGCAGGCAGGGCGCAGTGCGGATCTGGCTGTGTCGACTCGCCCACGGGAGACGGGCAGGCAGGGCGCAGTGAGGATCTGGCTGTGTCCACTCACCCACGGGAGACGGGCAGGCAGGGCGCAGTGTGGATCCGGCTGTGTCCACTCACCCACGGGAGATGGGCAGAGACGGTGATGTGTGGATCTGGCTATGTGCACTGACCCACGGCAGACGGGCAGGCAGGGCGCAGTACGGATCTGGCTGTGTCCACTCACCCACGGCAGGCGGTCAGGCAGGGCGCAGTGCGGATCTGGCTGTGTCCACTCACCCACGGCAGGCGGTCAGGCAGGGCGCAGTGCGGATCTCGCTGTGTCCACTCACGCACGGCAGACGGTCAGGCAGGGCGCAGTGCGGATCTGGCTGTGTCCACTCACCCACGGGAGACGGGCAGGCAGGGCGCAGTGCGGATCTGGCTGTGTCCACTCACCCACGGGAGATGGGCAGGCAAGGCGCAGTGCGGATCTGGCTGTGTCAACTCACCCACGGGAGACGGGCAGAGATGGTGCTGTATGGATCTGGCCATGTCCACTGACCCACGGCAGACGGGCAGGCAGGGCGCAGTACGGATCAGGCTGTGTCCACACACCCACGGCAGGCGGTCATGGAGGGTGCAGTGCGGATCTGGCTGTGTCCACTCACCCACGGGAGACGGGCAGGCAGGGCGCAGTGCGGATCTGGCTGTGTCCACTCACCCACAGAAGACTGGCAGGCAGGATGCAGTGCGGATCTGGCTGTGTCCACTCACCCACGGAAGACGGGCAGGCAGTGCGCAGTGCGGATCTGGCTGTGTCCACTCACCCACGGGAGACGGGCAGGCAGGGCGCAGTGCGGATCTGGCTGTGTCCACTCACCCACGGGAGACGGGCAGGCAGGGCGCAGTGCAGATCTGGCTGTGTCCACTCACCCACGGGAGATAGGCAGAGACGGTGCTGTGTGGATCTGGCTATGTCCACTGACCCATGGCAGTCGGGCAGGCAGGGCACAGTACGGATCTGGCTGTGTCCACTCACCCATGGCAGGCGGTCAGGCAGGGCGCAGTGTGGATCTGGCTGTGTCCACTCACCCACAGCAGACAGGCAGGCAGGGCGCAGTACGGATATGGCTGTGTCCACTCACCCACGGCAGGCGGTCAGGCAGGGTGCCGTGCGGATCTGGCTGTGTCCACTCACCCACGGCAGACGGGCAGGCAGGGCGCAGTGCGGATCTGGCTGTGTCCACTCACCCACGGGAGACGGTCAGGCAGGGCACAGTGCGGATCTGGCTGTGTCCACTCACCCACGGGAGACGGGCAGGCAGGGCGCAGTGCGGATCTGGCTGTGTCCACTCACCCACGGGAGCCGGGCAGGCAGGGCGCAGTGCGGATCTGGCTGTGTCCACTCGCCCACGGGAGACCGGCAGGCAGGGCTCAGTGCGGATCTGGCTGTGTCCACTCAACGACGGGAGCCGGGCAGGGAGGGCGCAGTGCGGATCTGGCTGTGTCCACTCGCCCACGGGAGACCGGCAGGCAGGGCGCAGTGCGGATCTGGCTGTGTCCACTCACCCACGGGAGACGGGCAGGGAGGGCGCAGTGCGGATCTGGCTGTGTCCACTCGCCCACGGGAGACCGGCAGGCAGGGCGCAGTGCGGATCTGGCTGTGTCCACTCACCCACGGGAGACGGGCAGGGAGGGCGCAGTGCGGATCTGGCTGTGTCCACCCACCCATGGGAGACGGGCAGAGACGGTGCTGTGTGGATCTGGCTATGTCCACTGACCCACGGCAGACGGGCAGGCAGGGCGCAGTACGGATCTGGCTGTGTCGACTCACCCACGAAGGCGGTCAGGCAGGGTGCACTGCGGATCTGGCTGTGTTCACTCACCAACGGGAGAAGGGCAGGCAGGGCGCAGTGCGGATCTGGCTGTGTCCACTCACCCACGGCAGACGGGCAGGCAGGGCGCATTGCGGATCTGGCTGTGTCCATTCGCCCACGGGAGACGGACAGGCAGGGCGCAGTGCAGATCTGGCTGTGTCCACTCGCCCATGGGAGACGGGCAGGCAGGGCGCAGTGCGGATCTGGCTGTGTCCACTCACCCTGGGGAGACGGGCAGGCAAGGCACAGTGTGGATCTGGCTGTGTCCACTCGCCCACGGCAGACGGGCAGGCAGGGCGCAGTGCGGATCTGGCTGTGTCCACTCACCCACGGCAGATGGTCAGACAGGGTGCAGAGCGGATCTGGCTGTGTCCACTCACCCACGGGAGACAGGCAGGTAGGGCGTAGTGCGGATCTGGCTGTGTCCACTCACTGACGTGAGATGGGCAGGCAGGGCTCAGTGCGGATCTGGCTGTGTACACTCACCCATGGGAGACGGGCAGGCAGGGCGCAGTGCGGATCTGGCTGTGTCCACTCACCCACGGGAGACGGTCAGGCAGGGCGCAGTGCGGATCTGGCTGTGTCCACTCACCCACGGGAGACGGGCAGGCAAGGCTCAGTGCAGATCTGGCTGTGTCCACTCACCCAAGGGAGACGGGCAGGCAGGGCGCAGTGCGGATCTTGCTGTGTCCACTCACCCACGGGAGACGGGCAGGCAAGGCACAGTGCGGATCTGGCTGTGTCCACTCACCCACGGGAGACGGGCAGGCAGGGCGCAGTGCGGATCTGGCTGTGTCGACTCACCCACGGGAGATGGGCAGGCAGGGCGCAGTGCGGATCTGGCTGTGTCCACTCACCCACGGGAGACGGGCAGGCAGGGCGCAGTGCGGATCAGGCTGTGTCCACTCACCCACGGGAGTCGGGCAGGCAGGGCGCAGTGCGGATCTGGCTGTGTCCACTCACCCACGGAAGACGGGCAGGCAGGGCGCAGTGCGGATAAGGCTGTGTCCACTCGAACACGGGAGACCGGCAGGCAGGGCGCAGTGCGGATCTCGCTGTGTCCACTCACCCACGGGAGATGGGCAGGCAGGGCGCAGTGCGGATCTGGCTGTGTCCACTCACCCACGGGAGACGGGCAGGCAGGGCGCAGTGCGGATCTGGCTGTGTCCACTCGCGCACGGGAGACGGGCAGGAAGGGCGCAGTGCGGATCTGGCTGTGTCCACTCACCCACGGGAGACGGGCAGGCAGGGCGCAGTTCGGATCTGGCTGTGTCCACTCACCCACGGGAGACGGGAAGGCAGGGCGCAGTGTGGATCCGGCTGTGTCCACTCACCCACGGGAGATGGGCAGAGACGGTGCTGTGTGGATCTGGCTATGTGCACTGACCCACGGCAGACGGGCAGGCAGGGCGCTGTACGGATCTGGCTGTGTCCACTCACCCACGGCAGGCGGTCACGTAGGGCGCAGTGCGGATCAGGCTGTGTCCACTCACGCACGGCAGACGGTCATGCAGGGCGCAGTGCGGATCTGGCTGTGTCCACTCACCCACGGGAGTCGGTCATGCAGGGCACAGTGCGGATCTGGCTGTGTACACTCACCCACGGGAGTCGGGCATGCAGGGCGCAGTGCGGATCTGGCTGTGTCCACTCACCCACGGGAGATGGGCAGGCAAGGCGCAGTGCGGATTTGGCTGTGTCCACTCACCCACGGGAGACGGGCAGAGACGGTGCTGTGTGGATCTGGCTATGTCCACTGACCCACGGCAGACGGGCAGGCAGGGCGCAGTACGGATCTGGCTGTGTCCACTCACCCACGGCAGGCGGTCAGGCAGGGCGCAGTGCGGATCTGGCTGTGTCCACTCACGCATGGGAGACGGGCAGGCAGGGCGCAGTGTGGATCTGGGTTTGTCCACTCACCCACGGGAGACGGGCAGGCAGGGCGCAGTGCGGATCTGGCTGTGTCCACTCACCCACGGGAGACGGGCAGGCAGGGCGCAGTGCGGATCTGGCTGTGTCCACTCACCCACGGGAGACGGGCAGGCAAGGCGCAGTGCGGATCTTGCTGTGTCCACTCACCCACAGCCGGCGGTCAGGCAGGGCGTTGTGCGGATCTGGCTGTGTCCACTCACGCACGGCAGACGGTCAGGCAGGGCGCAGTGCGGATCTGGCTGTGTCCACTCACCCACGGCAGACGGTCAGGCAGGGCGCAGAGCGGATCTGGCTGTGTCCACTCGCCCACGGCAGACTGGCAGGCAGGGCGCAGTGCGGATCTGGCTGTGTCCACTCGCCCACGGCAGACTGGCAGGCAGGGCGCAGTGCGGATCTGGCTGTGTCCACTCACCCACGGCAGACGGGCAGGCAGGGCGCAGTGCGGATCTGGCTGTGTCCATTCGCCCACGGGAGACGGACAGGCAGGGCGCAGTGCGGATCTGGCTGTGTCCACTCGCCCACGGGAGACGGGCAGGCAGGGCGCAGTGCGGATCTGGCTGTGTCCACTCACCCAGGGGAGACGGGCAGGCAAGGCGCAGTGTGGATCTGGCTGTGTCCACTCGCCCACGGCAGACGGGCAGGCAGGGCGCAGTGCGGATCTGGCTGTGTCCACTCGCCCACGGCAGACGGTCAGGCAGGGCGCAGAGCGGATCTGGCTGTGTCCACTCACCCACGGGAGACGGGCAGAGACGGTGCTGTGTGGATCTGGCTATGTCCACTGACCCACGGCAGACGGGCAGGCAGGGCGCAGTACGGTCTGGCTGTGTCCACTCACCTACGGCAGGCGGTCAGGCAGGGTGGAGTGCGGATCTGGCTGTGTCCACTCACCCACGGGAGACGGGCAGGCAGGGCGCAGTGCGGATCTGGCTGTGTCCACTCACCCACGGGAGACGGGCAGACAGGGCGCAGTGCGGATCTGGCTGTGTCCACTCATTCACCGGAGACGGTCAGGCAGGGCGTAGTGCGGATCTGGCTGTGTCCACTCACCCACAGCAGGCGGTCAGGCAGGGTGCAGTGCGGATCTGGCTGTGTCCACTCACCCACGGGAGACGGGCAGGCAGGGTGCAGTGCGGATCTGGCTGTATCCACTCACCCACGGGAGACGGGCAGGCAGGGCGCAGTGCGGATCTGACTGTTTCCACTCACCCACGGGAGACGGGCAGGCAGGGCGCAGTGCGGATCTGGCTGTGTCCACTCACCCACGGGAGACGGGCAGGCAGGGAGCAGTGCGGATCTGGCTGTGTTCACTCACCCTCGGCCGGCGGTCAGGCAGGGCGGTGTGCGGATCTGGCTGTGTCCACTCACGCACGGCAGACGGTCAGGCAGGGCGCAGTGCGGATCTGGCTGTGTCCACTCACCCACGGGAGACGGGCAGGCAGGGCGCAGTGCGGATCTGGCTGTGTCCAGTGACCCACGGGAGATTGGCAGGCAAGGCGCAGTGCGGATCTGGCTGTGTCCACTCACCCACGGGAGACGGGCAGAGACAGTGCTGTGTGGATCTGGCTATGTACACTGACCCACGGCAGACGGGCAGGCAGGGCGCAGTACGGATCTGGCTGTGTCCACTCACCCGCGGCAGGCGGTCAGGCAGGGCGCAGTGCGGATCTGGCTGTGTCCACTCACCCACGGGAGACGGGCAGGCAGGGCGCAGTGCGGATCTGGCTGTGTCCACTCACCCACGGGAGACGGGCAGGCAGGGCGCAGTGCGGATCTGGCTGTGTCCACTCACCCACGGCAGACGGGCAGGCAGGGCGCAGTCCGGATCTGGCTGTGTCCATTCGCCCACGGGAGACGGGCAGGCAGGGCGCAGTGCGGATCTGGCTGTGTCCACTCGCCCACGGGGGACGGGCAGAGACGGTGCTGTGTGGATCTGGCTATGTCCACTGACCCACGGCAGACGGGCAGGCAGGGCGCAGTACGGATCTGGCTGTGTCCACTCACCCGCGGCAGGCTGTCAGGCAGGGCGCAGTGCGGATCTGGCTGTGTCCACTCACCCACGGGAGACGGGCAGGCAGGGCGCAGTGCGGATCTGGCTGTGTCCACTAACCCACGGGAGACGGGCAGGCAGGGCGCAGTGCGGATCTGGCTGTGTCCACTCACCCACGGCAGACGGGCAGGCAGGGCGCAGTGCGGATCTGTCTGTGTCCATTCGCCCATGGGAGACGCGCAGGCAGGGCGCAGTGCGGATCTTGCTGTGTCCACCCACCCAGGGGAGATGGGCAGGAAAGGCGCAGTGTGGATCTGGCTGTGTCCACTCACCCACGGGAGACGGGCAGAGAGGGTGCTGTGTGGATATGGCTATGTCCACTGACCCACGGCAGACGGGTAGGCAGGGCGCAGTGCGGATCTGGCTGTGTCCACTCACCCACGGCAGACGGTCAGACAGGGTGCAGTGCGGATCTGGCTGTGTCCACTCACCCACGGGAGAAGGGCAGGTAGGGCGCAGTGCGGATCTGGCTGTGTCCACTCACCCACGTGAGATAGGCAGGCAAGGCTCAGTGCGGATCTGGCTGTGTCCACTCACCCACGGGAGACGGGCAGGCAGGGCGCAGTGTGGATCTGGCTGTGTCCACTCACCCACGGAGGCGGTCAGGCAGGGCGCAGTGCGGATCAGGCTGTGTCCACTCGCCCACGTGAGATAGGCAGGCAGGGCGCAGTGCGGATCTGGCAGTGTCCACTAACCCACGGGAGACGGGCAGGCAGGGCGCAGTGCGGATCTGGCAGTGTCCACTCACCCACGGGAGACGGGCAGGCAGGGCGCAGTGCGGATCTGGCTGTGTCCACTCGCCCACGGGAGACGGGCAGGCAGGGCGCAGTGCGGATCTGGCTGTGTCGACTCGCCCACGGGAGACGGGCAGGCAGGGCGCAGTGAGGATCTGGCTGTGTCCACTCACCCACGGGAGACGGGCAGGCAGGGCGCAGTGTGGATCCGGCTGTGTCCACTCACCCACGGGAGATGGGCAGAGACGGTGCTGTGTGGATCTGGCTATGTGCACTGACCCACGGCAGACGGGCAGGCAGGGCGCAGTACGGATCTGGCTGTGTCCACTCACCCACGGCAGGCGGTCAGGCAGGGCGCAGTGCGGATCTGGCTGTGTCCGCTCACCCACGGCAGGCGGTCAGGCAGGGCGCAGTGCGGATCTGGCTGTGTCCACTCACGCACGGCAGACGGTCAGGCAGGGCGCAGTGCGGATCTGGCTGTGTCCACTCACCCACGGGAGACGGGCAGGCAGGGCGCAGTGCGGATCTGGCTGTGTCCACTCACCCACGGGAGATGGGCAGGCAAGGCGCAGTGCGGATCTGGCTGTGTCAACTCACCCACGGGAGACGGGCAGAGATGGTGCTGTGTGGATCTGGCCATGTCCACTGACCCACGGCAGACGGGCAGGCAGGGCGCAGTACGGATCAGGCTGTGTCCACACACCCACGGCAGGCGGTCATGGAGGGTGCAGTGCGGATCTGGCTGTGTCCACTCACCCACGGGAGACGGGCAGGCAGGGCGCAGTGCGGATCTGGCTGTGTCCACTCACCCACAGGAGACTGGCAGGCAGGATGCAGTGCGGATCTGGCTGTGTCCACTCACCCACGGGAGACGGGCAGGCAGTGCGCAGTGCGGATCTGGCTGTGTCCACTCACCCACGGGAGACGGGCAGGCAGGGCGCAGTGCGGATCTGGCTGTGTCCACTCACCCACGGGAGACGGGCAGGCAGGGCGCAGTGCGGATCTGGCTGTGTCCACTCACCCACGGGAGATAGGCAGAGACGGTGCTGTGTGGATCTGGCTATGTCCACTGACCCATGGCAGTCGGGCAGGCAGGGCACAGTACGGATCTGGCTGTGTCCACTCACCCATGGCAGGCGGTCAGGCAGGGCGCAGTGTGGATCTGGCTGTGTCCACTCACCCACGGCAGACAGGCAGGCAGGGCGCAGTACGGATATGGCTGTGTCCACTCACCCACGGCAGGCGGTCAGGCAGGGTGCCGTGCGGATCTGGCTGTGTCCACTCACCCACGGCAGACGGGCAGGCAGGGCGCAGTGCGGATCTGGCTGTGTCCACTCACCCACGGAAGACGGGCAGGCAGGGCACAGTGCGGATCTGGCTGTGTCCACTCACCCACGGGAGACGGGCAGGCAGGGCGCAGTGCGGATCTGGCTGTGTCCACTCACCCACGGGAGCCGGGCAGGCAGGGCGCAGTGCGGATCTGGCTGTGTCCACTCGCCCACGGGAGACCGGCAGGCAGGGCTCAGTGCGGATCTGGCTGTGTCCACTCAACGACGGGAGCCGGGCAGGGAGGGCGCAGTGCGGATCTGGCTGTGTCCACTCGCCCACGGGAGACCGGCAGGCAGGGCGCAGTGCGGATCTGGCTGTGTCCACTCACCCACGGGAGACGGGCAGGGAGGGCACAGTGCGGATCTGGCTGTGTCCACTCGCCCACGGGAGACCGGCAGGCAGGGCGCAGTGCGGATCTGGCTGTGTCCACTCACCCACGGGAGACGGGCAGGGAGGGCGCAGTGCGGATCTGGCTGTGTCCACTCACCCATGGGAGACGGGCAGAGACGGTGCTGTGTGGATCTGGCTATGTCCACTGACCCACGGCAGACGGGCAGGCAGGGCGCAGTACGGATCTGGCTGTGTCGACTCACCCACGAAGGCGGTCAGGCAGGGTGCACTGCGGATCTGGCTGTGTTCACTCACCAACGGGAGAAGGGCAGGCAGGGCGCAGTGCGGATCTGGCTGTGTCCACTCACCCACGGCAGACGGGCAGGCAGGGCGCATTGCGGATCTGACTGTGTCCATTCGCCCACGGGAGACGGACAGGCAGGGCGCAGTGCGGATCTGGATGTGTCTACTCGCCCATGGGAGACGGGCAGGCAGGGCGCAGTGCGGATCTGGCTGTGTCCACTCACCCTGGGGAGACGGGCAGGCAAGGCACAGTGTGGATCTGGCTGTGTCCACTCGCCCACGGCAGACGGGCAGGCAGGGCGCAGAGCGGATCAGGCTGTGTCCACTCACCCACGGCAGATGGTCAGACAGGGTGCAGAGCGGATCTGGCTGTGTCCACTCACCCACGGGAGACGGGCAGGTAGGGCGTAGTGCGGATCTGGCTGTGTCCACTCACTGACGTGAGATGGGCAGGCAGGGCTCAGTGCGGATCTGGCTGTGTACACTCACCCATGGGAGACGGGCAGGCAGGGCGCAGTGCGGATCTGGCTGTGTCCACTCACCCACGGGAGACGGTCAGGCAGGGCGCAGTGCGGATCTGGCTGTGTCCACTCACCCACGGGAGACGGGCAGGCAGGGCGCAGTGCGGATCTGGCTGTGTCCACTCACCCACCGGATACGGGCAGGCAGGGCGCAGTGCGGATCTGGCTGTGTCCACTCACCCACGGGAGATGGGCAGAGACGGTGCTGTGTGGATTTGGCTATGTCCACTGACCCACGGCAGACGGGCAGGCAGGGCGCAGTACGGATCTGGCTGTGTCCACTCACCCACGGCAGGCGGTAAGGCAGGGCGCAGTGCGGATCTGGCTGTGTCCACTCACCCACGGCAGACAGGCAGGCAGGGCGCAGTACGGATCTGGCTGTGTCCACTCACCCACGGCAGGCGGTCAGGCAGGGTGCCGTGCGGATCTGGCTGTGTCCACTCACCCACGGCAGACGGGCAGGCAGGGCGCAGTGCGGATCTAGCTGTGTCCACTCACCCACGGGAGACGGTCAGGCAGGGCGCAGTGCGGATCTGGCTGTCTCCACTAACCCATGGGAGACGGGCAGGCAGGGCGCAGTGCGGATCTGGCTGTGTCCACTCACCCACGGGAGACGGGCAGGGAGGGCGCAGTGCGGATCTGGCTGTGTCCACTCGCCCACGGGAGACCGGCAGGCAGGGCGCAGTGCGGATCTGGCTGTGTCCACTCACCCACGGGAGACGGGCAGGCAGGGCGCAGTGCGGATCTGGCTGTGTCCACTCACCCACGGGAGACGGGCAGGCAGGGCGCAGTGCGGATCTGGCTGTGTCCACTCACCCGCGGGAGACGGGCAGGCAGGGCGCAATGTGGATCCGGCTGTGTCCACTCACCCACGGGAGATGGGCAGAGACGGTGCTGTGTGGATCTGGCTATGTCCACTGACCCACAGCAGACGGGCAGGCAGGGCACAGTACGGATCTGGCTGTGTCCACTCACCCACGGCAGGCGGTCAGGCAGGGTGCAGTGCGGATCTGGCTGTGTCCACTCACCGACGGCAGACGGTCAGGCAAGGCGCAGTACGGATCTGGCTGTGTCCACTCACCCACGGCAGGCGGTCAGGCAGGGCGCAGTGCGGATCTGGCTGTGTCCACTCACCCACGGCAGACAGGCAGGCAGGGAGCAGTACGGATCTGGCTGTGTCCACTCACCCACGGCAGGCGGTCAGGCAGGGTGCCGTGCGGATCTGGCTGTGTCCACTCACCCACGGCAGACGGGCAGGCAGGGCGCAGTGCGGATCTGGCTGTGTCCACTCACCCACGGGAGACGGTCAGGCAGGGCGCAGTGCGGATCTGGCTGTGTCCACTTACCCACGGGAGACGGGCAGGCAGGGCGCAGTGCGGATCTGGCTGTGTCCACTCACACACGGGAGACCGGCAGGCAGGGCGCAGTGCGGATCTGGCTGTGTCCACTCACCCACGGGAGACGGGCAGGGAGGGCGCAGTGTGGATCTGGCTGTGTCCACTCGCCCACGGGAGACCGGCAGGCAGGGCGCAGTGCGGATCTGGCTGTGTCCACCCGCCCACGGGAGACGGGCAGGAAGGGCGCAGTGCGGATCTGGCTGTGTCCACTCGCCCACGGGAGACCGGCAGGCAGGGCGCAGTGCGGATCTGGCTGTGTCCACTGACCCACGGGAGACGGGCAGGGAGGGCGCAGTGCGGATCTGGCTGTGTCCACTCACCCACGGGAGACGGGCAGAGACGGTGCTGTGTGGATCTGGCTATGTCCACTGACCCACGGCAGACGGGCAGGCAGGGCGCAGTGCGGATCTGGCTGTGTCCACTCACCCACGGCAGGCGGGCAGGCAGGGCGCAGTGCGGATCTGGCTGTGTCCACTCGCCCACGGGAGACGGGCAGGCAGGGCGCAGTGCGGATCTGGCTGTGACCACTCACCCACGGGAGACCGGCAGGCAGGGCGCAGTGCGGATCTGGCTGTGTCCACTCACCCACGGGAGACGGGCAGGCAGGGCGCAGTGCGGATCTGGCTGTGTCCACTCACCCACGGGAGATGGGCAGAGACGGTGCTGTGTGGATCTGGCTATGTGCACTGACCCACGGCAGACGGGCGGCAAGGCGCAGTACGGATCTGCCTGTGTCCACTCACCCACGGCAGTCGGTCAGGCAGGGCGCAGTGCGGATCTGGCTGTGTCCACTCACCCACGGCAGGCGGTCAGGCAGGGCGCAGTGCGCATCAGGCTGTGTCCACTCACGCACGGCAGACGGTCATGCAGGGCGCAGTGCGGATCTGGCTGTGTCCACTCACCCACGGAAGACGGTCAGGCAGGGCGCAGTGCGGATCTGGCTGTGTCCACTCAGCCATGGGAGACGGGCATGCAAGGCGCAGTACGGATCTGGCTGTGTCCACTCACCCACGGGAGATGGGCAGGCAAGGCGCAGTGCGGATTTGGCTGTGTCCACTCACCCACGGGAGACGGGCAGAGACGGTGCTGTGTGGATCTGGCTATGTCCACTGACCCACGGCAGACGGGCAGGCAGGGCGCAGTACGGATCTCGCTGTGTCTACTAACCAGCGGCAGGCGGTCAGGCAGGTCGCAGTGCGGATCTGGCTGTGTCCACTCACCCACGGGAGACGGGCAGGCAGGACGCAGTGCGGATCTGGCTGTGTCCACTCACCCACGGGAGACGGGCAGGCAGGGCGCAGTGCGGATCTGGCTGTGTCCACTCACCCACGGGAGACGGGCAGGCAGGGCGCAGTGCGGATCTGGCTGTGTCCACTCACCCGCGGGAGACGGGCAGGCAGGGCGCAATGTGGATCCGGCTGTGTCCACTCACCCACGGGAGATGGGCAGAGACGGTGCTGTGTGGATCTGGCTATGTCCACTGACCCACAGCAGACGGGCAGGCAGGGCACAGTACGGATCTGGCTGTGTCCACTCACCCACGGCAGGCGGTCAGGCAGGGTGCAGTGCGGATCTGGCTGTGTCCACTCACCCACGGCAGACGGTCAGGCAAGGCGCAGTACGGATCTGGCTGTGTCCACTCACCCACGGCAGGCGGTCAGGCAGGGCGCAGTGCGGATCTGGCTGTGTCCACTCACCCACGGCAGACAGGCAGGCAGGGAGCAGTACGGATCTGGCTGTGTCCACTCACCCACGGCAGGCGGTCAGGCAGGGTGCCGTGCGGATCTGGCTGTGTCCACTCACCCACGGCAGACGGGCAGGCAGGGCGCAGTGCGGATCTGGCTGTGTCCACTCACCCACGGGAGACAGTCAGGCAGGGCGCAGTGCGGATCTGGCTGTGTCCACTCACCCACGGGAGACGGTCAGGCAGGGCGCAGTGCGGATCTGGCTGTGTCCACTCGCCCACGGGAGACCGGCAGGCAGGGCGCAGTGCGGATCTGGCTGTGTCCACTCACCCACGGGAGACGGGCAGGGAGGGCGCAGTGCGGATCTGGCTGTGTCCACTCACCCATGGGAGACGGGCAGAGACGGTGCTGTGTGGATCTGGCTATGTCCACTGACCCACGGCAGACGGGCAGGCAGGGCGCAGTACGGATCTGGCTGTGTCGACTCACCCACGAAGGCGGTCAGGCAGGGTGCACTGCGGATCTGGCTGTGTTCACTCACCAACGGGAGAAGGGCAGGCAGGGCGCAGTGCGGATCTGGCTGTGTCCACTCACCCACGGCAGACGGGCAGGCAGGGCGCATTGCGGATCTGGCTGTGTCCATTCGCCCACGGGAGACGGACAGGCAGGGCGCAGTGCGGATCTGGATGTGTCCACTCGCCCATGGGAGACGGGCAGGCAGGGCGCAGTGCGGATCTGGCTGTGTCCACTCACCCTGGGGAGACGGGCAGGCAAGGCACAGTGTGGATCTGGCTGTGTCCACTCGCCCACGGCAGACGGGCAGGCAGGGCGCAGTGCGGATCTGGCTGTGTCCACTCACCCACGGCAGATGGTCAGACAGGGTGCAGAGCGGATCTGGCTGTGTCCACTCACCCACGGGAGACGGGCAGGTAGGGCGTAGTGCGGATCTGGCTGTGTCCACTCACTGACGTGAGATGGGCAGGCAGGGCTCAGTGCGGATCTGGCTGTGTACACTCACCCATGGGAGACGGGCAGGCAGGGCGCAGTGCGGATCTGGCTGTGTCCACTCACACACGGGAGACGGTCAGGCAGGGCGCAGTGCGGATCTGGCTGTGTCCTCTCACCCACGGGAGACGGGCAGGCAAGGCTCAGTGCAGATCTGGCTGTGTCCACTCACCCAAGGGAGACGGGCAGGCAGGGCGCAGTGCGGATCTGGCTGTGTCCACTCACCCACCGGATACGGGCAGGCAGGGCGCAGTGCGGATCTGGCTGTGTCCACTCACCCACGGGAGATGGGCAGAGACGGTGCTGTGTGGATTTGGCTATGTCCACTGACCCACGGCAGACGGGCAGGCAGGGCGCAGTACGGATCTGGCTGTGTCCACTCACCCACGGCAGGCGGTAAGGCAGGGCGCAGTGCGGATCTGGCTGTGTCCACTCACCCACGGCAGACAGGCAGGCAGGGCGCAGTACGGATCTGGCTGTGTCCACTCACCCACGGCAGGCGGTCAGGCAGGGTGCCGTGCGGATCTGGCTGTGTCCACTCACCCACGGCAGACGGGCAGGCAGGGCGCAGTGCGGATCTAGCTGTGTCCACTCACCCACGGGAGACGGTCAGGCAGGGCGCAGTGCGGATCTGGCTGTCTCCACTAACCCATGGGAGACGGGCAGGCAGGGCGCAGTGCGGATCTGGCTGTGTCCACTCACCCACGGGAGACGGGCAGGGAGGGCGCAGTGCGGATCTGGCTGTGTCCACTCGCCCACGGGAGACCGGCAGGCAGGGCGCAGTGCGGATCTGGCTGTGTCCACTCACCCACGGCAGGCGGTCAGGCAGGGTGCAGTGCGGATCTGGCTGTGTCCACTCACCCACGGCAGACGGTCAGGCAAGGCGCAGTACGGATCTTGCTGTGTCCACTCACCCACGGCAGGCGGTCAGGCAGGGCGCAGTGCGGATCTGGCTGTGTCCACTCACCCACGGCAGACAGGCAGGCAGGGAGCAGTACGGATCTGGCTGTGTCCACTCACCCACGGCAGGCGGTCAGGCAGGGTGCCGTGCGGATCTGGCTGTGTCCACTCACCCACGGCAGACGGGCAGGCAGGGCGCAGTGTGGATCTGGCTGTGTCCACTCACCCACGGGAGACGGTCAGGCAGGGCGCAGTGCGGATCTGGCTGTGTCCACTCACCCACGGGAGACGGGCAGGCAGGGCGCAGTGCGGATCTGGCTGTGTCCACTCACCCACGGGAGACCGGCAGGCAGGGCGCAGTGCGGATCTGGCTGTGTCCACTCACCCACGGGAGACGGGCAGAGACGGTGCTGTGTGGATCTGGCTATGTCCACTGACCCACGGCAGACGGGCAGGCAGGGCGCAGTGCGGATCTGGCTGTGTCCACTCGCCCACGGGAGACGGGCAGGCAGGGCGCAGTGCGGATCTGGCTGTGACCACTCACCCACGGGAGACCGGCAGGCAGGGCGCAGTGCGGATCTGGCTGTGTCCACTCACCCACGGGAGACGGGCAGGAAGGGCGCAGTGCGGATCTGGCTGTGTCCACTCACCCACGGGAGATGGGCAGAGACGGTTCTGTGTGGATCTGGCTATGTGCACTGACCCACGGCAGACGGGCGGCAAGGCGCAGTACGGATCTGCCTGTGTCCACTCACCCACGGCAGTCGGTCAGGCAGGGCGCAGTGCGGATCTGGCTGTGTCCACTCACCCACGGCAGGCGGTCAGGCAGGGCGCAGTGCGCATCAGGCTGTGTCCACTCACGCACGGCAGACGGTCATGCAGGGCGCAGTGCGGATCTGGCTGTGTCCACTCACCCACGGAAGACGGTCAGGCAGGGCGCAGTGCGGATCTGGCTGTGTCCACTCAGCCATGGGAGACGGGCATGCAAGGCGCAGTACGGATCTGGCTGTGTCCACTCACCCACGGGAGATGGGCAGGCAAGGCGCAGTGCGGATTTGGCTGTGTCCACTCACCCACGGGAGACGGGCAGAGACGGTGCTGTGTGGATCTGGCTATGTCCACTGACCCACGGCAGACGGGCAGGCAGGGCGCAGTACGGATCTCGCTGTGTCTACTAACCAGCGGCAGGCGGTCAGGCAGGTCGCAGTGCGGATCTGGCTGTGTCCACTCACCCACGGGAGACGGGCAGGCAGGACGCAGTGCGGATCTGGCTGTGTCCACTCACCCACGGGAGACGGGCAGGCAGGGCGCAGTGCGGATCTGGCTGTGTCCACTCACCCACGGGAGACGGGCAGGCAGGGCGCAGTGCGGATCTGGCTGTGTCCACTCACCCGCGGGAGACGGGCAGGCAGGGCGCAATGTGGATCCGGCTGTGTCCACTCACCCACGGGAGATGGGCAGAGACGGTGCTGTGTGGATCTGGCTATGTCCACTGACCCACAGCAGACGGGCAGGCAGGGCACAGTACGGATCTGGCTGTGTCCACTCACCCACGGCAGGCGGTCAGGCAGGGTGCAGTGCGGATCTGGCTGTGTCCACTCACCCACGGCAGACGGTCAGGCAAGGCGCAGTACGGATCTGGCTGTGTCCACTCACCCACGGCAGGCGGTCAGGCAGGGCGCAGTGCGGATCTGGCTGTGTCCACTCACCCACGGCAGACAGGCAGGCAGGGAGCAGTACGGATCTGGCTGTGTCCACTCACCCACGGCAGGCGGTCAGGCAGGGTGCCGTGCGGATCTGGCTGTGTCCACTCACCCACGGCAGACGGGCAGGCAGGGCGCAGTGCGGATCTAGCTGTGTCCACTCACCCACGGGAGACGGTCAGGCAGGGCGCAGTGCGGATCTGGCTGTGTCCACTCACCCACGGGAGACGGGCAGGCAGGGCGCAGTGCGGATCTGGCTGTGTCCACTCACCCACGGGAGACCGGCAGGCAGGGCGCAGTGCGGATCTGGCTGTGTCCACTCACCCACGGGAGACGGGCAGGGAGGGCGCAGTGCGGATCTGGCTGTGTCCACTCGCCCACGGGAGACCGGCAGGCAGGGCGCAGTGCGGATCTGGCTGTGTCCACTCGCCCACGGGAGACGGGCAGGGAGGGCGCAGTGCGGATCTGGCTGTGTCCACTCGCCCACGGGAGACCGGCAGGCAGGGCGCAGTGCGGATCTGGCTGTGTCCACTGACCCACGGGAGACGGGCAGGGAGGGCGCAGTGCGGATCTGGCTGTGTCCACTCACCCACGGGAGACGGGCAGAGACGGTGCTGTGTGGATCTGGCTATGTCCACTGACCCACGGCAGACGGGCAGGCAGGGCGCAGTACGGATCTGGCTGTGTCTACTCACCCACGAAGGCGGTCAGGCAGGGTGCACTGCGGATCTGGCTGTGTTCACTCACCAACGGGAGAAGGGCAGGCAGGGCGCAGTGCGGATCTGGCTGTGTCCACTCACCCACGGGAGACGGGCAGGCAGGGCGCAGTGCGGATCTGGCTGTGTCCACTCACCCACGGGAGACGGGCAGGCAGGGCGCAGTGCGGATCTGGCTGTGTCCACTCACCCACGGGAGACGGGCAGGCAGGGCGCAGTGCGGATCTGGCTGTGTCCACTCACCCACGGCAGACGGTCAGACAGGGTGCAGTGCGGATCTGGCTGTGTCCACTCACCCACGGGAGACGGGCAGGTAGGGCGCAGTGCGGACCTGGCTGTGTCCACTCACCCACGGGAGACGGGCAGGCAGGGCGCAGTGCGGATCTGGGTGTGTCCACTCACCCACGGGAGACGGGCAGGCAGGGCGCAGTGCGGATCTGGCTGTGTCCACTCACCCACGGGAGACGGGCAGGCAGGGAGCAGTGCGGATCTGGCTGTGTCCACTCACCCACGGCCGGCGGTCAGGCAGGGCGGTGTGTGGATCTGGCTGTGTCCACTCACGCACGGCAGATGGTCAGGCAGGGCGCAGTGCGGATCTGGCTGTGTCCACTCACCCACGGGAGACGGGCAGGCAGGGCGCAGTGCGGATCTGGCTGTGTCCAGTGACCCACGGGAGATTGGCAGGCAAGGCGCAGTGCGGATCTGGCTGTGTCCACTCACCCACGGGAGACGGGCAGAGACAGTGCTGTGTGGATCTGGCTATGTACACTGACCCACGGCAGACGGGCAGGCAGGGCGCAGTACGGATCTGGCTGTGTCCACTCACCCGCGGCAGGCGGTCAGGCAGGGCGCAGTGCGGATCTGGCTGTGTCCACTCACCCACGGGAGACGGGCAGGCAGGGCGCAGTGCGGATCTGGCTGTGTCCACTCACCCACGGGAGACGGGCAGGCAGGGCGCAGTGCGGATCTGGCTGTGTCCACTCACCCACGGCAGACGGGCAGGCAGGGCGCAGTCCGGATCTGGCTGTGTCCATTCGCCCACGGGAGACGAGCAGGCAGGGCGCAGTGCGGATCTGGCTGTGTCCACTCGCCCACGGGAGACGGGCAGAGACGGTGCTGTGTGGATCTGGCTATGTCCACTGACCCACGGCAGACGGGCAGGCAGGGCGCAGTACGGATCTGGCTGTGTCCACTCACCCGCGGCAGGCTGTCAGGCAAGGCGCAGTGCGGATCTGGCTGTGTCCACTCACCCACGGGAGACAGGCAGGCAGGGCGCAGTGCGGATCTGGCTGTGTCCACTAACCCACGGGAGACGGGCAGGCAGGGCGCAGTGCGGATCTGGCTGTGTCCACTCACCCACGGCAGACGGGCAGGCAGGGCGCAGTGCGGATCTGTCTGTGTCCATTCGCCCACGGGAGACGCGCAGGCAGGGCGCAGTGCGGATCTGGCTGTGTCCACTCACCCAGGGGAGATGGGCAGGCAAGGCGCAGTGTGGATCTGGCTGTGTCCACTCACCCACGGGAGACGGGCAGAGAGGGTGCTGTGTGGATATGGCTATGTCCACTGACCCACGGCAGACGGGTAGGCAGGGCGCAGTGCGGATATGGCTGTGTCCACTCACCCACGGCAGACGGTCAGACAGGGTGCAGTGCGGATCTGGCTGTGTCCACTCACCCACGGGAGACCGGCAGGCAGGGCGCAGTGCGGATCTGGCTGTGTCCACTCACCCACGTGAGATAGGCAGGCAAGGCTCAGTGCGGATCTGGCTGTGTCCACTCACCCACGGGAGACGGGCAGGCAGGGCGCAGTGCGGATCTGGCTGTGTCCACTCACCCACGGCAGGCGGTCAGGCAGGGCGCAGTGCGGATCTGGCTGTGTCCACTCACGCACGGCAGACGGTCAGGCAGTGCGCAGTGCGGATCTGGCTGTGTCCACTCACCCACGGGAGACGGGCAGGCAGGGCGCAGTGCGGATCTGGCTGTGTCCACTCACCCACGGGAGATGGGCAGGCAAGGCGCAGTGCGGATCTGGCTGTGTCCACTCACCCACGGGAGACGGGCAGAGATGGTGCTGTGTGGATCTGGCCATGTCCACTGACCCACGGCAGACGGGCAGGCAGGGCGCAGTACGGATCTGGCTGTGTCCACTCACCCACGGCAGGCGGTCAGGCATGGTGCAGTGCGGATCTTGCTGTGTCCACTCACCCACGGGAGACGGGCAGGCAGGGCGCAGTGCGGATCTGGCTGTGTCCACTCACCCACAGGAGACGGGCAGGCAGGGCGCTGTGCGGATCTGGCGGTGTCCACTCACCCACGGGAGACGGGCAGACAGGGCGCAGTGCGGATCTGGCTGTGTCCACTCACCCACGGGAGACGGGCAGGCAGGGCGCAGTGCGGATCTGGCTGTGTCCACTCACCCACGGGAGACGGGCAGGCAGGGCGCAGTGCGGATCTGGCTGTGTCCACTCACCCACCGGATACGTGCAGGCAGGGCGCAGTGCGGATCTGGCTGTGTCCACTCACCCACGGGAGATGGGCAGAGACGGTGCTGTGTGGATTTGGCTATGTCCACTGACCCACGGCAGACGGGCAGGCAGGGCGCAGTACGGATCTGGCTGTGTCCACTCACCCACGGCAGGCGGTAAGGCAGGGCGCAGTGCGGATCTGGCTGTGTCCACTCACCCACGGCAGACAGGCAGGCAGGGCGCAGTACGGATCTGGCTGTGTCCACTCGCCCACGGGAGACCGGCAGGCAGGGCGCAGTGCGGATCTGGCTGTGTCCACTCACCCACGGGAGACGGGCAGGGAGGGCGCAGTGCGGATCTGGCTGTGTCCACTCGCCCACGGGAGACCGGCAGGCAGGGCGCAGTGCGGATCTGGCTGTGTCCACTCACCCACGGGAGACGGGCAGGGAGGGCGCAGTGCGGATCTGGCTGTGTCCACTCGCCCACGGGAGACGGGCAGGCAGGGCGCAGTGCGGATCTGGCTGTGACCACTCACCCACGGGAGACCGGCAGGCAGGGCGCAGTGCGGATCTGGCTGTGTCCACTCACCCACGGGAGACGGGCAGGCAGGGCGCAGTACGGATCTGGCTGTGTCCACTCACCCACGGGAGATGGGCAGGGAGGGCGCAGTGCGGATCTGGCTGTGTCCACTCGCCCACGGGAGACCGGCAGGAAGGGCGCAGTGCGGATCTGGCTGTGTCCACTCGCCCACGGGAGACCGGCAGGCAGGGCGCAGTGCGGATCTGGCTGTGTCCACTGACCCACGGGAGACGGGCAGGGAGGGCGCAGTGCGGATCTGGCTGTGTCCACTCACCCACGGGAGACAGGCAGAGACGGTGCTGTGTGGATCTGGCTATGTCCACTGACCCACGGCAGACGGGCAGGCAGGGCGCAGTACGGATCTGGCTGTGTCTACTCACCCACGAAGGCGGTCAGGCAGGGTGTACTGCGGATCTGGCTGTGTTCACTCACCAACGGGAGAAGGGCAGGCAGGGCGCAGTGCGGATCTGGCTGTGTCCACTCACCCACGGGAGACGGGCAGGCAGGGCGCAGTGCGGATCTGGCTGTGTCCACTCACCCACGGGAGACGGGCAGGCAGGGCGCAGTGCGGATCTGGCTGTGTCCACTCACCCACGGGAGACGGGCAGGCAGGGCGCAGTGCGGATCTGGCTGTGTCCACTCACCCACGGCAGACGGTCAGACAGGGTGCAGTGCGGATCTGGCTGTGTCCACTCACCCACGGGAGACGGGCAGGTAGGGCGCAGTGCGGACCTGGCTGTGTCCACTCACCCACGGGAGACGGGCAGGCAGGGCGCAGTGCGGATCTGGGTGTGTCCACTCACCCACGGGAGACGGGCAGGCAGGGCGCAGTGCGGATCTGGCTGTGTCCACTCACCCACGGGAGATGGGCAGAGACGGTGCTGTGTGGATTTGCCTATGTCCACTGACCCACGGCAGACGGGCAGGCAGGGCGCAGTACGGATCTGGCTGTGTCCACTCACCCACGGCAGGCGGTTAGGCAGGGCGCAGTGCGGATCTGGCTGTGTCCACTCACCCACGGCAGACAGGCAGGCAGGGCGCAGTACGGATCTGGCTGTGTCCACTCACCCACGGCAGGCGGTCAGGCAGGGTGCCGTGCGGATCTGGCTGTGTCCACTCACCCACGGCAGACGGGCAGGCAGGGCGCAGTGCGGATCTAGCTGTGTCCACTCACCCACGGGAGACGGTCAGGCAGGGCGCAGTGCGGATCTGGCTGTCTCCACTAACCCATGGCAGACGGGCAGGCAGGGCGCAGTGCGGATCTGGCTGTGTCCACTCACCCACGGGAGACGGGCAGGGAGGGCGCAGTGCGGATCTGGCTGTGTCCACTCGCCCACGGGAGACCGGCAGGCAGGGCGCAGTGCGGATCTGGCTGTGTCCACTCACCCACGGGAGACGGGCAGGGAGGGCGCAGTGCGGATCTGGCTGTGTCCACTCGCCCACGGGAGACCGGCAGGCAGGGCGCAGTGCGGATCTGGCTGTGTCCACTCACCCACGGGAGACGGGCAGGGAGGGCGCAGTGCGGATCTGGCTGTGTCCACTCGCCCACGGGAGACGGGCAGGCAGGGCGCAGTGCGGATCTGGCTGTGACCACCCACCCACGGGAGACCGGCAGTCAGGGCGCAGTGCGGATCTGGCTGTGTCCACTCACCCACGGGAGACGGGCAGGCAGGGCGCAGTGCGGATCTGGCTGTGTCCACTCACCCACGGGAGATGGGCAGAGACGGTGCTGTGTGGATCTGGCTATGTGCACTGACCCACGGCAGACGGGCGGCAAGGCGCAGTACGGATCTGCCTGTGTCCACTCACCCACGGCAGTCGGTCAGGCAGGGCGCAGTGCGGATCTGGCTGTGTCCACTCACCCACGGCAGGCGGTCAGGCAGGGCGCAGTGCGCATCAGGCTGTGTCCACTCACGCACGGCAGACGGTCATGCAGGGCGCAGTGCGGATCTGGCTGTGTCCACTCACCCACGGAAGACGGTCAGGCAGGGCGCAGTGCGGATCTGGCTGTGTCCACTCAGCCATGGGAGACGGGCATGCAAGGCGCAGTACGGATCTGGCTGTGTCCACTCACCCACGGGAGATGGGCAGGCAAGGCGCAGTGCGGATTTGGCTGTGTCCACTCACCCACGGGAGACGGGCAGAGACGGTGCTGTGTGGATCTGGCTATGTCCACTGACCCACGGCAGACGGGCAGGCAGGGCGCAGTACGGATCTCGCTGTGTCTACTAACCAGCGGCAGGCGGTCAGGCAGGTCGCAGTGCGGATCTGGCTGTGTCCACTCACCCACGGGAGACGGGCAGGCAGGACGCAGTGCGGATCTGGCTGTGTCCACTCACCCACGGGAGACGGGCAGGCAGGGCGCAGTGCGGATCTGGCTGTGTCCACTCACCCACGGGAGACGGGCAGGCAGGGCGCAGTGCGGATCTGGCTATGTCCACTCACCCGCGGGAGACGGGCAGGCAGGGCGCAATGTGGATCCGGCTGTGTCCACTCACCCACGGGAGATGGGCAGAGACGGTGCTGTGTGGATCTGGCTATGTCCACTGACCCACAGCAGACGGGCAGGCAGGGCACAGTACGGATCTGGCTGTGTCCACTCACCCACGGCAGGCGGTCAGGCAGGGTGCAGTGCGGATCTGGCTGTGTCCACTCACCCACGGCAGACGGTCAGGCAAGGCGCAGTACGGATCTGGCTGTGTCCACTCACCCACGGCAGGCGGTCAGGCAGGGCGCAGTGCGGATCTGGCTGTGTCCACTCACCCACGGCAGACAGGCAGGCAGGGAGCAGTACGGATCTGGCTGTGTCCACTCACCCACGGCAGGCGGTCAGGCAGGGTGCCGTGCGGATCTGGCTGTGTCCACTCACCCACGGCAGACGGGCAGGCAGGGCGCAGTGCGGATCTGGCTGTGTCCACTCACCCACGGGAGACGGTCAGGCAGGGCGCAGTGCGGATCTGGCTGTGTCCACTCACCCACGGGAGACGGGCAGGCAGGGCGCAGTGCGGATCTGGCTGTGTCCACTCACCCACGGGAGACCGGCAGGCAGGGCGCAGTGCGGATCTGGCTGTGTCCACTCACCCACGGGAGACGGGCAGGGAGGGCGCAGTGCGGATCTGGCTGTGTCCACTGCCCACGGGAGACCGGCAGGCAGGGCGCAGTGCGGATCTGGCTGTGTCCACTCGCCCACGGGAGACGGGCAGGGAGGGCGCAGTGCGGATCTGGCTGTGTCCACTCGCCCACGGGAGACCGGCAGGCAGGGCGCAGTGCGGATCTGGCTGTGTCCACTGACCCACGGGAGACGGGCAGGGAGGGCGCAGTGCGGATCTGGCTGTGTCCACTCACCCACGGGAGACAGGCAGAGACGGTGCTGTGTGGATCTGGCTATGTCCACTGACCCACGGCAGACGGGCAGGCAGGGTGCAGTACGGATCTGGCTGTGTCTACTCACCCACGAAGGCGGTCAGGCAGGGTGTACTGCGGATCTGGCTGTGTTCACTCACCAACGGGAGAAGGGCAGGCAGGGCGCAGTGCGGATCTGGCTGTGTCCACTCACCCACGGGAGACGGGCAGGCAGGGCGCAGTGCGGATCTGGCTGTGTCCACTCACCCACGGGAGACGGGCAGGCAGGGCGCAGTGCGGATCTGGCTGTGTCCACTCACCCACGGGAGACGGGCAGGCAGGGCGCAGTGCGGATCTGGCTGTGTCCACTCACCCACGGCAGACGGTCAGACAGGGTGCAGTGCGGATCTGGCTGTGTCCACTCACCCACGGGAGACGGGCAGGTAGGGCGCAGTGCGGACCTGGCTGTGTCCACTCACCCACGGGAGACGGGCAGGCAGGGCGCAGTGCGGATCTGGGTGTGTCCACTCACCCACGGGAGACGGGCAGGCAGGGCGCAGTGCGGATCTGGCTGTGTCCACTCACCCACGGGAGACGGGCAGGCAGGGAGCAGTGCGGATCTGGCTGTGTCCACTCACCCACGGCCGGCGGTCAGGCAGGGCGGTGTGCGGATCTGGCTGTGTCCACTCACGCACGGCAGACGGTCAGGCAGGGCGCAGTGCGGATCTGGCTGTGTCCACTCACCCACGGGAGACGGGCAGGCAGGGCGCAGTGCGGATCTGGCTGTGTCCACTCACCCACGGGAGACGGGCAGAGACAGTGCTGTGTGGATCTGGCTATGTACACTGACCCACGGCAGACGGGCAGGCAGGGCGCAGTACGGATCTGGCTGTGTCCACTCACCCGCGGCAGGCGGTCAGGCAGGGCGCAGTGCGGATCTGGCTGTGTCCACTCACCCACGGGAGACGGGCAGGCAGGGCGCAGTGCGGATCTGGCTGTGTCCACTCACCCACGGGAGACGGGCAGGCAGGGCGCAGTGCGGATCTGGCTGTGTCCACTCACCCACGGCAGACGGGCAGGCAGGGCGCAGTCCGGATCTGGCTGTGTCCATTCGCCCACGGGAGACGGGCAGGCAGGGCGCAGTGCGGATCTGGCTGTGTCCACTCGCCCACGGGAGACGGGCAGAGACGGTGCTGTGTGGATCTGGCTATGTCCACTGACCCACGGCAGACGGGCAGGCAGGGCGCAGTACGGATCTGGCTGTGTCCACTCACCCGCGGCAGGCTGTCAGGCAGGGCGCAGTGCGGATCTGGCTGTGTCCACTCACCCACGGGAGACGGGCAGGCAGGGCGCAGTGCGGATCTGGCTGTGTCCACTAACCCACGGGAGACGGGCAGGCAGGGCGCAGTGCGGATCTGGCTGTGTCCACTCACCCACGGCAGACGGGCAGGCAGGGCGCAGTGCGGATCTGTCTGTGTCCATTCGCCCACGGGAGACGCGCAGGCAGGGCGCAGTGCGGATCTGGCTGTGTCCACTCACCCAGGGGAGATGGGCAGGCAAGGCGCAGTGTGGATCTGGCTGTGTCCACTCACCCACGGGAGACGGGCAGAGAGGGTGCTGTGTGGATATGGCTATGTCCACTGACCCACGGCAGACGGGTAGGCAGGGCGCAGTGCGGATATGGCTGTGTCCACTCACCCACGGCAGACGGTCAGACAGGGTGCAGTGCGGATCTGGCTGTGTCCACTCACCCACGGGAGACCGGCAGGCAGGGCGCAGTGCGGATCTGGCTGTGTCCACTCACCCACGTGAGATAGGCAGGCAAGGCTCAGTGCGGATCTGGCTGTGTCCACTCACCCACGGGAGACGGGCAGGCAGGGCGCAGTGCGGATCTGGCTGTGTCCACTCACCCACGGCAGGCGGTCAGGCAGGGCGCAGTGCGGATCTGGCTGTGTCCACTCACGCACGGCAGACGGTCAGGCAGTGCGCAGTGCGGATCTGGCTGTGTCCACTCACCCACGGGAGACGGGCAGGCAGGGCGCAGTGCGGATCTGGCTGTGTCCACTCACCCACGGGAGATGGGCAGGCAAGGCGCAGTGCGGATCTGGCTGTGTCCACTCACCCACGGGAGACGGGCAGAGATGGTGCTGTGTGGATCTGGCCATGTCCACTGACCCACGGCAGACGGGCAGGCAGGGCGCAGTACGGATCTGGCTGTGTCCACTCACCCACGGCAGGCGGTCAGGCATGGTGCAGTGCGGATCTTGCTGTGTCCACTCACCCACGGGAGACGGGCAGGCAGGGCGCAGTGCGGATCTGGCTGTGTCCACTCACCCACAGGAGACGGGCAGGCAGGGCGCTGTGCGGATCTGGCGGTGTCCACTCACCCACGGGAGACGGGCAGACAGGGCGCAGTGCGGATCTGGCTGTGTCCACTCACCCACGGGAGACGGGCAGGCAGGGCGCAGTGCGGATCTGGCTGTGTCCACTCACGCACGGGAGACGGGCAGGCAGGGCGCAGTGCGGATCTGGCTGTGTCCACTCACCCACCGGATACGGGCAGGCAGGGCGCAGTGCGGATCTGGCTGTGTCCACTCACCCACGGGAGATGGGCAGAGACGGTGCTGTGTGGATTTGGCTATGTCCACTGACCCACGGCAGACGGGCAGGCAGGGCGCAGTACGGATCTGGCTGTGTCCACTCACCCACGGCAGGCGGTAAGGCAGGGCGCAGTGCGGATCTGGCTGTGTCCACTCACCCACGGCAGACAGGCAGACAGGGCGCAGTACGGATCTGGCTGTGTCCACTCGCCCACGGGAGACCGGCAGGCAGGGCGCAGTGCGGATCTGGCTGTGTCCACTCACCCACGGGAGACGGGCAGGGAGGGCGCAGTGCGGATCTGGCTGTGTCCACTCGCCCACGGGAGACCGGCAGGCAGGGCGCAGTGCGGATCTAGCTGTGTCCACTCACCCACGGGAGACGGGCAGGGAGGGCGCAGTGCGGATCTGGCTGTGTCCTCTCGCCCACGGGAGACGGGCAGGCAGGGCGCAGTGCGGATCTGGCTGTGACCACTCACCCACGGGAGACCGGCAGGCAGGGCGCAGTGCGGATCTGGCTGTGTCCACTCACCCACGGGAGACGGGCAGGCAGGGCGCAGTGCGGATCTGGCTGTGTCCACTCACCCACGGGAGATGGGCAGGGAGGGCGCAGTGCGGATCTGGCTGTGTCCACTCGCCCACGGGAGACCGGCAGGAAGGGCGCAGTGCGGATCTGGCTGTGTCCACTGACCCACGGGAGACGGGCAGGGAGGGCGCAGTGCGGATCTGGCTGTGTCCACTCACCCACGGGAGACGGGCAGAGACGGTGCTGTGTGGATCTGGCTATGTCCACTGACCCACGGCAGACGGGCAGGCAGGGCACAGTACGGATCTGGCTGTGTCTACTCACCCACGAAGGCGGTCAGGCAGGGTGCACTGCGGATCTGGCTGTGTTCACTCACCAACGGGAGAAGGGCAGGCAGGGCGCAGTGCGGATCTGGCTGTGTCCACTCACCCACGGGAGACGGGCAGGCAGGGCGCAGTGCGGATCTGGCTGTGTCCACTCACCCACGGGAGACGGGCAGGCAGGGCGCAGTGCGGATCTGGCTGTGTCCACTCACCCACGGCAGACGGGCAGGCAGGGCGCAGTCCGGATCTGGCTGTGTCCATTCGCCCACGGGAGACGGGCAGGCAGGGCGCAGTGCGGATCTGGCTGTGTCCACTCGCCCACGGGAGACGGGCAGAGACGGTGCTGTGTGGATCTGGCTATGTCCACTGACCCACGGCAGACGGGCAGGCAGGGCGCAGTACGGATCTGGCTGTGTCCACTCACCCGCGGCAGGCTGTCAGGCAGGGCGCAGTGCGGATCTGGCTGTGTCCACTCACCCACGGGAGACGGGCAGGCAGGGCGCAGTGCGGATCTGGCTGTGTCCACTAACCCACGGGAGACGGGCAGGCAGGGCGCAGTGCGGATCTGGCTGTGTCCACTCACCCACGGCAGACGGGCAGGCAGGGCGCAGTGCGGATATGTCTGTGTCCATTCGCCCACGGGAGACGCGCAGGCAGGGCGCAGTGCGGATCTGGCTGTGTCCACTCACCCAGGGGAGATGGGCAGGCAAGGCGCAGTGTGGATCTGGCTGTGTCCACTCACCCACGGGAGACGGGCAGAGAGGGTGCTGTGTGGATATGGCTATGTCCACTGACCCACGGCAGACGGGTAGGCAGGGCGCAGTGCGGATATGGCTGTGTCCACTCACCCACCGGATACGGGCAGGCAGGGCGCAGTGCGGATCTGGCTGTGTCCACTCACCCACGGGAGATGGGCAGAGACGGTGCTGTGTGGATTTGGCTATGTCCACTGACCCACGGCAGACGGGCAGGCAGGGCGCAGTACGGATCTGGCTGTGTCCACTCACCCACGGCAGGCGGTAAGGCAGGGCGCAGTGCGGATCTGGCTGTGTCCACTCACCCACGGCAGACAGGCAGGCAGGGCGCAGTACGGATCTGGCTGTGTCCACTCACCCACGGCAGGCGGTCAGGCAGGGTGCCGTGCGGATCTGGCTGTGTCCACTCACCCACGGCAGACGGGCAGGCAGGGCGCAGTGCGGATCTAGCTGTGTCCACTCACCCACGGGAGACGGTCAGGCAGGGCGCAGTGCGGATCTGGCTGTCTCCACTAACCCATGGGAGACGGGCAGGCAGGGCGCAGTGCGGATCTGGCTGTGTCCACTCACCCACGGGAGACGGGCAGGGAGGGCGCAGTGCGGATCTGGCTGTGTCCACTCGCCCACGGGAGACCGGCAGGCAGGGCGCAGTGCGGATCTGGCTGTGTCCACTGACCCACGGGAGACGGGCAGGGAGGGCGCAGTGCGGATCTGGCTGTGTCCACTCGCCCACGGGAGACCGGCAGGCAGGGCGCAGTGCGGATCTGGCTGTATCCACTCACCCACGGGAGACGGGCAGGGAGGGCGCAGTGCGGATCTGGCTGTGTCCACTCGCCCACGGGAGACGGGCAGGCAGGGCGCAGTGCGGATCTGGCTGTGACCACTCACCCACGGGAGACCGGCAGGCAGGGCGCAGTGCGGATCTGGCTGTGTCCACTCACCCACGGGAGACGGGCAGGCAGGGCGCAGTGCGGATCTGGCTGTGTCCACTCACCCACGGGAGATGGGCAGAGACGGTGCTGTGTGGATCTGGCTATGTGCACTGACCCACGGCAGACGGGCGGCAAGGCGCAGTACGGATCTGCCTTTGTCCACTCACCCACGGCAGTCGGTCAGGCAGGGCGCAGTGAGGATCTGGCTGTGTCCACTCACCCACGGCAGGCGGTCAGGCAGGGCGCAGTGCGCATCAGGCTGTGTCCACTTACGCACGGCAGACGGTCATGCAGGGCGCTGTGCGGATCTGGCTGTGTCCACTCACCCACGGAAGACGGTCAGGCAGGGCGCAGTGCGGATCTGGCTGTGTCCACTCAGCCATGGGAGACGGGAATGCAAGGCGCAGTACGGATCTGGCTGTGTCCACTCACCCACGGGAGATGGGCAGGCAAGGCGCAGTGCGGATCTGGCTGTGTCCACTCACCCACGGGAGACGGGCAGAGACGGTGCTGTGTGGATCTGGCTATGTCCACTGACCCACGGCAGACGGGCAGGCAGGGCGCAGTACGGATCTCGCTGTGTCTACTACCCAGCGGCAGGCGGTCAGGCAGGTCGCAGTGCGGATCTGGCTGTGTCCACTCACCCACGGGAGACGGGCAGGCAGGACGCAGTGCGGATCTGGCTGTGTCCACTCACCCACGAGAGACGGGCAGGCAGGGCGCAGTGCGGATCTGGCTGTGTCCACTCACCCACGGGAGACGGGCAGGCAGGGCGCAGTGCGGATCTGGCTGTGTCCACTCACCCGCGGGAGACGGGCAGGCAGGGCGCAATGTGGATCCGGCTGTGTCCACTCACCCACGGGAGATGGGCAGAGACGGTGCTGTGTGGATCTGGCTATGTCCACTGACCCACAGCAGACGGGCAGGCAGGGCACAGTACGGATCTGGCTGTGTCCACTCACCCACGGCAGGCGGTCAGGCAGGGTGCAGTGCGGATCTGGCTGTGTCCACTCACCCACGGCAGACGGTCAGGCAAGGCGCAGTACGGATCTGGCTGTGTCCACTCACCCACGGCAGGCGGTCAGGCAGGGCGCAGTGCGGATCTGGCTGTGTCCACTCACCCACGGCAGACAGGCAGGCAGGGAGCAGTACGGATCTGGCTCTGTCCACTCACCCACGGCAGGCGGTCAGGCAGGGTGCCGTGCGGATCTGGCTGTGTCCACTCACCCACGGCAGACGGGCAGGCAGGGCGCAGTGCGGATCTGGCTGTGTCCACTCACCCACGGGAGACGGGCAGGCAGGGCGCAGTGCGGATCTGGCTGTGTCCACTCACACACGGGAGACCGGCAGGCAGGGCGCAGTGCGGATCTGGCTGTGTCCACTCACCCACGGGAGACGGGCAGGGAGGGCGCAGTGCGGATCTGGCTGTGTCCACTCGCCCACGGGAGACCGGCAGGCAGGGCGCAGTGCGGATCTGGCTGTGTCCACTCGCCCACGGGAGACGGGCAGGGAGGGCGCAGTGCGGATCTGGCTGTGTCCACTCGCCCACGGGAGACCGGCAGGAAGGGCGCAGTGCGGATCTGGCTGTGTCCACTGACCCACGGGAGACGGGCAGGGAGGGCGCAGTGCGGATCTGGCTGTGTCCACTCACCCACGGGAGACGGGCAGAGACGGTGCTGTGTGGATCTGGCTATGTCCACTGACCCACGGCAGACGGGCAGGCAGGGCACAGTACGGATCTGGCTGTGTCTACTCACCCACGAAGGCGGTCAGGCAGGGTGCACTGCGGATCTGGCTGTGTTCACTCACCAACGGGAGAAGGGCAGGCAGGGCGCAGTGCGGATCTGGCTGTGTCCACTCACCCACGGGAGACGGGCAGGCAGGGCGCAGTGCGGATCTGGCTGTGTCCACTCACCCACGGGAGACGGGCAGGCAGGGCGCAGTGCGGATCTGGCTGTGTCCACTCACCCACGGGAGACGGGCAGGCAGGGCGCAGTGCGGATCTGGCTGTGTCCACTCACCCACGGCAGACGGTCAGACAGGGTGCAGTGCGGATCTGGCTGTGTCCACTCACCCACGGGAGACGGGCAGGTAGGGCGCAGTGCGGACCTGGCTGTGTCCACTCACCCACGGGAGACGGGCAGGCAGGGCGCAGTGCGGATCTGGGTGTGTCCACTCACCCACGGGAGACGGGCAGGCAGGGCGCAGTGCGGATCTGGCTGTGTCCACTCACCCACGGGAGATGGGCAGGCAGATAGCAGTGCGGATCTGGCTGTGTCCACTCACCCACGGCCGGCGGTCAGGCAGGGCGGTGTGCGGATCTGGCTGTGTCCACTCACGCACGGCAGACGGTCAGGCAGGGCGCAGTGCGGATCTGGCTGTGTCCACTCACCCACGGGAGACGGGCAGGCAGGGCGCAGTGCGGATCTGGCTGTGTCCAGTGACCCACGGGAGATTGGCAGGCAAGGCGCAGTGCGGATCTGGCTGTGTCCACTCACCCACGGGAGACGGGCAGAGACAGTGCTGTGTGGATCTGGCTATGTACACTGACCCACGGCAGACGGGCAGGCAGGGCGCAGTACGGATCTGGCTGTGTCCACTCACCCGCGGCAGGCGGTCAGGCAGGGCGCAGTGCGGATCTGGCTGTGTCCACTCACCCACGGGAGACGGGCAGGCAGGGCGCAGTGCGGATCTGGCTGTGTCCACTCACCCACGGGAGACGGGCAGGCAGGGCGCAGTGCGGATCTGGCTGTGTCCACTCACCCACGGCAGACGGGCAGGCAGGGCGCAGTCCGGATCTGGCTGTGTCCATTCGCCCACGGGAGACGGGCAGGCAGGGCGCAGTGCGGATCTGGCTGTGTCCACTCGCCCACGGGAGACGGGCAGAGACGGTGCTGTGTGGATCTGGCTATGTCCACTGACCCACGGCAGACGGGCAGGCAGGGCGCAGTACGGATCTGGCTGTGTCCACTCACCCGCGGCAGGCGGTCAGGCAGGGTGCCGTGCGGATCTGGCTGTGTCCACTCACCCACGGCAGACGGGCAGGCAGGGCGCAGTGCGGATCTGGCTGTGTCCACTCACCCACGGGAGACGGTCAGGCAGGGCGCAGTGCGGATCTGGCTGTGTCCACTCACCCACGGGAGAAGGGCAGGCAGGGCGCAGTGCGGATCTGGCTGTGTCCACTCACACACGGGAGACCGGCAGGCAGGGCGCAGTGCGGATCTGGCTGTGTCCACTCACCCACGGGAGACGGGCAGGGAGGGCGCAGTGCGGATCTGGCTGTGTCCACTCGCCCACGGGAGACCGGCAGGCAGGGCGCAGTGCGGATCTGGCTGTGTCCACTCGCCCACGGGAGACGGGCAGGGAGGGCGCAGTGCGGATCTGGCTGTGTCCACTCGCCCACGGGAGACCGGCAGGAAGGGCGCAGTGCGGATCTGGCTGTGTCCACTGACCCACGGGAGACGGGCAGGGAGGGCGCAGTGCGGATCTGGCTGTGTCCACTCACCCACGGGAGACGGGCAGAGACGGTGCTGTGTGGATCTGGCTATGTCCACTGACCCACGGCAGACGGGCAGGCAGGGCGCAGTACGGATCTCGCTGTGTCTACTCACCCACGAAGGCGGTCAGGCAGGGTGCACTGCGGATCTGGCTGTGTTCACTCACCAACGGGAGAAGGGCAGGCAGGGCGCAGTGCGTATCTGGCTGTGTCCACTCACCCACGGGAGACGGGCAGGCAGGGCGCAGTGCGGATCTGGCTGTGTCCACTCACCCACGGGAGACGGGCAGGCAGGGCGCAGTGCGGATCTGGCTGTGTCCACTCACCCACGGGAGACGGGCAGGCAGGGCGCAGTGCGGATCTGGCTGTGTCCACTCACCCACGGCAGACGGTCAGACAGGGTGCAGTGCGGATCTGGCTGTGTCCACTCACCCACGGGAGACGGGCAGGTAGGGCGCAGTGCGGACCTGGCTGTGTCCACTCACCCACGGGAGACGGGCAGGCAGGGCGCAGTGCGGATCTGGGTGTGTCCACTCACCCACGGGAGACGGGCAGGCAGGGCGCAGTGCGGATCTGGCTGTGTCCACTCACCCACGGGAGACGCGCAGGCAGGGAGCAGTGCGGATCTGGCTGTGTCCACTCACCCACGGCCGGCGGTCAGGCAGGGCGGTGTGCGGATCTGGCTGTGTCCACTCACGCACGGCAGACGGTCAGGCAGGGCGCAGTGCGGATCTGGCTGTGTCCACTCACCCACGGGAGACGGGCAGGCAGGGCGCAGTGCGGATCTGGCTGTGTCCAGTGACCCACGGGAGATTGGCAGGCAAGGCGCAGTGCGGATCTGGCTGTGTCCACTCACCCATGGGAGACGGGCAGAGACAGTGCTGTGTGGATCTGGCTATGTACACTGACCCACGGCAGACGGGCAGGCAGGGCGCAGTACGGATCTGGCTGTGTCCACTCACCCGCGGCAGGCGGTCAGGCAGGGCGCAGTGCGGATCTGGCTGTGTCGACTCACCCACGGGAGACGGGCAGGCAGGGCGCAGTGCGGATCAGGCTGTGTCCACTCACCCACGGGAGACGGGCAGGCAGGGCGCAGTGCGGATCAGGCTGTGTCCACTCACCCACGGGAGTCGGGCAGGCAGGGCGCAGTGCGGATCTGGCTGTGTCCACTCACCCACGGAAGACGGGCAGGCAGGGCGCAGTGCGGATAAGGCTGTGTCCACTCGAACACGGGAGACCGGCAGGCAGGGCGCAGTGCGGATCTGGCTGTGTCCACTCACCCACGGGAGATGGGCAGGCAGGGCGCAGTGCGGATCTGGCTGTGTCCACTCACCCACGGGAGACGGGCAGGCAGGGCGCAGTGCGGATCTGGCTGTGTCCACTCGCGCACGGGAGACGGGCAGGAAGGGCGCAGTGCGGATCTGGCTGTGTCCACTCACCCACGGGAGACGGGCAGGCAGGGCGCAGTGCGGATCTGGCTGTGTCCACTCACCCACGGGAGACGGGAAGGCAGGGCGCAGTGTGGATCCGGCTGTGTCCACTCACCCACGGGAGATGGGCAGAGACGGTGCTGTGTGGATCTGGCTATGTGCACTGACCCACGGCAGACGGGCAGGCAGGGCGCAGTACGGATCTGGCTGTGTCCACTCACCCACGGCAGGCGGTCACGTAGGGCGCAGTGCGGATCAGGCTGTGTCCACTCACGCACGGCAGACGGTCATGCAGGGCGCAGTGCGGATCTGGCTGTGTCCACTCACCCACGGGAGTCGGTCATGCAGGGCACAGTGCGGATCTGGCTGTGTACACTCACCCACGGGAGTCGGGCATGCAGGGCGCAGTGCGGATCTGGCTGTGTCCACTCACCCACGGGAGATGGGCAGGCAAGGCGCAGTGCGGATTTGGCTGTGTCCACTCACCCACGGGAGACGGGCAGAGACGGTGCTGTGTGGATCTGGCTATGTCCACTGACCCACGGCAGACGGGCAGGCAGGGCGCAGTACGGATCTGGCTGTGTCCACTCACCCACGGCAGGCGGTCAGGCAGGGCGCAGTGCGGATCTGGCTGTGTCCACTCACCCATGGGAGACGGGCAGGCAGGGCGCAGTGTGGATCTGGGTTTGTCCACTCACCCACGGGAGACGGGCAGGCAGGGCGCAGTTCGGATCTGGCTGTGTCCACTCACCCACGGGAGACGGGCAGGCAGGGCGCAGTGCGGATCTGGCTGTGTCCACTCACCCACGGGAGACGGGCAGGCAAGGCGCAGTGCGGATCTTGCTGTGTCCACTCACCCACAGCCGGCGGTCAGGCAGGGCGTTGTGCGGATCTGGCTGTGTCCACTCACGCACGGCAGACGGTCAGGCAGGGCGCAGTGCGGATCTGGCTGTGTCCACTCACCCACGGCAGACGGTCAGGCAGGGCGCAGAGCGGATCTGGCTGTGTCCACTCGCCCACGGCAGACTGGCAGGCAGGGCGCAGTGCGGATCTGGCTGTGTCCACTCACCCACGGGAGACGGTCAGGCAGGGCGCAGTGCGGATCTGGCTGTGTCCACTCACCCACGGCAGACGGGCAGGCAGGGCGCAGTGCGGATCTGGCTGTGTCCATTCGCCCACGGGAGACGGACAGGCAGGGCGCAGTGCGGATCTGGCTGTGTCCACTCGCCCACGGGAGACGGGCAGGCAGGGCGCAGTGCGGATCTGGCTGTGTCCACTCACCCAGGGGAGACGGGCAGGCAAGGCGCAGTGTGGATCTGGCTGTGTCCACTCGCCCACGGCAGACGGGCAGGCAGGGCGCAGTGCGGATCTGGCTGTGTCCACTCGCCCACGGCAGACGGTCAGGCAGGGCGCAGAGCGGATCTGGCTGTGTCCACTCACCCACGGGAGACGGGCAGAGACGGTGCTGTGTGGATCTGGCTATGTCCACTGACCCACGGCAGACGGGCAGGCAGGGCGCAGTACGGTCTGGCTGTGTCCACTCACCTACGGCAGGCGGTCAGGCAGGGTGGAGTGCGGATCTGGCTGTGTCCACTCACCCACGGGAGACGGGCAGGCAGGGCGCAGTGCGGATCTGGCTGTGTCCACTCACCCACGGGAGACGGGCAGACAGGGCGCAGTGCGGATCTGGCTGTGTCCACTCATTCACCGGAGACGGTCAGGCAGGGCGCAGTGCGGATCTGGCTGTGTCCACTCACCCACAGCAGGCGGTCAGGCAGGGTGCAGTGCGGATCTGGCTGTGTCCACTCACCCACGGGAGACGGGCAGGCAGGGTGCAGTGCGGATCTGGCTGTATCCACTCACCCACGGGAGACGGGCAGGCAGGGCGCAGTGCGGATCTGACTGTTTCCACTCACCCACGGGAGACGGGCAGGCAGGGCGCAGTGCGGATCTGGCTGTGTCCACTGACCCACGGGAGACGGGTAGGCAGGGAGCAGTGCGGATCTGGCTGTGTCCACTCACCCACGGCCGGCGGTCAGGCAGGGCGGTGTGCGGATCTGGCTGTGTCCACTCACGCACGGCAGACGGTCAGGCAGGGCGCAGTGCGGATCTGGCTGTGTCCACTCACCCACGGGAGACGGGCAGGCAGGGCGCAGTGCGGATCTGGCTGTGTCCAGTGACCCACGGTTGATTGGCAGGCAAGGCGCAGTGTGGATCTGGCTGTGTCCACTCACCCACGGGAGACGGGCAGAAACAGTGCTGTGTGGATCTGGCTATGTACACTGACCCACGGCAGACGGGCAGGCAGGGCGCAGTACGGATCTCGCTGTGTCCACTCACCCGCGGCAGGCGGTCAGGCAGGGCGCAGTGCGGATCTGGCTGTGTCCACTCACCCACGGGAGACGGGCAGGCAGGGCGCAGTGCGGATCTGGCTGTGTCCACTCACCCACGGGAGACGGGCAGGCAGGGCGCAGTGCGGATCTGGCTGTGTCCACTCACCCACGGCAGACGGGCAGGCAGGGCGCAGTCCGGATCTGGCTGTGTCCATTCGCCCACGGGAGACGGGCAGGCAGGGCGCAGTGCGGATCTGGCTGTGTCCACTCGCCCACGGGAGACGGGCGGAGACGGTGCTCTGTGGATCTGGCTATGTCCACTGACCCACGGCAGACGGGCAGGCAGGGCGCAGTACGGATCTGGCTGTGTCCACTCACCCACGGCAGGCTGTCAGGCAGGGCGCAGTGCGGATCTGGCTGTGTCCACTCACCCACGGGAGACGGGCAGGCAGGGCGCAGTGCGGATCTGGCTGTGTCCACTAACCCACGGGAGACGGGCAGGCAGGGCGCAGTGCGGATCTGGCTGTGTCCACTCACCCACGGCAGACGGGCAGGCAGGGCGCAGTGCGGATCTGTCTGTGTCCATTCGCCCACGGGAGACGCGCAGGCAGGGCGCAGTGCGGATCTGGCTGTGTCCACCCACCCAGGGGAGATGGGCAGGCAAGGCGCAGTGTGGATCTGGCTGTGTCCACTCACCCACGGGAGACGGGCAGAGAGGGTGCTGTGTGGATATGGCTATGTCCACTGACCCACGGCAGACGGGTAGGCAGGGCGCAGTGCGGATCTGGCTGTGTCCACTCACCCACGGCAGACGGTCAGACAGGGTGCAGTGCGGATCTGGCTGTGTCCACTCACCCACGGGAGAAGGGCAGGTAGGGCGCAGTGCGGATCTGGCTGTGTCCACTCACCCACGTGAGATAGGCAGGCAAGGCTCAGTGCGGATCTGGCTGTGTCCACTCACCCACGGGAGACGGGCAGGCAGGGCGCAGTGCGGATCTGGCTGTGTCCACTCACCCACGGAGGCGGTCAGGCAGGGCGCAGTGCGGATCAGGCTGTGTCCACTCGCCCACGTGAGATAGGCAGGCAGGGCGCAGTGCGGATCTGGCAGTGTCCACTAACCCACGGGAGACGGGCAGGCAGGGCGCAGTGCGGATCTGGCAGTGTCCACTCACCCACGGGAGACGGGCAGGCAGGGCGCAGTGCGGATCTGGCTGTGTCCACTCGCCCACGGGAGACGGGCAGGCAGGGCGCAGTGCGGATCTGGCTGTGTCGACTCGCCCACGGGAGACGGGCAGGCAGGGCGCAGTGAGGATCTGGCTGTGTCCACTCACCCACGGGAGACGGGCAGGCAGGGCGCAGTGTGGATCCGGCTGTGTCCACTCACCCACGGGAGATGGGCAGAGACGGTGATGTGTGGATCTGGCTATGTGCACTGACCCACGGCAGACGGGCAGGCAGGGCGCAGTACGGATCTGGCTGTGTCCACTCACCCACGGCAGGCGGTCAGGCAGGGCGCAGTGCGGATCTGGCTGTGTCCACTCACCCACGGCAGGCGGTCAGGCAGGGCGCAGTGCGGATCTGGCTGTGTCCACTCACGCACGGCAGACGGTCAGGCAGGGCGCAGTGCGGATCTGGCTGTGTCCACTCACCCACGGGAGACGGGCAGGCAGGGCGCAGTGCGGATCTGGCTGTGTCCACTCACCCACGGGAGATGGGCAGGCAAGGCGCAGTGCGGATCTGGCTGTGTCAACTCACCCACGGGAGACGGGCAGAGATGGTGCTGTGTGGATCTGGCCATGTCCACTGACCCACGGCAGACGGGCAGGCAGGGCGCAGTACGGATCAGGCTGTGTCCACACACCCACGGCAGGCGGTCATGGAGGGTGCAGTGCGGATCTGGCTGTGTCCACTCACCCACGGGAGACGGGCAGGCAGGGCGCAGTGCGGATCTGGCTGTGTCCACTCACCCACGGGAGACGGGCAGGCAGTGCGCAGTGCGGATCTGGCTGTGTCCACTCACCCACGGGAGACGGGCAGGCAGGGCGCAGTGCGGATCTGGCTGTGTCCACTCACCCACGGGAGACGGGCAGGCAGGGCGCAGTGCGGATCTGGCTGTGTCCACTCAACCACGGGAGATAGGCAGAGACGGTGCTGTGTGGATCTGGCTATGTCCACTGACCCATGGCAGTCGGGCAGGCAGGGCACAGTACGGATCTGGCTGTGTCCACTCACCCATGGCAGGCGGTCAGGCAGGGCGCAGTGTGGATCTGGCTGTGTCCACTCACCCACGGCAGACAGGCAGGCAGGGCGCAGTACGGATATGGCTGTGTCCACTCACCCACGGCAGGCGGTCAGGCAGGGTGCCGTGCGGATCTGGCTGTGTCCACTCACCCACGGCAGACGGGCAGGCAGGGCGCAGTGCGGATCTGGCTGTGTCCACTCACCCACGGGAGACGGTCAGGCAGGGCACAGTGCGGATCTGGCTGTGTCCACTCACCCACGGGAGACGGGCAGGCAGGGCGCAGTGCGGATCTGGCTGTGTCCACTCACCCACGGGAGCCGGGCAGGCAGGGCGCAGTGCGGATCTGGCTGTGTCCACTCGCCCACGGGAGACCGGCAGGCAGGGCTCAGTGCGGATCTGGCTGTGTCCACTCAACGACGGGAGCCGGGCAGGGAGGGCGCAGTGCGGATCTGGCTGTGTCCACTCGCCCACGGGAGACCGGCAGGCAGGGCGCAGTGCGGATCTGGCTGTGTCCACTCACCCACGGGAGACGGGCAGGGAGGGCGCAGTGCGGATCTGGCTGTTTCCACTCGCCCACGGGAGACCGGCAGGCAGGGCGCAGTGCAGAACTGGCTGTGTCCACTCACCCACGGGAGACGGGCAGGGAGGGCGCAGTGCGGATCTGGCTGTGTCCACTCACCCATGGGAGACGGGCAGAGACGGTGCTGTGTGGATCTGGCTATGTCCACTGACCCACGGCAGACGGGCAGGCAGGGCGCAGTACGGATCTGGCTGTGTCGACTCACCCACGAAGGAGGTCAGGCAGGGTGCACTGCGGATCTGGCTGTGTTCACTCACCAACGGGAGAAGGGCAGGCAGGGCGCAGTGCGGATCTGGCTGTGTCCACTCACCCACGGCAGACGGGCAGGCAGGGCGCATTGCGGATCTGGCTGTGTCCATTCGCCCACGGGAGACGGACAGGCAGGGCGCAGTGCGGATCTGGCTGTGTCCACTCGCCCATGGGAGACGGGCAGGCAGGGCGCAGTGCGGATCTGGCTGTGTCCACTCACCCTGGGGAGACGGGCAGGCAAGGCACAGTGTGGATCTGGCTGTGTCCACTCGCCCACGGCAGACGGGCAGGCAGGGCGCTGTGCGGATCTGGCTGTGTCCACTCACCCACGGCAGATGGTCAGACAGGGTGCAGAGCGGATCTGGCTGTGTCCACTCACCCACGGGAGACGGGCAGGTAGGGCGTAGTGCGGATCTGGCTGTGTCCACTCACTGACGTGAGATGGGCAGGCAGGGCTCAGTGCGGATCTGGCTGTGTACACTCACCCATGGGAGACGGGCAGGCAGGGCGCAGTGCGGATCTGGCTGTGTCCACTCACCCACGGGAGACGGTCAGGCAAGGCGCAGTGCGGATCTGGCTGTGTCCACTCACCCACGGGAGACGGGCAGGCAAGGCTCAGTGCAGATCTGGCTGTGTCCACTCACCCAAGGGAGACGGGCAGGCAGGGCGCAGTGCGGATCTTGCTGTGTCCACTCACCCACGGGAGACGGGCAGGCAAGGCACAGTGCGGATCTGGCTGTGTCCACTCACCCACGGGAGACGGGCAGGCAGGGCGCAGTGCGGATCTGGCTGTGTCGACTCACCCACGGGAGACGGGCAGGCAGGGCGCAGTGCGGATCTGGCTGTGTCCACTCACCCACGGGAGACGGGCAGGCAGGGCGCAGTGCGGATCAGGCTGTGTCCACTCACCCACGGGAGTCGGGCAGGCAGGGCGCAGTGCGGATCTGGCTGTGTCCACTCACCAACGGAAGACGGGCAGGCAAGGCGCAGTGCGGATAAGGCTGTGTCCACTCGAACACGGGAGACCGGCAGGCAGGGCGCAGTGCGGATCTGGCTGTGTCCACTCACCCACGGGAGATGGGCAGGCAGGGCGCAGTGCGGATCTGGCTGTGTCCACTCACCCACGGGAGACGGGAAGGCAGGCCGCAGTGCGGATCTGGCTGTGTCCACTCGCGCACGGGAGACGGGCAGGAAGGGCGCAGTGCGGATCTGGCTGTGTCCACTCACCCACGGGAGACGGGCAGGCAGGGCGCAGTGCGGATCTGGCTGTGTCCACTCACCCACGGGAGACGGGAAGGCAGGGCGCAGTGTGGATCCGGCTGTGTCCACTCACCCACGGGAGATGGGCAGAGACGGTGCTGTGTGGATCTGGCTATGTGCACTGACCCACGGCAGACGGGCAGGCAGGGCGCAGTACGGATCTGGCTGTGTCCACTCACCCACGGCAGGCGGTCACGTAGGGCGCAGTGCGGATCAGGCTGTGTCCACTCACGCACGGCAGACGGTCATGCAGGGCGCAGTGCGGATCTGGCTGTGTCCACTCACCCACGGGAGTCGGTCATGCAGGGCACAGTGCGGATCTGGCTGTGTACACTCACCCACGGGAGTCGGGCATGCAGGGCGCAGTGCGGATCTGGCTGTGTCCACTCACCCACGGGAGATGGGCAGGCAAGGCGCAGTGCGGATTTGGCTGTGTCCACTCACCCACGGGAGACGGGCAGAGACGGTGCTGTGTGGATCTGGCTATGTCCACTGACCCACGGCAGACGGGCAGGCAGGGCGCAGTACGGATCTGGCTGTGTCCACTCACCCACGGCAGGCGGTCAGGCAGGGCGCAGTGCGGATCTGGCTGTGTCCACTCACCCATGGGAGACGGGCAGGCAGGGCGCAGTGTGGATCTGGGTTTGTCCACTCACCCACGGGAGACGGGCAGGCAGGGCGCAGTGCGGATCTGGCTGTGTCCACTCACCCACGGGAGACGGGCAGGCAGGGCGCAGTGCGGATCTGGCTGTGTCCACTCACCCACGGGAGACGGGCAGGCAAGGCGCAGTGCGGATCTTGCTGTGTCCACTCACCCACAGCCGGCGGTCAGGCAGGGCGTTGTGCGGATCTGGCTGTGTCCACTCACGCACGGCAGACGGTCAGGCAGGGCGCAGTGCGGATCTGGCTGTGTCCACTCACCCACGGCAGACGGTCAGGCAGGGCGCAGAGCGGATCTGGCTGTGTCCACTCGCCCACGGCAGACTGGCAGGCAGGGCGCAGTGCGGATCTGGCTGTGTCCACTCACCCACGGGAGACGGTCAGGCAGGGCTCAGTGCGGATCTGGCTGTGTCCACTCACCCACGGCAGACGGGCAGGCAGGGCGCAGTGCGGATCTGGCTGTGTCCATTCGCCCACGGGAGACGGACAGGCAGGGCGCAGTGCGGATCTGGCTGTGTCCACTCGCCCACGGGAGACTGGCAGGCAGGGCGCAGTGCGGATCTGGCTGTGTCCACTCACCCAGGGGAGACGGGCAGGCAAGGCGCAGTGTGGATCTGGCTGTGTCCACTCGCCCACGGCAGACGGGCAGGCAGGGCGCAGTGCGGATCTGGCTGTGTCCACTCGCCCACGGCAGACGGTGAGGCAGGGCGCAGAGCGGATCTGGCTGTGTCCACTCACCCACGGGAGACGGGCAGAGACGGTGCAGTGTGGATCTGGCTATGTCCACTGACCCATGGCAGACGGGCAGGCAGGGCGCAGTACGGTCTGGCTGTGTCCACTCACCTACGGCAGGCGGTCAGGCAGGGTGGAGTGCGGATCTGGCTGTGTCCACTCACCCACGGGAGACGGGCAGGCAGGGCGCAGTGCGGATCTGGCTGTGTCCACTCACCCACGGGAGACGGGCAGACAGGGCGCAGTGCGGATCTGGCTGTGTCCACTCATTCACCGGAGACGGTCAGGCAGGGCGCAGTGCGGATCTGGCTGTGTCCACTCACCCACAGCAGGCGGTCAGGCAGGGTGCAGTGCGGATCTGGCTGTGTCCACTCACCCACGGGAGACGGGCAGGCAGGGTGCAGTGCGGATCTGGCTGTATCCACTCACCCACGGGAGACGGGCAGGCAGGGCGCAGTGCGGATCTGACTGTTTCCACTCACCCACGGGAGACGGGCAGGCAGGGCGCAGTGCGGATCTGGCTGTGTCCACTCACCCACTTGAGACGGGCAGGTAGGGCGCAGTGCGGATCCGGCTGTGTCCACTCACTCACGGGAGATGGGCAGAGACTGTGCTGTGTGGATCTGGCTATGTCCACTGACCCACGTCAGACGGGCAGGCAGGGCGCAGTGCGGATCTGGCTGTGTCTACTCACCCACGGCAGACGGTCAGACAGGGCGCAGTGCGCATCTGGCTGTGTCCACTCACCCACGGGAGACGGGCAGGCAGGGTGCAGTGCGGATCTGGCTGTGTCCACTCACCCACAGGGGACGGGCAGCCAGGGCGCAGTGTGGATCTGGCTGTATCCACTCACACACGGGAGACGGGCAGGCAGGGCGCAGTGCGGATCTGGCTGTGTCCACTCACCCACGGGAGACGGGCAGGCAGGGCGCAGTGCGGATCTGGCTGTGTCCACTCACCCACGGGAGACGGGCAGGCAGGGCGCAGTGCGGATCTGGCTGTGTCCACTCACCCACGGGAGACGGGCAGGCAGGGCGCAGTGCGGATCTGGCAGTGTCCACTCACCCACCGGAGACGGGCAGGCAGGGCGCAGTGCGGATCTGGCTGTGTCCACTCGCCCACGGGAGACGGGCAGGCAGGGCGCAGTGCGGATCTGGCTGTGTCGACTCGCCCACGGGAGACGGGCAGGCAGGGCGCAGTGAGGATCTGGCTGTGTCTACCTACCCACGGGAGACGGGCAGGCAGGGCGCAGTGTGGATCCGGCTGTGTCCACTCACCCACGGGAGATGGGCAGAGACGGTGCTGTGTGGATCTGGCTATGTGCACTGACCCACGGCAGACGGGCAGGCAGGGCGCAGTACGGATCTGGCTGTGTCCACTCACCCACGGCAGGCGGTCAGGCAGTGCGCAGTGCGGATCTGGCTGTGTCCACTCACCCACGGCAGGCGGTCAGGCAGGGCACAGTGCGGATCTGGCTGTGTCCACTCACGCACGGCAGACGGTCAGGCAGGGCGCAGTGCGGATCTGGCTGTGTCCACTCACCCACGGGAGATGGGCAGGCAGGGCGCAGTGCGGATCTGGCTGTGTCCACTCACCCACGGGAGATGGGCAGGCAAGGCGCAGTGCGGATCTGGCTGTGTCAACTCACCCACGGGAGACGGGCAGAGATTGTGCTGTGTGGATCTGGCCATGTCCACTGACCCACGGAGGACGGGCAGGCAGGGCGCAGTACGGATCTGGCTGTGTCCACACACCCACGGCAGGCGGTCAGGGAGGGTGCAGTGCGGATCTGGCTGTGTCCACTCACCCACGGGAGACGGGCAGGCAGGGCGCAGTGCGGATCTGGCTGTGTCCACTCACCCACAGGAGACGGGCAGGCAGGGTGCAGTGCGGATCTGGCTGTGTCCACTCACCCACGGGAGACGGGCAGGCAGTGCGCAGTGCGGATCTGGCTGTGTCCACTCACCCACGGGAGACGGGCAGGCAGGGCGCAGTGCGGATCTGGCTGTGTCCACTCACCCACGGGAGACGGGCAGGCAGGGCGCAGTGTGGATCTGGCTGTGTCCACTCACCCACGGGAGATGGGCACAGACGGTGCTGTGTGGATCTGGCTATGTCCACTGACCCACGGCAGTCGGGCAGGCAGGGCACAGTACGGATCTGGCTGTGTCCACTCACCCACGGCAGGCGGTCAGGCAGGGCGCAGTGTGGATCTGGCTGTGTCCACTCACCCACGGCAGACAGGCAGGAAGGGCGCAGTACGGATATGGCTGTGTCCACTCACCCACGGCAGGCGGTCAGGCAGGGTGCCGTGCGGATCTGGCTGTGTCCACTCACCCACGGCAGACGGGCAGGCAGGGCTCAGTGCGGATCTGGCTGTGTCCACTCACCGACGGGAGCCGGGCAGGGAGGGCGCAGTGCGGATCTGGCTGTGTCCACTCGCCCATGGGAGACCGGCAGGCAGGGCGCAGTGCGGATCTGGCTGTGTCCACTCACCCACGGGAGACGGGCAGGGAGGGCGCAGTGCGGATCTGGCTGTGTCCACTCGCCCACGGGAGACCGGCAGGCAGGGCGCAGTGCGGATCTGGCTGTGTCCACTCACCCACGGGAGACGGGCAGGGAGGGCGCAGTGCGGATCTGGCTGTGTCCACTCGCCCACGGGAGACGGGCAGAGACGGTGCTGTGTGGATCTGGCTATGTCCACTGACCCACGGCAGACGGGCAGGCAGGGCGCAGTACGGATCTGGCTGTGTCCACTCACCCGCGGCAGGCTGTCAGGCAGGGCGCAGTGCGGATCTGGCTGTGTCCACTCACCCACGGGAGACGGGCAGGCAGGGCGCAGTGCGGATCTGGCTGTGTCCACTAACCCACGGGAGACGGGCAGGCAGGGCGCAGTGCGGATCTGGCTGTGTCCACTCACCCACGGCAGACGGGCAGGCAGGGCGCAGTGCGGATCTGTCTGTGTCCATTCGCCCACGGGAGACGCGCAGGCAGGGCGCAGTGCGGATCTGGCTGTGTCCACCCACCCAGGGGAGATGGGCAGGCAAGGCGCAGTGTGGATCTGGCTGTGTCCACTCACCCACGGGAGACGGGCAGAGAGGGTGCTGTGTGGATATGGCTATGTCCACTGACCCACGGCAGACGGGTAGGCAGGGCGCAGTGCGGATCTGGCTGTGTCCACTCACCCACGGCAGACGGTCAGACAGGGTGCAGTGCGGATCTGGCTGTGTCCACTCACCCACGGGAGACGGGCAGGTAGGGCGCAGTGCGGATCTGGCTGTGTCCACTCACCCACGTGAGATAGGCAGGCAAGGCTCAGTGCGGATCTGGCTGTGTCCACTCACCCACGGGAGACGGGCAAGCAGGGCGCAGTGCGGATATGGCTGTGTCCACTCACCCACGGAGGCGGTCAGGCAGGGCGCAGTGCGGATCAGGCTGTGTCCACTCACGCACGGCAGACGGTCAGGCAGGGCGCAGTGCGGATCTGGCTGTGTCCACTCACCCACGGGAGACGGGCAGGCAGGGCGCAGTGCGGATCTGGCTGTGTCCACTCACCCACGGGAGATGGGCAGGCAAGGCGCAGTGCGGATCTGGCTGTGTCCACTCACCCATGGGAGACGGGCAGGCAGGGCGCAGTGCGGATCTGGCTGTGTCCACTCACCCACGGGAGATGGGCAGAGACGGTGCTGTGTGGATCTGGCTATGTCCACTGACCCACGGCAGACGGGCAGGCAGGGCGCAGTACGGATCTGGGTGTGTCCATTCACCCACGGCAGGCGGTCAGGCAGGGTGCAGTGCGGATCTGGCTGTGTCCACTCACCAACGGGAGACGGGCAGGCAGGGCGCACTGCGGATCTGGCTGTGTCCACTCACCCACGGGAGACGGGCAGGCAGGGCGCAGTGCGGATCTGGCAGTGTCCACTAACCCACGGGAGACGGGCAGGCAGGGCGCAGTGCGGATCTGGCAGTGTCCACTCACCCACGGGAGACGGGCAGGCAGGGCGCAGTGCGGATCTGGCTGTGTCCACTCGCCCACGGGAGACGGGCAGGCAGGGCGCAGTGCGGATCTGGCTGTGTCGACTCGCCCACGGGAGACGGGCAGGCAGGGCGCAGTGAGGATCTGGCTGTGTCCACTCACCCACGGGAGACGGGCAGGCAGGGCGCAGTGTGGATCCGGCTGTGTCCACTCACCCACGGGAGATGGGCAGAGACGGTGATGTGTGGATCTGGCTATGTGCACTGACCCACGGCAGACGGGCAGGCAGGGCGCAGTACGGATCTGGCTGTGTCCACTCACCCACGGCAGGCGGTCAGGCAGGGCGCAGTGCGGATCTGGCTGTGTCCACTCACCCACGGCAGGCGGTCAGGCAGGGCGCAGTGCGGATCTGGCTGTGTCCACTCACGCACGGCAGACGGTCAGGCAGGGCGCAGTGCGGATCTGGCTGAGTCCACTCACCCACGGGAGACGGGCAGGCAGGGCGCAGTGCGGATCTGGCTGTGTCCACTCACCCACGGGAGATAGGCAGAGACGGTGCTGTGTGGATCTGGCTATGTCCACTGACCCATGGCAGTCGGGCAGGCAGGGCACAGTACGGATCTGGCTGTGTCCACTCACCCACGGCAGGCGGTCAGGCAGGGCGCAGTGTGGATCTGGCTGTGTCCACTCACCCACGGCAGACAGGCAGGCAGGGCGCAGTACGGATATGGCTGTGTCCACTCACCCACGGCAGGCGGTCAGGCAGGGTGCCGTGCGGATCTGGCTGTGTCCACTCACCCAGGGCAGACGGGCAGGCAGGGCGCAGTGCGGATCTGGCTGTGTCCACTCACCCACGGGAGACGGTCAGGCAGGGCGCAGTGCGGATCTGGCTGTGTCCACTCACCCACGGGAGACGGGCAGGCAGGGCGCAGTGCGGATCTGGCTGTGTCCACCCACCCACGGGAGCCGGGCAGGCAGGGCGCAGTGCGGATCTGGCTGTGTCCACTCGCCCACGGGAGACCGGCAGGCAGGGCTCAGTGCGGATCTGGCTGTGTCCACTCAACGACGGGAGCCGGGCAGGGAGGGCGCAGTGCGGATCTGGCTGTGTCCACTCGCCCACGGGAGACCGGCAGGCAGGGCGCAGTGCGGATCTGGCTGTGTCCACTCACCCACGGGAGACGGGCAGGGAGGGCGCAGTGCGGATCTGGCTGTGTCCACTCGCCCACGGGAGACCGGCAGGCAGGGCGCAGTGCGGATCTGGCTGTGTCCACTCACCCACGGGAGACGGGCAGGGAGGGCGCAGTGCGGATCTGGCTGTGTCCACTCACCCATGGGAGACGGACAGAGACGGTGCTGTGTGGATCTGGCTATGTCCACTGACCCACGGCAGACGGGCAGGCAGGGCGCAGTACGGATCTGGCTGTGTCGACTCACCCATGAAGGCGGTCAGGCAGGGTGCACTGCGGATCTGGCTGTGTTCACTCACCAACGGGAGAAGGGCAGGCAGGGCGCAGTGCGGATCTGGCTGTGTCCACTCACCCACGGCAGACGGGCAGGCAGGGCGCATTGCGGATCTGGCTGTGTCCGTTCGCCCACGGGAGACGGACAGGCAGGGCGCAGTGCGGATCTGGCTGTGTCCACTCGCCAATGGGAGACGGGCAGGCAGGGCGCAGTGCGGATCTGGCTGTGTCCACTCACCCTGGGGAGACGGGCAGGCAAGGCGCAGTGTGGATCTGGCTGTGTCCACTCGCCCACGGCAGACGGGCAGGCAGGGCGCAGTGCGGATCTGGCTGTGTCCACTCACCCACGGCAGATGGTCAGACAGGGTGCAGTGCGGATCTGGCTGTGTCCACTCACCCACGGGAGACGGGCAGGTAGGGCGTAGTGCGGATCTGGCTGTGTCCACTCACCCACGTGAGATGGGCAGGCAGGGCTCAGTGCGGATCTGGCTGTGTACACTCACCCATGGGAGACGGGCAGGCAGGGCGCAGTGCGGATTTGGCTGTGTCCACTCACCCACGGGAGACGGTCAGGCAGGGCGCAGTGCGGATCTGGCTGTGTCCACTCATCCACGGGAGACGGGCAGGCAAGGCTCAGTGCAGATCTGGCTGTGTCCACTCCCCCAAGGGAGACGGGCAGGCAGGGCGCAGTGCGGATCTTCCTGTGTCCACTCACCCACGGGAGACGGGCAGGCAAGGCACAGTGCGGATCTGGCTGTGTCCACTCACCCACGGGAGACGGGCAGGCAGGGCGCAGTGCGGATCTGGCTGTGTCGACTCACCCACGGGAGACGGGCAGGCAGGGCGCAGTGCGGATCTGGCTGTGTCCACTCACCCACGGGAGACGGGCAGGCAGGGCGCAGTGCGGATCAGGCTGTGTCCACTCACCCACGGGATTCCGGCAGGCAGGGCGCAGTGCGGATCTGGCTGTGTCCACTCACCCACGGAAGACGGGCAGGCAAGGCGCAGTGCGGATAAGGCTGTGTCCACTCGAACACGGGAGACCGGCAGGCAGGGCGCAGTGCGGATCTGGCTGTGTCCACTCACCCACGGGAGATGGGCAGGCAGGGCGCAGTGCGGATCTGGCTGTGTCCACTCACCCACGGGAGACGGGCAGGCAGGGCGCAGTGCGGATCTGGCTGTGTCCACTCGCGCACGGGAGACGGGCAGGAAGGGCGCAGTGCGGATCTGGCTGTGTCCACTCACCCACGGGAGACGGGCAGGCAGGGCGCAGTGCGGATCTGGCTGTGTCCACTCACCCACGGGAGACGGGAAGGCAGGGCGCAGTGTGGATCCGGCTGTGTCCACTCACCCACGGGAGATGGGCAGAGACGGTGCTGTGTGGATCTGGCTATGTGCACTGACCCACGGCAGACGGGCAGGCAGGGCGCAGTACGGATCTGGCTGTGTCCACTCACCCACGGCAGGCAGTCACGTAGGGCGCAGTGCGGATCAGGCTGTGTCCACTCACGCACGGCAGACGGTCATGCAGGGCGCAGTGCGGATCTGGCTGTGTCCACTCACCCACGGGAGTCGGTCATGCAGGGCACAGTGCGGATCTGGCTGTGTACACTCACCCACGGGAGTCGGGCATGCAGGGCGCAGTGCGGATCTGGCTGTGTCCACTCACCCACGGCAGGCGGTCAGGCAGGGCGCAGTGCGGATCTGGCTGTGTCCACTCACCCATGGGAGACGGGCAGGCAGGGCGCAGTGCGGATCTGGGTTTGTCCACTCACCCACGGGAGACGGGCAGGCAGGGCGCAGTGCGGATCTGGCTGTGTCCACTCACCCACGGGAGACGGGCAGGCAGGGCGCAGTGCGGATCTGGCTGTGTCCACTCACCCACGGCAGACGGGCAGGCAGGGCGCAGTGCGGATCTGGCTGTGTCCATTCGCCCACGGGAGACGGACAGGCAGGGCGCAGTGCGGATCTGGCTGTGTCCACTCGCCCACGGGAGACGGGCAGGCAGGGCGCAGTGCGGATCTCGCTGTGTCCACTCACCCAGGGGAGACGGGCAGGCAAGGCGCAGTGTGGATCTGGCTGTGTCCACTCGCCCACGGCAGACGGGCAGGCAGGGCGCAGTGCGGATCTGGCTGTGTCCACTCGCCCACGGCAGACGGTCAGGCAGGGCGCAGAGCGGATCTGGCTGTGTCCACTCACCCACGGGAGACGGGCAGAGACGGTGCTGTGTGGATCTGGCTATGTCCTCTGACCCACGGCAGACGGGCAGGCATGGCGCAGTACGGTCTGGCTGTGTCCACTCACCTACGGCAGGCGGTCAGGCAGGGTGGAGTGCGGATCTGGCTGTGTCCACTCACCCACGGGAGACGGGCAGGTAGGGCGTAGTGCGGATCTGGCTGTGTCCACTCACCCACGTGAGATGGGCAGGCAGGGCTCAGTGCGGATCTGGCTGTGTACACTCACCCATGGGAGACGGGCAGGCAGGGCGCAGTGCGGATTTGGCTGTGTCCACTCACCCACGGGAGACGGTCAGGCAGGGCGCAGTGCGGATCTGGCTGTGTCCACTCATCCACGGGAGACGGGCAGGCAAGGCTCAGTGCAGATCTGGCTGTGTCCACTCCCCCAAGGGAGACGGGCAGGCAGGGCGCAGTGCGGATCTTCCTGTGTCCACTCACCCACGGGAGACGGGCAGGCAAGGCACAGTGCGGATCTGGCTGTGTCCACTCACCCACGGGAGACGGGCAGGCAGGGCGCAGTGCGGATCTGGCTGTGTCGACTCACCCACGGGAGACGGGCAGGCAGGGCGCAGTGCGGATCTGGCTGTGTCCACTCACCCACGGGAGACGGGCAGGCAGGGCGCAGTGCGGATCAGGCTGTGTCCACTCACCCACGGGAGGCGGGCAGGCAGGGCGCAGTGCGGATCTGGCTGTGTCCACTCACCCACGGAAGACGGGCAGGCAAGGCGCAGTGCGGATAAGGCTGTGTCCACTCGAACACGGGAGACCGGCAGGCAGGGCGCAGTGCGGATCTGGCTGTGTCCACTCACCCACGGGAGATGGGCAGGCAGGGCGCAGTGCGGATCTGGCTGTGTCCACTCACCCACGGGAGACGGGCAGGCAGGGCGCAGTGCGGATCTGGCTGTGTCCACTCGCGCACGGGAGACGGGCAGGAAGGGCGCAGTGCGGACCTGGCTGTGTCCACTCACCCACGGGAGACGGGCAGGCAGGGCGCAGTGCGGATCTGGCTGTGTCCACTCACCCACGGGAGACGGGAAGGCAGGGCGCAGTGTGGATCCGGCTGTGTCCACTCACCCACGGGAGATGGGCAGAGACGGTGCTGTGTGGATCTGGCTATGTGCACTGACCCACGGCAGACGGGCAGGCAGGGCGCAGTACGGATCTGGCTGTGTCCACTCACCCACGGCAGGCAGTCACGTAGGGCGCAGTGCGGATCAGGCTGTGTCCACTCACGCACGGCAGACGGTCATGCAGGGCGCAGTGCGGATCTGGCTGTGTCCACTCACCCACGGGAGTCGGTCATGCAGGGCACAGTGCGGATCTGGCTGTGTACACTCACCCACGGGAGTCGGGCATGCAGGGCGCAGTGCGGATCTGGCTGTGTCCACTCACCCACGGCAGGCGGTCAGGCAGGGCGCAGTGCGGATCTGGCTGTGTCCACTCACCCATGGGAGACGGGCAGGCAGGGCGCAGTGCGGATCTGGGTTTGTCCACTCACCCACGGGAGACGGGCAGGCAGGGCGCAGTGCGGATCTGGCTGTGTCCACTCACCCACGGGAGACGGGCAGGCAGGGCGCAGTGCGGATCTGGCTGTGTCCACTCACCCACGGCAGACGGGCAGGCAGGGCGCAGTGCGGATCTGGCTGTGTCCATTCGCCCACGGGAGACGGACAGGCAGGGCGCAGTGCGGATCTGGCTGTGTCCACTCGCCCACGGGAGACGGGCAGGCAGGGCGCAGTGCGGATCTGGCTGTGTCCACTCACCCAGGGGAGACGGGCAGGCAAGGCGCAGTGTGGATCTGGCTGTGTCCACTCGCCCACGGCAGACGGGCAGGCAGGGCGCAGTGCGGATCTGGCTGTGTCCACTCGCCCACGGCAGACGGTCAGGCAGGGCGCAGAGCGGATCTGGCTGTGTCCACTCACCCACGGGAGACGGGCAGAGACGGTGCTGTGTGGATCTGGCTATGTCCTCTGACCCACGGCAGACGGGCAGGCATGGCGCAGTACGGTCTGGCTGTGTCCACTCACCTACGGCAGGCGGTCAGGCAGGGTGGAGTGCGGATTTGGCTGTGTCCACTCACCCACGGGAGACGGGCAGGCAGGGCGCAGTGCGGATCTTGCTGTGTCCACTCACCCACGGGAGACGGGCAGGCAGGGCGCAGTTCGGATCTGGCTGTGTCCACTCATTCACCGGAGACGGTCAGGCAGGGCGCAGTGCGGATCTGGCTGTGTCCACTCACCCACGGGAGACGGGCAGCCAGGGCGCAGTGCGGATCTGGCTGTGTCCACTCACCCACGTGAGATGGGCAGAGACGGTGCTGTGTGGATCTGGCTATGTCCACTGACCCACGGCAGACGGGCAGGCAGAGCGCAGTACGGATCTGGCTGTGTCCACTCACCCACAGCAGGCGGTCAGGCAGGGTGCAGTGCGGATCTGGCTGTGTCCACTCACCCACGGGAGACGGGCAGGCAGGGTGCAGTGCGGATCTGGCTGTATCCACTCACCCACGGGAGACGGGCAGGCAGGGCGCAGTGCGGATCTGACTGTTTCCACTCACCCACGGCAGACGGGCAGGCAGGGTGCAGTGCGGATCTGGCTGTGTCCACTCACCCACGGGGGACGGGCAGGCAGGGCGCAGTGTGGATCTGGCTGTATCCACTCACCCACGGGATACGGGCAGGCAGGGCGCAGTGCGGATCTGGCTGTGTCCACTCACCCACGGGAGACGGGCAGGCAGGGCGCAGTGCGGATCTGGCTGTGTCCACTCACCCACGGGAGACGGGCAGGCAGGGCGCAGTGCGGATCTGGCTGTGTCCACTCACCCACGGGAGACGGGCAGGCAGGGCGCAGTGCGGATCTGGCAGTGTCCACTCACCCACGGGAGACGGGCAGGCAGGGCGCAGTGCGGATCTGGCTGTGTCCACTCGCCCACGGGAGACGGGCAGGCAGGGCGCAGTGCGGATCTGGCTGTGTCGACTCGCCCACGGGAGACGGGCAGGCAGGGCGCAGTGAGGATCTGGCTGTGTCTACCTACCCACAGGAGACGGGCAGGCAGGGCGCAGTGTGGATCCGGCTGAGTCCACTCACCCACGGGAGATGGGCAGAGACGGTGCTGTGTGGATCTGGCTATGTGCACTGACCCACGGCAGACGGGCAGGCAGGGCGCAGTACGGATCTGGCTGTGTCCACTCACCCACGGCAGGCGGTCAGGCAGGGCGCAGTGCGGATCTGGCTGTGTCCACTCACCCACGGCAGGCGGTCAGGCAGGGCACAGTGCGGATCTGGCTGTGTCCACTCACGCACGGCAGACGGTCAGGCAGGGCGCAGTGCGGATCTGGCTGTGTCCACTCACCCACGGGAGACGGGCAGGCAGGGCGCAGTGCGGATCTGGCTGTGTCCACTCACCCACGGGAGATGGGCAGGCAAGGCGCAGTGCGGATCTGGCTGTGTCAACTCACCCACGGGAGACGGGCAGAGATGGTGCTGTGTGGATCTGGCCATGTCCACTGACCCACGGAGGACGGGCAGGCAGGGCGCAGTACGGATCTGGCTGTGTCCACACACCCACGGCAGGCGGTCAGGGAGGGTGCAGTGCGGATCTGGCTGTGTCCACTCACCCACGGGAGACGGGCAGGCAGGGCGCAGTGCGGATCTGGCTGTGTCCACTCACCCACAGGAGACGGGCAGGCAGGGTGCAGTGCGGATCTGGCTGTGTCCAATCACCCACGGGAGACGGGCAGGCAGGGCGCAGTGCGGATCTGGCTGTGTCCACTCACCCACGGGAGACGGGCAGGCAGGGCGCAGTGCGGATCTGGCTGTGTCCACTCACCCACGGGAGACGGGCAGGCAGGGCGCAGTGTGGATCTGGCTGTGTCCACTCACCCACGGGAGATGGGCAGAGACGGTGCTGTGTGGATCTGGCTATGTCCACTGACCCACGGCAGTCGGGCAGGCAGGGCACAGTACGGATCTGGCTGTGTCCACTCACCCACGGCAGGCGGTCAGGCAGGGCGCAGTGTGGATCTGGCTGTGTCCACTCACCCACGGCAGACAGGCAGGCAGGGCGCAGTACGGATATGGCTGTGTCCACTCACCCACGGCAGGCGGTCAGGCAGGGTGCCGTGCGGATCTGGCTGTGTCCACTCACCCACGGCAGACGGGCAGGCAGGGCGCAGTGCGGATCTGGCTGTGTCCACTCACCCACGGGAGACGGGCAGGCAGGGCGCAGTGCGGATCTGGCTGTGTCCACTCACCCACGGGAGACGGGCAGGCAGGGCGCAGTGCGGATCTGGCTGTGTCCACTCACCCACGGGAGACGGGCAGGCAGGGCGCAGTGCGGATCTGGCTGTGTCCACTCACCCACGGGAGACGGGCAGAGACGGTGCTGTGTGGATCTGGCTATGTCCACTGACCCACGGCAGACGGGCAGGCAGGGCGCAGTACGGATCTGGCTGTGTCGACTCACCCACGAAGGCGGTCAGGCTGGGTGCACTGCGGATCTGGCTGTGTTCACTCACCAACGGGAGAAGGGCAGGCAGGGCGCAGTGCGGATCTGGCTGTGTCCACTCACCCACGGCAGACGGGCAGGCAGGGCGCAGTGCGGATCTGGCTGTGTCCACTCGCCCATGGGAGACGGGCAGGCAGGGCGCAGTGCGGATCTGGCTGTGTCCACTCACCCTGGGGAGACGGGCAGGCAAGGCGCAGTGTGGATCTGGCTTTGTCCACTCGCCCACGGCAGACGGGCAGGCAGGGCGCAGTGCGGATCTGGCTGTGTCCACTCACCCACGGGAGACGGGCAGGTAGGGCGCAGTGCGGATCTGGCTGTGTCCACTCACCCACGTGAGATGGGCAGGCAGGGCTCAGTGCGGATCTGGCTGTTTACACTCACCCATGGGAGACGGGCAGGCAGGGCGCAGTGCAGATCTGGCTGTGTCCACTCACCCACGGGAGACGGTCAGGCAGGGCGCAGTACGGATCTGGCTGTGTCCACTCACCCACGGGAGACGGGCAGGCAAGGCTCAGTGCAGATCTGGCTGTGTCCACTCACCCACGGGAGACGGGCAGGCAGGGCGCAGTGCGGATCTGGCTGTGTCGACTCACCCACGGGAGACGGGCAGGCAGGGCGTAGTGCGGATCTGGCTGTGTCCACTCACCCACTGGATACGGGCAGGCACGGCGCAGTGCGGATCAGGCTGTGTCCACTCGCGCACGGGAGACGGGCAGGAAGGGCGCAGTGTGGATCTGGCTGTGTCCACTCACCCACGGGAGACGGGAAGGCAGGGCGCAGTGTGGAACCGGCTGTGTCCACTCACCCACGGGAGATGGGCAGAGACGGTGCTGTGTGGATCTGGCTATGTGCACTGACCCACGGCAGACGGGCAGGCAGGGCGCAGTACGGATCTGGCTGTGTCCACTCACCCACGGCAGGCGGTCACGTAGGGCGCAGTGCGGATCTGGCTGTGTCCACTCACCCACGGCAGGCGGTCAGGCATGGCGCAGTGCGGATCAGGCTGTGTCCACTCACGCACGGCAGACGGTCATGCAGGGCGCAGTGCGGATCTGGCTGTGTCCACTCACCCACGGGAGACGGTCATGCAGGGCACAGTGCGGATCTGGCTGTGTCCACTCACCCACGGGAGTCGGGCATGCAGGGCGCAGTGCGGATCTGGCTGTGTCCACTCACCCACGGGAGATGGGCAGGCAAGGCGCAGTGCGGATTTGGCTGTGTCCACTCACCCACGGGAGACGGGCAGAGACGGTGCTGTGTGGATCTGGCTATGTCCACTGACCCACGCCAGACGGGCAGGCAGGGCGCAGTACGGATCTGGCTGTGTCCACTCACCCACGGCAGGCGGTCAGGCAGGGCGCAGTGCGGATCTGGCTGTGTCCACTCACCCACGGGAGACGGGCAGGCAGTGCGCAGTGCGGATCTGGGTGTGTCCACTCACCCACGGGAGACGGGCAGGCAGGGCGCAGAGCGGATCTGGCTGTGTCCACTCACCCACGGGAGACGGGCAGAGACGGTGCTGTGTGGATCTGGCTATGTCCACTGACCCACGGCAGACGGGCAGGCAGGGCGCAGTACGGTCTGGCTGTGTCCACTCACCTACGGCAGGCGGTCAGGCAGGGTGGAGTGCGGATCTGGCTGTGTCCACTCACCCACGGGAGACGGGCAGGCAGGGCGCAGTGCGGATCTGGCTGTGTCCACTCACCCACGGGAGACGGGCAGGCAGGGCGAAGTGCGGATCTGGCTGTGTCCACTCACCCAAGGGAGACGGGCAGGCAGGGCGCAGTGCGGATCTTGCTGTGTCCACTCACCCACGGGAGACGGGCAGGCAAGGCACAGTGCGGATCTGGCTGTGTCCACTCACCCACGGGAGACGGGCAGGCAGGGCGCAGTGCGGATCTGGCTGTGTCGACTCACCCACGGGAGACGGGCAGGCAGGGCGCAGTGCGGATCTGGCTGTGTCCACTCACCCACTGGATACGGGCAGGCACGGCGCAGTGCGGATCAGGCTGTGTCCACTCACCCACGGGAGACGGGCAGGCAGGGCGCAGTGCGGATCTGGCTGTGTCCACTCACCCACGGGAGACGGGCAGGCAGGGCGCAGTGCGGATAAGGCTGTGTCCACTCGCCCACGGGAGACCGGCAGGCAGGGCGCAGTGCGGATCTGGCTGTGTCCACTCACCCACGGGAGACGGGCAGGCAGGGCGCAGTGCGGATCTGGCTGTGTCCACTCACCCACGGGAGACGGGCAGAGACGGTGCTGTGTGGATCTGGCTATGTCCACTGACCCACGGCAGACGGGCAGGCAGGGCGCAGTACGGTCTGGCTGTGTCCACTCACCTACGGCAGGCGGTCAGGCAGGGTGGAGTGCGGATCTGGCTGTGTCCACTCACCCACGGGAGACGGGCAGGCAGGGCGCAGTGCGGATCTGGCTGTGTCCACTCACCCACGGGAGACGGGCAGGCAGGGCGCAGTGCGGATCTGGCTGTGTCCACTCATTCACCGGAGACGGTCAGGCAGGGCGCAGTGCGAATCTGGCTGTGTCCACTCACCCACGGGAGACGGGCAGGCAAGGCACAGTGCGGATCTGGCTGTGTCCACTCACCCACGGGAGACGGGCAGGCAGGGCGCAGTGCGGATCTGGCTGTGTCCACTCACCCAAGGGAGACGGGCAGGCAGGGCGCAGTGCGGATCTTGCTGTGTCCACTCACCCACGGGAGACGGGCAGGCAAGGCACAGTGCGGATCTGGCTGTGTCCACTCACCCACGGGAGACGGGCAGGCAGGGCGCAGTGCGGATCTGGCTGTGTCGACTCACCCACAGGAGACGGGCAGGCAGGGCGCAGTGCGGATCTGGCTGTGTCCACTCACCCACTGGATACGGGCAGGCACGGCGCAGTGCGGATCAGGCTGTGTCCACTCACCCACGGGAGACGGGCAGGCAGGGCGCAGTGCGGATCTGGCTGTGTCCACTCACCCACGGGAGACGGGCAGGCAGGGCGCAGTGCGGATAAGGCTGTGTCCACTCGCCCACGGGAGACCGGCAGGCAGGGCGCAGTGCGGATCTGGCTGTGTCCACTCACCCACGGGAGACGGGCAGGCAGGGCGCAGTGCGGATCTGGCTGTGTCCACTCACCCACGGGAGACGGGCAGGCAGGGCGCAGTGCGGATCTGGCTGTGTCCACTCGCGCAAGGGAGACGGGCAGGAAGGGCGCAGTGTGGATCTGGCTGTGTCCACTCACCCACGGGAGACGGGCAGGCAGGGCGCAGTGCGGATCTGGCTGTGTCCACTCACCCACGGGAGACGGGAAGGCAGGGCGCAGTGTGGATCCGGGTGTGTCCACTCACCCACGGGAGATGGGCAGAGACGGTGCTGTGTGGATCTGGCTATGTCCACTGACCCACGGCAGACGGGCAGGCAGGGCGCAGTACGGATCTGGCTGTGTCCACTCACCCACGGCAGGCGGTCACGTAGGGCGCAGTGGGGATCTGGCTGTGTCCACTCACCCACGGCAGGCGGTCAGGCATGGCGCAGTGCGGATCAGGCTGTGTCCACTCACGCACGGCAGACGGTCATGCAGGGCGCAGTGCGGATCTGGCTGTGTCCACTCACCCACGGGAGACGGTCATGCAGGGCACAGTGCGGATCTGGCTGTGTCCACTCACCCACGGGAGATCGGCAGGCAAGGCGCAGTGCGGATTTGGCTGTGTCCACTCACCCACGGGAGACGGGCAGAGACGGTGCTGTGTGGATCTGGCTATGTCCACTGACCCACGCCAGACGGGCAAGCAGGGCGCAGTACGGATCTGGCTGTGTCCACTCACCCACGGCAGGAGGTCAGGCAGGGCGCAGTGCGGATCTGGCTGTGTCCACTCACCCACGGGAGACGGGCAGGCAGTGCGCAGTGCGGATCTGGGTGTGTCCACTCACCCACGGGAGACGGGCAGGCAGGGCGCAGTGCGGATCTGGCTGTGTCCACTCACCAACGGGAGACGGGCAGGCAGGGCGCAGTGCAGATCTGGCTGTGTCCACTCACCCACGGGAGACGGGCAGGCAAGGCGCAGTGCGGATCTGGCTGTGTCCACTCACCCACAGCCGGCGGTCAGGCAGGGCGCTGTGCGGATCTGGCTGTGTCCACTCACCCACGGCAGACGGTCAGGCAGGGCGCAGAGCGGATCTGGCTGTGTCCACTCGCCCACGGCAGACTGGCAGGCAGGGCGCAGTGCGGATCTGGCTGTGTCCACTCACCCACGGCAGACGGTCAGGCAGGGCGCAGTGCGGATCTGGCTGTGTCCACTCACCCACGGCAGACGGGCAGGCAGGGCGCAGTGCGGATCTGGCTGTGTCCATTCGCCCACGGGAGACGGACAGGCAGGGCGCAGTGCGGATCTGGCCATGTCCACTCGCCCACGGGAGACGGGCAGGCAGGGCGCAGTGCGGATCTGGCTGTGTCCACTCACCCAGGGGAGACGGGCAGGCAAGGCGCAGTGTGGATCTGGCTGTGTCCACTCGCCCACGGCTGAAGGGCAGGCAGGGCGCAGTGCGGATCTGGCTGTGTCCACTCGCCCACGGCAGACGGTCAGGCAGGGCGCAGAGCGGATCTGGCTGTGTCCACTCACCCACGGGAGACGGGCAGAGACGGTGCTGTGTGGATCTGGCTATGTCCACTGACCCACGGCAGACGGGCAGGCAGGGCGCAGTACGGTCTGGCTGTGTCCACTCACCTACGGCAGGCGGTCAGGCAGTGTGGAGTGCGGATCTGGCTGTGTCCACTCACCCACGGGAGACGGGCAGGCAGGGCGCAGTGCGGATCTGGCTGTGTCCACTCACCCACGGGAGACGGGCAGGCAGGGCGCAGTGCGGATCTGGCTGTGTCCACTCATTCACCGGAGACGGTCAGGCAGGGCGCAGTGCGAATCTGGCTGTGTCCACTCACCCACGGGAGACGGGCAGGCAAGGCACAGTGCGGATCTGGCTGTGTCCACTCACCCACGGGAGACGGGCAGGCAGGGCGCAGTGCGGATCTGGCTGTGTCGACTCACCCACGGGAGACGGGCAGGCAGGGCGCAGTGCGGATCTGGCTGTGTCCATTCACCCACGGGAGACGGGCAGGCAGGGCGCAGTGCGGATCAGGCTGTGTCCACTCACCCACGGGAGACGGGCAGGCAGGGCGCAGTGCAGATCTGGCTGTGTCCACTCACCCACGGGAGACGGGCAGGCAGGGCGCAGTGCGGATAAGGCTGTGTCCACTTGCCCACAGGAGCCGGCAGGCAGGGCGCAGTGGGGATCTGGCTGTGTCCACTCACCCACGGCAGGCGGTCACGCAGGGCGCAGTGCGGATCTGGCTGTGTCCACTCACCCACGGCAGGCGGTCAGGCATGGCGCAGTGCGGATCAGGCTGTGTCCACTCACGCACGGCAGACGGTCATGCAGGGCGCAGTGCGGATCTGGCTGTGTCCACTCACCCACGGGAGTCGGGCATGCAGGGCGCAGTGCGGATCTGGCTGTGTCCACTCACCCACGGGAGATGGGCAGGCAAGGCGCAGTGCGGATTTGGCTGTGTCCACTCACCCACGGGAGACGGGCAGAGACGGTGCTGTGTGGATCTGGCTATGTCCACTGACCCACGGCAGACGGGCAGGCAGGGCGCAGTACGGATCTGGCTGTGTCCACTCACCCACGGCAGGCGGTCAGGCAGGGCGCAGTGCGGATCTGGCTGTGTCCACTCACCCATGGGAGACGGGCAAGCAGGGCGCAGTGCGGATCTGGGTGTGTCCACTCACCCACGGGAGACGGGCAGGCAGGGCGCAGTGCGGATCTGGCTGTGTCCACTCACCCACGGGAGACGGGCAGGCAGGGCGCAGTGCGGATCTGGCTGTGTCCACTCACCCACGGGAGACGGGCAGGCAGGGCGCAGTGCGGATCTGGCTGTGTCCACTCACCCACGGCCGGCGGTCAGGCAGGGTGCTGTGCGGATCTGGCTGTGTCCACTCACGCACGGCAGACGGTCAGGCAGGGCGCAGTGCGGATCTGGCTGTGTCCACTCGCCCACGGCAGACGGTCAGGCAGGGCGCAGAGCGGATCTGGCTGTGTCCACTCGCCCACGGCAGACTGGCAGGCAGGGCACAGTGCGGATCTGGCTGTGTCCATTCGCCCACGGGAGACGGACAGGCAGGGCGCAGTGCGGATCTGGCTGTGTCCACTCACCCACTGGAGACGGGCAGAGACGGTGCTGTGTGGATCTGGCTATGTCCACTGACCCACGGCAGACGGGCAGGCAGGGCGCAGTACGGATCTGGCTGTGTCTACTCACCCACGAAGGCGGTCAGGCAGGGTGCACTGCGGATCTGGCTGTGTTCACTCACCAACGGGAGAAGGGCAGGCAGGGCGCAGTGCGGATCTGGCTGTGTCCACTCACCCACGGCAGACGGGCAGGCAGGGCGCAGTGCGGATCTGGCTGTGTCCATTCGCCCACGGGAGACGGACAGGCAGGGCGCAGTGCGGATCTGGCTGTGTCCACTCGCCCATGGGAGACGGGCAGGCAGGGCGCAGTGCGGATCTGGCTGTGTCCACTCACCCTGGGGAGACGGGCAGGCAAGGCGCAGTGTGGATCTGGCTGTGTCCACTCGCCCACGGCAGACGGGCAGGCAGGGCGCAGTGCGGATCTGGCTGTGTCCACTCACCCACGGCAGATGGTCAGACAGGGCGCAGTGCGGATCTGGCTGTGTCCAGTCACCCACGGGAGACGGTCATGCAGGGCACAGTGCGGATCTGGCTGTGTCCACTCACCCACGGGAGTCGGGCATGCAGGGCGCAGTGCGGATCTGGCTGTGTCCACTCACCCACGGGAGACGGGCAGGCAGGGCGCAGTGCGGATCTTGCTGTGTCCACTCACCCACGGGAGACGGGCAGGCAAGGCACAGTGCGGATCTGGCTGTGTCCACTCACCCACGGGAGACGGGCAGGCAGGGCGCAGTGCGGATCTGGCTGTGTCGACTCACCCACGGGAGACGGGCAGGCAGGGCGCAGTGCGGATCTGGCTGTGTCCACTCACCCACTGGATACGGGCAGGCACGGCGCAGTGCGGATCAGGCTGTGTCCACTCACCCACGGGAGACGGGCAGGCAGGGCGCAGTGCGGATCTGGCTGTGTCCACTCACCCACGGGAGACGGGCAGGCAGGGCGCAGTGCGGATAAGGCTGTGTCCACTCGCCCACGGGAGACGGGCAGGCAGGGCGCAGTGCGGATCTGGCTGTGTCCACTCGCCCACGGCTGACGGGCAGGCAGGGCGCAGTGCGGATCTGGCTGTGTCCACTCGCCCACGGCAGACGGTCAGGCAGGGCGCAGAGCGGATCTGGCTGTGTTCACTCACCCACGGGAGACGGGCAGAGACGGTGCTGTGTGGATCTGGCTATGTCCACTGACCCACGGCAGACGGGCAGGCAGGGCGCAGTACGGTCTGGCTGTGTCCACTCACCTTCGGCAGGCGGTCAGGCAGGGTGGAGTGCGGATCTGGCTGTGTCCACTCACCCACGGGAGACGGGCAGGCAGGGCGCAGTGCGGATCTGGCTGTGTCCACTCACCCACGGGAGACGGGCAGGCAGGGCGCAGTGCGGATCTGACTGTTTCCACTCACCCACGGGAGACGGGCAGGCAGGGCGCAGTGCGGATCTGGCTGTGTCCACTCACCCACTTGAGACGGGCAGGTAGGGCGCAGTGCGGATCCGGCTGTGTCCACTCACCCACGGGAGATGGGCAGAGACTGTGCTGTGTGGATCTGGCTATGTCCACTGACCCACGTCAGACGGGCAGGCAGGGCGCAGTGCGGATCTGGCTGTGTCTACTCACCCACGGCAGACGGTCAGACAGGGCGCAGTGCGCATCTGGCTGTGTCCACTCACCCACGGGAGACGGGCAGGCAGGGCGCAGTGCGGATCTGGCTGTGTCCACTCACCCACGGGAGACGGGCAGAGATGGTGCTGTGTGGATCTGGCCATGTCCACTGACCCACGGCAGACGGGCAGGCAGGGCGCAGTACGGATCTGGCTGTGTCCACACACCCACGGCAGGCGGTCAGGGAGGGTGCAGTGCGGATCTGGCTGTGTCCACTCACCCACGGGAGACGGGCAGACAGGGCGCAGTGCGGATCTGGCTGTGTCCACTCACCCACAGGAGACGGGCAGGCAGGGCGCAGTGCGGATCTGGCTGTGTCCACTCACCCACGGGAGACGGTCAGGCAGGGCGCAGTGCGGATCTGGCTGTGTCCACTCACCCACGGCCGGCGGTCAGGCAGGGCGCAGTGCGGATCTGGCTGTGTCCACTCACCCACGTGAGATGGGCAGGCAAGGCTCAGTGCGGATCTGGCTGTGTCCACTCACCAATGGGAGACGGGCAGGCAGGGCGCAGTGCGGATCTGGCTGTGTCCACTCACCCACGGGAGACGGGCAGGCAAGGCTCAGTGCGGATCTGGCTGTGTCCACTCACCCACGGGAGACGGGCAGGCAGGGCGCAGTGCGGATCTGGCTGTGTCCACTCATCCACGGGAGACGGGCAGGCAGGGCGCAGTGCGGATACGGCTGTGTCCACTTGCCCATGGGAGCCGGCAGGCAGGGCGCAGTGCGGATCTGGCTGTGTCCACTCACCCACGGGAGACGGGCAGAGACGGTGCTGTGTGGATCTGGCTATGTCCACTGACCCACGGCAGACGGGCAGGCAGGGCGCAGTACGGATCTGGCTGTGTCGACTCACCCACGAAGGCGGTCAGGCAGGGTGCACTGCGGATCTGGCTGTGTTCACTCACCAACGGGAGAAGGGCAGGCAGGGCGCAGTGCGGATCTGGCTGTGTCCACTCACCCACGGCAGACGGGCAGGCAGGGCGCAGTGCGGATCTGGCTGTGTCCACTCGCCCATGGGAGACGGGCAGGCAGGGCGCAGTGCGGATCTGGCTGTGTCCACTCACCCTGGGGAGACGGGCAGGCAAGGCGCAGTGTGGATCTGGCTTTGTCCACTCGCCCACGGCAGACGGGCAGGCAGGTCGCAGGGCGGATCTGGCTGTGTCCACTCACCCACGGCAGATGGTCAGACAGGGTGCAGTGCGGATCTGGCTGTGTCCACTCACCCACGGGAGACGGGCAGGTAGGGCGCAGTGCGGATCTGGCTGTGTCCACTCACCCACGTGAGATGGGCAGGCAGGGCTCAGTGCGGATCTGGCTGTGTACACTCACCCATGGGAGACGGGCAGGCAGGGCGCAGTGCAGATCTGGCTGTGTCCACTCACCCACGGGAGACGGTCAGGCAGGGCGCAGTGCGGATCCGGCTGTGTCCACTCACCCACTTGAGACGGGCAGGTAGGGCGCAGTGCGGATCCGGCTGTGTCCACTCACCCACGGGAGATGGGCAGAGACTGTGCTGTGTGGATCTGGCTATGTCCACTGACCCACGTCAGACGGGCAGGCAGGGCGCAGTGCGGATCTGGCTGTGTCTACTCACCCACGGCAGACGGTCAGACAGGGCGCAGTGCGCATCTGGCTGTGTCCACTCACCCACGGGAGACGGGCAGGCAGGGTGCAGTGCGGATCTGGCTGTGTCCACTCACCCACGGGGGACGGGCAGGCAGGGCGCAGTGTGGATCTGGCTGTATCCACTCACCCACGGGAGACGGGCAGGCAGGGCGCAGTGCGGATCTGGCTGTGTCCACTCACCCACGGGAGACGGGCAGGCAGGGCGCAGTGCGGATCTGGCTGTGTCCACTCACCCACGGGAGACGGGCAGGCAGGGCGCAGTGCGGATCTGGCTGTGTCCACTCACCCACGGGAGACGGGCAGGCAGGGCGCAGTGCGGATCTGGCAGTGTCCACTCACCCACGGGAGACGGTCAGGCAGGGCGCAGTGCGGATCTGGCTGTGTCCACTCGCCCACGGGAGACGGGCAGGCAGGGCGCAGTGCGGATCTGGCTGTGTCGAATCGCCCACGGGAGACGGGCAGGCAGGGCGCAGTGAGGATCTGGCTGTGTCCACTCACCCACGGGAGACGGGCAGGCAGGGCGCAGTGTGGATCCGGCTGTGTCCACTCACCCACGGGAGATGGGCAGAGACGGTGCTGTGTGGATCTGGCTATGTGCACTGACCCAGGGCAGACGGGCAGGCAGGGCGCAGTGCGGATCTGGCTGTGTCCACTCACCCACGGGAGACGGGCAGGCAGGGCGCAGTGCGGATCTGGCTGTGTTCACTCACCCACGGGAGATGGGCAGGCAAGGCGCAGTGCGGATCTGGCTGTGTCCACTCACCCACGGGAGACGGGCAGAGATGGTGCTGTGTGGATCTGGCCATGTCCACTGACCCACGGCAGACGGGCAGGCAGGGCGCAGTACGGATCTGGCTGTGTCCACACACCCACGGCAGGCGGTCAGGGAGGGTGCAGTGCGGATCTGGCTGTGTCCACTCACCCACGGGAGACGGGCAGACAGGGCGCAGTGCGGATCTGGCTGTGTCCACTCACCCACAGGAGACGGGCAGGCAGGGCGCAGTGCGGATCTGGCTGTGTCCACTCACCCACGGGAGACGGTCAGGCAGGGCGCAGTGCGGATCTGGCTGTGTCCACTCACCCACGGCCGGCGGTCAGGCAGGGCGCAGTGCGGATCTGGCTGTGTCTACTCACCCACGTGAGATGGGCAGGCAAGGCTCAGTGCGGATCTGGCTGTGTCCACTCACCAATGGGAGACGGGCAGGCAGGGCGCAGTGCGGATCTGGCTGTGTCCACTCACCCACGGGAGACGGGCAGGCAAGGCTCAGTGCGGATCTGGCTGTGTCCACTCACCCACGGGAGACGGGCAGGCAGGGCGCAGTGCGGATCTGGCTGTGTCCACTCATCCACGGGAGACGGGAAGGCAGGGCGCAGTGCGGATACGGCTGTGTCCACTTGCCCATGGGAGCCGGCAGGCAGGGCGCAGTGCGGATCTGGCTGTGTCCACTCACCCACGGGAGACGGGCAGGCAGGGCGCAGTGCGGATCTGGCTGTGTCCACTCACCCACGGGAGACGGGCAGGCAGGGCGCAGTGCGGAATTGGCTGTGTCCACTCGCGCACGGGAGACGGGCAGGAAGGGCGCAGTGCGGATCTGGCTGTGTCCACTCACCCACGGGAGACGGGCAGGCAGGGCGCAGTGCGGATCTGGCTGTGTCCACTCACCCACGGGAGACGGGAAGGCAGGGCGCAGTGTGGATCTGGCTGTGTCCACTCACCCACGGGAGATGGGCAGAGAAGGTGCTGTGTGGATCTGGCTATGTGCACTGACCCACGGCAGACGGGCAGGCAGGGCGCAGTACGGATCTGGCTGTGTCCACTCACCCACGGCAGGCGGTCACGCAGGGCGCAGTGCGGATCTGGCTGTGTCCACTCACCCACGGCAGGCGGTCAGGCATGGCGCAGTGCGGATCAGGCTGTGTCCACTCACGCACGGCAGACGGTCATGTAGGGCGCAGTGCGGATCTGGCTGTGTCCACTCACCCACGGGAGACGGTCATGCAGGGCACAGTTCGGATCTGGCTGTGTCCACTCACCCACGGGAGTCGGGCATGCAGGGCGCACTGCGGATCTGGCTGTGTCCACTCACCCACGGGAGATGGGCAGGCAAGGCGCAGTGCGGATTTGGCTGTGTCCACTCACCCACGGGAGATGGGCAGAGACGGTGCTGTGTGGATCTGGCTATGTCAACTGACCCACGGCAGACGGGCAGGCAGGGCGCAGTACGGATCTGGCTGTGTCCACTCACCCAAGGCAGGCGGTCAGGCAGGGCGCAGTGCGGATCTGTCTGTGTCCACTCACCCATGGAAGACGGGCAGGCAGGGCGCAGTGCGGATCTGGGTGTGTCCACTCACCCACGGGAGACGGGCAGGCAGGGCGCAGTGCCGATCTGGCTGTGTCCACTCACCCACGGGAGACGGGCAGGCAGGGCGCAGTGCGGATCTGGCTGTGTCCAATCACCCACGGGAGACGGGCAGGCAGGGCGCAGTGCGGATCTGGCTGTGTCCACTCACCCACGGCCGGCGGTCAGGCAGGGCGCTGTGCGGATCTGGCTGTGTCCACTCACGCACGGCAGACGGTCAGGCAGGGCGCAGTGCGGATCTGGCTGTGTCCACTCGCCCACGGCAGACGGTCAGGCAGGGCGCAGAGCGGATCTGGCTGTGTCCACTCGCCCACGGCAGACTGGCAGGCAGGGCGCAGTGCGGATCTGGCTGTGTCCATTCGCCCACGGGAGACGGACAGGCAGGGCGCAGTGCGGATCTGGCTGTGTCCACTCACCCACGGGAGACGGGCAGAGACGGTGCTGTGTGGATCTGGCTATGTGCACTGACCCACGGCAGACGGGCAGGCAGGGCGCAGTACGGATCTGGCTGTGTCTACTCACCCACGAAGGCGGTCAGGCAGGGTGAACTGCGGATCTGGCTGTGTTCACTCACCAACGGGAGAAGGGCAGGCAGGGCGCAGTGCGGATCTGGCTGTGTCCACTCACCCACGGCAGACGGGCAGGCAGGGCGCAGTGCGGATCTGGCTGTGTCCACTCACCCACTGGAGACGGGCAGGCAGGGCGCAGTGCGGATCTGGCTGTGTCCACTCACCCACTGGAGAGGGGCAGGCAGGGCGCAGTGCGGATCTGGCTGTGTCCACTCACCCACGGCCGGCGGTCAGGCAGGGCGCTGTGCGGATCTGGCTGTGTCCACTCACGCACGGCAGACGGTCAGGCAGGGCGCAGTGCGGATCTGGCTGTGTCCACTCGCCCACGGCAGACGGTCAGGCAGGGCGCAGAGCGGATCTGGCTGTGTCCACTCGCCCACAGCAGACTGGCAGGCAGGGCGCAGTGCGGATCTCGCTGTGTCCACTCACCCACGGCAGACGGTCAGGCAGGGCGCAGTGCGGATCTGGCTGTGTCCACTCACCCACGGCAGACGGGCAGGCAGGGCGCAGTGCGGATCTGGCTGTGTCCATTCGCCCACGGGAGACGGACAGGCAGGGCGCAGTGCGGATCTGGCTGTGTCCACTCGCCCACGGGAGACGGGCAGGCAGGGCGCAGTGCGGATCTGGCTGTGTCCATCACCCAGGGAAGACGGGGAGGCAAGGCGCAGTGTGGATCTGGCTGTGTCCACTCGCCCACGGCAGAGGGGCAGGCAGGGCGCAGTACGGATCTGGCTGTGTCCACTCACCCACGGCAGACGGTCAGACAGGGTGCAGTGCGGATCTGGCTGTGTCCACTCACCCACGTGAGATGGGCAGGCAAGGCTCAGTGCGGATCTGGCTGTGTACACTCACCAATGGGAGACGGGCAGGCAGGGCGCAGTGCGGATCTGGCTGTGTCCACTCACCCACGGGAGACGGTCAGGCAGGACGCAGTGCGGATCTGGCTGTGTCCACTCACCCACGGGAGACGGGCAGGCAAGGCTCAGTGCAGATCTGGCTGTGTCCACTCACCCAAGGGAGACGGGCAGGCAGGGCGCAGTGCGGATCTTGCTGTGTCCACTCACCCACGGGAGACGGGCAGGCAAGGCACAGTGCGGATCTGGCTGTGTCCACTCACCCACGGGAGACGGGCAGGCAGGGCGCAGTGCGGATCTGGCTGTGTCGACTCACCCACGGGAGACGGGCAGGCAGGGCGCAGTGCGGATCTGGCTGTGTCCACTCACCCACGGGAGACGGGCAGGCAGGGCGCAGTGCGGATCAGGCTGTGTCCACTCACCCACGGGAGACGGGCAGGCAGGGCGCAGTGCGGATCTGGCTGTGTCCACTCACCCACGGGAGACGGGCAGGCAGGGCGCAGTGCGGATAAGGCTGTGTCCACTTGCCCACGGGAGCCGGCAGGCAGGGCGCAGTGCGGATCTGGCTGTGTCCACTCACCCACGGGAGACGGGCAGGCAGGGCGCAGTGCGGATCTGGTTGTGTCCACTCACCCACGGAAGACGGGCAGGCAGGGCGCAGTGCGGAATTGGCTGTGTCCACTCGCGCACGGGAGACGGGCAGGAAGGGCGCAGTGCGGATCTGGCTGTGTCCACTCACCCACGGGAGACGGGCAGGCAGGGCGCAGTGCGGATCTGGCTGTGTCCACTCACCCACGGGAGACGGGAAGGCAGGGCGCAGTGTGGATCTGGCTGTGTCCACTCACCCACGGGAGATGGGCAGAGACGGTGCTGTGTGGATCTGGCTATGTGCACTGACCCACGGCAGACGGGCAGGCAGGGCGCAGTACGGATCGGGCTGTGTCCACTCACCCACGGCAGGCGGTTACGCAGGGCGCAGTGCGGATCTGGCTGTGTCCACTCACCCACGGCAGGCGGTCAGGCATGGCGCAGTGCGGATCAGGCTGTGTCCACTCACGCACGGCAGACGGTCATGCAGGGCGCAGTGCGGATCTGGCTGTGTCCACTCACCCACGGGAGACGGTCATGCAGGGCACAGTGCGGATCTGGCTGTGTCCACTCACCCACGGGAGTCGGGCATGCAGGGCGCAGTGCGGATCTGGCTGTGTCCACTCACCCACGGGAGATGGGCAGGCAAGGCGCAGTGCGGATTTGGCTGTGTCCACTCACCCACGGGAGACGGGCAGAGACGGTGCTGTGTGGATCTTGCTATGTCCACTGACCCACAGCAGACGGGCAGGCAGGGCGCAGTACGGATCTGGCTGTGTCCACTCACCCACGGCAGGCGGTCAGGCAGGGCGCAGTGCGGATCTGGCTGTGTCCACTCACCCATGGGAGACGGGCAGGCAGGGCGCAGTGCGAATCTGGGTGTGTCCACTCACCCACGGGAGACGGGCAGGCAGGGCGCAGTGCCGATCTGGCTGTGTCCACTCACCCACGGGAGACGGGCAGGCAGGGCGCAGTGCGGATCTGGCTGTGTCCACTCACCCACGGCCGGCGGTCAGGCAGGGCGCTGTGCGGATCTGGCTGTGTCCACTCACACACGGCAGACGGTCAGGCAGGGCGCAGTGCGGATCTGGCTGTGTCCACTCGCCCACGGCAGACGGTCAGGCAGGGCGCAGAGCGGATCTGGCTGTGTCCACTCGCCCACGGCAGACTGGCAGGCAGGGCGCAGTGCGGATCTGGCTGTGTCCATTCGCCCACGGGAGACGGACAGGCAGGGCGCAGTGCGGATCTGGCTGTGTCCACTCACCCACGGGAGACGGGCAGAGACGGTGCTGTGTGGATCTGGCTATGTGCACTGACCCACGGCAGACGGGCAGGCAGGGCGCAGTACGGATCTGGCTGTGTCTACTCACCCACGAAGGCGGTCAGGCAGGGTGCACTGCGGATCTGGCTGTGTTCACTCTCCAACGGGAGAAGGGCAGGCAGGGCGCAGTGCGGATCTGGCTGTGTCCACTCACCCACGGCAGACGGGCAGGCAGGGCGCAGTGCGGATCTGGCTGTGTCCATTCGCCCACGGGAGACGGACAGGCATGGCGCAGTGCGGATCTGGCTGTGTCCACTCGCCCATGGGAGACGGGCAGGCAGGGCGCAGTGCGGATCTGGCTGTGTCCACTCACCCTGGGGAGACGGGCAGGCAAGGCGCAGTGTGGATCTGGCTGTGTCCACTCGCCCACGGCAGACGGGCAGGCAGGGCGCAGTGCGGATCTGGCTGTGTCCACTCACCCACGGCAGATGGTCAGACAGGGTGCAGTGCGGATCTGGCTGTGTCCACTCACCCACGGGAGACGGGCAGGTAGGGCGCAGTGCGGATCTGGCTGTGTCCACTCACGCACGGCAGACGGTCATGCAGGGCGCAGTGCAGATCTGGCTGTGTCCACTCACCCACGGGAGACCGTCATGCAGGGCACAGTGCGGATCTGGCTGTGTCTACTCACCAATGGGAGACGGGCAGGCAGGGCGCAGTGCGGATCTGGCTGTGTCCACTCACCCACGGGAGACGGGCAGGCAGTGCGCAGTGCGGATCAGGCTGTGTCCACTCACCCACGGGAGACGGGCAGGCAGGGCGCAGTGCGGATCTGGCTGTGTCCACTCACCCACGGGAGACGGGCAGGCAGGGCGCAGTGCGGATAAGGCTGTGTCCACTTGCCCACGGGAGCCGGCAGGCAGGGCGCAGTGCGGATCTGGCTGTGTCCACTCACCCACGGGAGACGGGCAGGCAGGGCGCAGTGCGGATCTGGCTGTGTCCACTCACCCACGGGAGACGGGAAGGCAGGGCGCAGTGTGGATCTGGCTGTGTCCACTCACCCACGGGAGATGGGCAGAGACGGTGCTGTGTGGATCTGGCTATGTGCACTGACCCACGGCAGATGGGCAGGCAGGGCGCAGTACGGATCTGGCTGTGTCCACTCACCCACGGCAGGCGGTCACGCAGGGCGCAGTGCGGATCTGGCTGTGTCCACTCACCCACGGCAGGCGGTCAGGCATGGCGCAGTGCGGATCAGGCTGTGTCCACTCACGCACGGCAGACGGTCATGCAGGGCGCAGTGCGGATCTGGCTGTGTCCACTCACCCACGGGAGACGGTCATGCAGGGCACAGTGCGGATCTGGCTGTGTCCACTCACCCACGGGAGTCGGGCATGCAGGGCGCAGTGCGGATCTGGCTGTGTCCACTCACCCACGGGAGATGGGCAGGCAAGGCGCAGTGCGGATTTGGCTGTGTCCACTCACCCACGGGAGACGGGCAGAGACGGTGCTGTGTGGATCTGGCTATGTCCACTGACCCACGGCAGACGGGCAGGCAGGGCGCAGTACGGATCTGGCTGTGTCCACTCACCCACGGCAGGCGGTCAGGCAGGGCGCAGTGCGGATCTGGCTGTGTCCACTCACCCATGGGAGACGGGCAGGCAGGGCGCAGTGCGGATCTGGGTGTGTCCACTCACCCACGGGAGACGGGCAGGCAGGGCGCAGTGCCGATCTGGCTGTGTCCACTCACCCACGGGAGACGGGCAGGCAGGGCGCAGTGCGGATCTGGCTGTGTCCACTCACCCACGGGAGACGGGCAGGCAGGGCGCAGTGGGGATCTGGCTGTGTCCACTCACCCACGGCCGGCGGTCAGGCAGGGCGCTGTGCGGATCTGGCTGTGTCCACTCACGCACGGCAGACGGTCAGGCAGGGCGCAGTGCGGATCTGGCTGTGTCCACTCGCCCACGGCAGACGGTCAGGCGGGGCGCAGAGCGGATCTGGCTGTGTCCACTCGCCCACGGCAGACTGGCAGGCAGGGCGCAGTGCGGATCTGGCTGTGTCCATTCGCCACGGGAGACGGACAGGCAGGGCGCAGTGCGGATCTGGCTGTGTCCACTCACCCACGGGAGACGGGCAGAGACGGTGCTGTGTGGATCTGGCTATGTGCACTGACCCACGGCAGACGGGCAGGCAGGGCGCAGTACGGATCTGGCTGTGTCTACTCACCCACGAAGGCGGTCAGGCAGGGTGCACTGCGGATCTGGCTGTGTTCACTCACCAACGGGAGAAGGGCAGGCAGGGCGCAGTGCGGATCTGGCTGTGTCCACTCACCCACGGCAGACGGGCAGGCAGGGCGCAGTGCGGATCTGGCTGTGTCCATTCGCCCACGGGAGACGGACAGGCAGGGCGCAGTGCGGATCTGGCTGTGTCCACTCGCCCATGGGAGACGGGCAGGCAGGGCGCAGTGCGGATCTGGCTGTGTCCACTCACCCTGGGGAGACGGGCAGGCAAGGCGCAGTGTGGATCTGGCTGTGTCCACTCGCCCACGGCAGACGGGCAGGCAGGGCGCAGTGCGGATCTGGCTGTGTCCACTCACCCACGGCAGATGGTCAGACAGGGTGCAGTGCGGATCTGGCTGTGTCCACTCACCCACGGGAGACGGGCAGGTAGGGCGCAGTGCGGATCTGGCTGTGTCCACTCACCCACGTGAGATGGGCAGGCAAGGCTCAGTGCGCATCTGGCTGTGTACACTCACCCACGGGAGACGGGTAGGCAGGGTGCAGTGCGGATCTGGCTGTGTCCACTCACCCACGGGAGACGGTCAGGCAGGGCGCAGTGCGGATCTGGCTGTGTCCACTCACCCACGGGAGACGGGCAGGCAAGGCACAGTGCAGATCTGGCTGTGTCCACTCACCCAAGGGAGACGGGCAGGCAGGGCGCAGTGCGGATCTTGCAGTGTCCACTCACCCACGAGAGACGGGCAGGCAAGGCACAGTGCGGATCTGGCTGTGTCCACTCATCCACGGGAGACGGGCAGGCAGGGCGCAGTGCGGATCTGGCTGTGTCGACTCACCCACGGGAGACGGGCAGGCAGGGCGCAGTGCGGATCTGGCTGTGTCCACTCACCCACGGGAGACGGGGAGGCAGGGCGCAGTGCGGATCAGGCTGTGTCCACTCACCCACGGGAGACGGGCAGGCAGGGCGCAGTGCGGATCTGGCTGTGTCCACTCGCCCACGGGAGACGGGCAGGCAGGGCGCAGTGCGGATAAGGCTGTGTCCACTCGCCCACGGGAGACTGGCAGGCAGGGCGCAGTGCGGATCTGGCTGTGTCCACTCGCCCACGGGAGACGGGCAGGCAGGGCGCAGTGCGGATCTGGCTGTGTCCACTCACCCACGGGAGACGGGCAGGCAGGGAGCAGTGCGGATCTGGCTGTGTCCACTCGCGCACGGGAGACGGGCAGGAAGGGCGCAGTGCGGATCTGGCTGTGTCCACTCACCCACGGGAGACGGGCAGGCAGGGCGCAGTGCGGATCTGGCGGTGTCCACTCACCCACGGGAGACGGGAAGGCAGGGCGCAGTGTGGATCCGGCTGTGTCCACTCACCCACGGGAGATGGGCAGAGACGGTGCTGTGTGGATCTGGCTATGTGCACTGACCCATGGCAGACGGGCAGGCAGGGCGCAGTACGGATCTGGCTGTGTCCACTCACCCACGGCAGGCGGTCACGTAGGACGCAGTGCGGATCTGGCTGTGTCCACTCACCCACGGCAGGCGGTCAGGCATGGCGCAGTGCGGATCAGGCTGTGTCCACTCACCCACGGGAGACGGTCATGCAGGGCACAGTGCGGATCTGGCTGTGTCCACTCACCCACGGGAGTCGGGCATGCAGGGCGCAGTGCGGATCTGGCTGTGTCCACTCACCCACGGGAGATGGGCAGGCAGGGCGCAGTGCGGATCTGGCTGTGTCCACTCACCCACGGGAGTCGGGCATGCAGGGCGCAGTGCGGATCTGGCTGTGTCCACTCACCCATGGGAGATGGGCAGGCAGGGCGCAGTGCGGATCTGGCTGTGTCCACTCACCCACGGGAGACGGGCAGGCAATGCTCAGTGCAGATCTGGCTGTGTCCACTCACTCAAGGGAGACGGGCAGGCAGGGCGCAGTGCGGATCTTGCTGTGTCCACTCACCCACGGGAGACGGGCAGGCAAGGCACAGTGCGGATCTGGCTGTGTCCACACACCCACGGGAGACGGGCAGAGATGGTGCTGTGTGGATCTGGCCATGTCCACTGACCCACGGCAGACGGGCAGGCAGGGCGCTGTACGGATCTGGCTGTGTCCACACTCCCACGGCAGGCGGTCTGGCAGGGTGCAGTGCGGATCTGGCTGTGTCCACTCACCCACGGGAGACGGGCAGGGAGGGCGCAGTGCGGATCAGGCTGTGTCCACTCACCCACAGGAGACGGGCAGGCAGGGCGCAGTGGGAATCTGGCTGTGTCCACTCACCCACGGGAGACGGGCAGGCAGGGCGCAGTGCGGATCTGGATGTGTCCACTCACCCACGGCAGGCGGTCACGCAGGGCGCAGTGCGGATCTGGATGTGTCCACTCACCCACGGCAGGCGGTCAGGCATGGCGCAGTGCGGATCAGGCTGTGTCCACTCACGCACGGCAGACGGTCATGCAGGGCGCAGTGCGGATCTGGCTGTGTCCACTCACCCACGGGAGACGGTCATGCAGGGCACAGTGCGGATCTGGCTGTGTCCACTCACCCATGGGAGACAGGCAGGCAGGGCGCAGTGCGGATCTGGGTGTGTCCACTCACCCACGGGAGACGGGCAGGCAGGGCGAAGTGCGGATCTGGCTGTGTCCACTCACCCACGGGAGACGGGCAGGCAGGGCGCAGTGCAGATCTGGCTGTGTCCACTCACCCACTGGAGACGGGCAGGCAGGGCGCAGTGCGGATCTGGCTGTGTCCACTCACCCACGGCCGGCGGTCAGGCAGGGCGCTGTGCGGATCTGGCTGTGTCCACTCACGCACGGCAGACGGTCAGGCAGGGCGCAGTGCGGATCTGGCTGTGTCCACTCGCCCACGGCAGACGGTCAGGCAGGGCGCAGAGCGGATCTGGCTGTGTCCACTCGCCCACAGCAGACTGGCAGGCAGGGCGCAGTGCGGATCTCGCTGTGTCCACTCACCCACGGCAGACGGTCAGGCAGGGCGCAGTGCGGATCAGGCTGTGTCCACTCACCCACGGCAGACGGGCAGGCAGGGAGCAGTGCGGATCTGGCTGTGTCCATTCGCCCACGGGAGACGGACAGGCAGGGCGCAGTGCGGATCTGGCTGTGTCCACTCGCCCACGGGAGACGGGCAGGCAGGGCGCAGTGCGGATCTGGCTGTGTCCACTCACCCAGGGGAGACGGGCAGGCAAGGCGCAGTGTGGATCTGGCTGTGTCCACGCAACAACAGCATGCGGTCAGCCAGGGCGCAGTGCGGATCTGGCAGTGTCCACTCACCCACGGGAGACGGGCAGGCAGGGCGCAGTGCGGATCCGGCTGTGTCAACTCACCCGCGGGAGACGGGCAGGCAGGGCGCAATGTGGATCCGGCTGTGTCCACTCACCCACGGGAGATGGGCAGAGACTGTGCTGTGTGGATCTGGCTATGTCCACTGACCCACAGCAGACGGGCAGGCAGGGCGCAGTACGGATCTGGCTGTGTCCACTCACCCACGGCAGGCGGTAAGGCAGGGCGCAGTGCGGATCTGGCTGTGTCCACTCACCCACGGCAGGCGGTCAGGCATGGCGCAGTGCGGATCAGGCTGTGTCCACTCACGCACGGCAGACGGTCATGCAGGGCGCAGTGCGGATCTGGCTGTGTCCACTCACCCACGGCAGGCGGTAAGGCAGGGCGCAGTGCGGATCTGGCTGTGTCCACTCACCCACGGGAGACGGGCAGGCAGGGCGCAGTGCGGATCTGGCTGTGTCCACTTTCCCACGGGAGCCGGCAGGCAGGGCGAAGTGCGGATCTGGCTGTGTCCACTCACCCACGGGAGACGGGCAGGCAGGGCGCAGTGCGGATAAGCCTGTGTCCACTTGCCCACGGGAGCCGGCAGGCAGGGCGCAGTGCGGATCTGGCTGTGTCCACTCTCCCATGGGAGACGGGCAGGCAGGGCGCAGTGCGGATAAGGCTGTGTCCACTCGCCCACGGGAGACTGGCAGGCAGGGCGCAGTGCGGATCTGGCTGTGTCCACTCACCCACGGCAGACGGTCAGACAGGGTGCAGTGCGGATCTGGCTGTGTCCACTCACCCACGGCAGGCGGTAAGGCAGGGCGCAGTGCGGATCTGGCTGTGTCCACTCACCCACAGGAGACGGGCAGGCAGGGCGCAGTGCGGATCAGGCTGTGTCCACTCACCCACAGGAGACGGGCAGGCAGGGCGCAGTGCGGATCTGGCTGTGTCCACTCACCCACGGGAGACGGGCAGGCAGGGCGCAGTGCGGATAAGCCTGTGTCCACTTGCCCACGGGAGCCGGCAGGCAGGGCGCAGTGCGGATCTGGCTGTGTCCACTCACCCACGGGAGACGGGCAGGCAGGGCGCAGTGCGGATCTGGCTGTGTCCACTCACCCACGGGAGACGGGCAGGAAGGGCGCAGTGCGGATCTGGCTGTGTCCACTCACCCACGGGAGACGGGCAGGCAGGGCGCAGTGCGGATCTGGCTGTGTCCACTCACCCACGGGAGACGGGAAGGCAGGGCGCAGTGTGGATCTGGCTGTGTCCACTCACCCACGGGAGATGGCCAGAGACGGTGCTGTGTGGATCTGGCTATGTGCACTGACCCACGGCAGACGGGCAGGCAGGGCGCAGTACGGATCTGGCTGTGTCCACTCACCCACGGCAGGCGGTCACGCAGGGCGCAGTGCGGATCTGGCTGTGTCCACTCACCCACGGCAGGCGGTCAGGCATGGCGCAGTGTGGATCAGGCTGTGTCCACTCACGCACGGCAGACGGTCATGCAGGGCGCAGTGCGGATCTGGCTGTGTCCACTCACCCACGGGAGACGGTCATGCAGGGCACAGTGCGGATCTGGCTGTGTCCACTCACCCACGGGAGTCGGGCATGCAGGGCGCAGTGTGGATCTGGCTGTGTCCACTCACCCACGGGAGATGGGCAGGCAGGGCGCAGTGCGGATCTGGCTGTGTCCACTCACCCACGGGAGACGGGCAGGCAATGCTCAGTGCAGATCTGGCTGTGTCCACTCACCCAAGGGAGACGGGCAGGCAGGGCGCAGTGCGGATCTTGCTGTGTCCACTCACCCACGGGAGACGGGCAGGCAAGGCACAGTGCGGATCTGGCTGTGTCCACACACCCACGGGAGACGGGCAGAGATGGTGCTGTGTGGATCTGGCCATGTCCACTGACCCACGGCAGACGGGCAGGCAGGGCGCAGTACGGATCTGGCTGTGTCCACACTCCCACGGCAGGCGGTCTGGCAGGGTGCAGTGCGGATCTGGCTGTGTCCACTCACCCACGGGAGACGGGCAGGCAGGGCGCAGTGCGGATCTGGCTGTGTCCACTCACCCACAGGAGACGGGCAGGCAGGGCGCAGTGGGAATCTGGCTGTGTCCACTCACCCACGGGAGACGGGCAGGCAGGGCGCAGTGCGGATCTGGCTGTGTCCACTCACCCACGGCAGGCGGTCACGCAGGGCGCAGTGCGGATCTGGATGTGTCCACTCACCCACGGCAGGCGGTCAGGCATGGCGCAGTGCGGATCAGGCTGTGTCCACTCACGCACGGCAGACGGTCATGCAGGGCGCAGTGCGGATCTGGCTGTGTCCACTCACCCACGGGAGACGGTCATGCAGGGCACAGTGCGGATCTGGCTGTGTCCACTCACCCATGGGAGACAGGCAGGCAGGGCGCAGTGCGGATCTGGGTGTGTCCACTCACCCACGGGAGACGGGCAGGCAGGGCGCAGTGCGGATCTGGCTGTGTCCACTCACCCACGGGAGACGGGCAGGCAGGGCGCAGTGCGGATCTGGCTGTGTCCACTCACCCACGGGAGACGGTCAGGCAGGGCGTAGTGCGGATCTGGCTGTTTCCACTCACCCACGGGAGACGGGCAGGCAAGGCTCAGTGCAGATCTGGCTGTGTCCACTCACCCAAGGGAGACGGGCATGCAGGGCGCAGTGCGGATCTTGCTGTGTCCACTCACCCACGGGAGACGGGCAGGCAAGGCACAGTGCGGATCTGGCTGTGTCCACTCACCCACGGGAGACGGGCAAGCAGGGCGCAGTGCGGACCTGGCTGTGTCGACTCACCCACGGGAGACGGGCAGGCAGGGCGCAGTGCGGATCTGGCTGTGTCCACTCACCCACGGGAGACGGGCAGGCAGGGTGCAGTGCGGATCAGGCTGTGTCCACTCACCCACGGGTGACGGGCAGGCAGGGCGCAGTGCGGATCTGGCTGTGTCCACTCACCCACGGGAGACGGGCAGGCAGGGCGCAGTGTGGATCTGGCTGTGTCCACTCGCCCACGGGAGACCGGCAGGCAGGGCGCAGTGCGGATCTGGCTGTGTCCACTCACCCACGGCATACGGGCAGGCAGGGCGCAGTACGGATCTGGCTGTGTCCACTCACCCACGGCAGGCGGTCAGGCAGGGTGCAGTGTCGATCTGGCTGTGTCCATTCACCCACGGGAGACGGGCAGGCAGGGCGCAGTGCGGATCTGGCTGTGTCCACTCACCCACGGGAGACGGGTAGGCAGGGCGCAGTGCGGATCTGGCTGTGTCCACTCACCCACGGGAGACGGGAAGGCAGGGCGCAGTGTGGATCCGGCTGTGTCCACTCACCCACGGGAGATGGGCAGAGACGGTGCTGTGTGGATCTGGCTATGTGCACTGACCCACGGCAGACGGGGAGGCAGGGCGCAGTACGGATCTGGCTGTGTCCACTCACCCACGGCAGGCGGTCACGCAGGGCGCAGTGCGGATCTGGCTGTGTCCACTCACCCACGGCAGGCGGTCAGGCATGGCGCAGTGCGGATCAGGCTGTGTCCACTCACGCACGGCAGACGGTCATGCAGGGCGCAGTGCGGATCTGGCTGTGTCCACTCACCCACGGGAGACGGGCAGGCAGGGCGCAGTGCGGATCTGGCTGTGTCCACTCGCCCACGGGAGACCGGCAGGCAGGGCGCAGTGCGGATCTGGCTGTGTCCACTCACCCACGGGAGACGGGCAGGGAGGGCGCAGTGCGATCTGGCTGTGTCCACTCGCCCACGGGAGACCGGCAGGCAGGGCGCAGTGCGGATCTGGCTGTGTCCACTCACCCACGGGAGACGGGCAGGGAGGGCGCAGTGCGGATCTGGCTGTGTCCACTCGCCCACGGGAGACCGGCAGGCAGGGCGCAGTGCGGATCTGGCTGTGTCCACTCACCCACGGGAGACGGGCAGGGAGGGCGCAGTGCGGATCTGGCTGTGTCCACTCGCCCACGGGAAACGGGCAGAGACGGTGCTGTGTGGATCTGGCTGTGTCCAATGACCCACGGCAGACGGGCAGGCAGGGCGCAGTGCGGATCTGGCTGTGTCCACTCACCCACGGGAGACGGGTAGGCAGGGCGCAGTGCGGATCTGGCTGTGTCCACTCACCCACGGGAGACGGGCAGGCAGGGCGCAGTGCGGATCTGGCTGTGTCCACTCGCCCACGGGAGACGGGCAGGCAGGGCGCAGTGCGGATCAGGCTGTGTCCACTCGCCCACGGGTGACGGGCAGGCAGGGCGCAGTGCGGATCTGGCTGTGACCACTCGCCCACGGGAGACGGGCAGACAGGGCGCAGTGTGGATCCGGCTGTGTCCACTCACCCACGGGAGATGGGCAGAGACGGTGCTGTGTGGATCTGGCTATGTGCACTGACCCACGGCAGACGGGCGGCAAGGCGCAGTACGGATCTGCCTGTGTCCACTCACCCACGGCAGTCGGTCAGGCAGGGCGCAGTGCGGATCTGGATGTGTCCACTCACCCACGGCAGGCGGTCAGGCAGGGCGCAGTGCGCATCAGGCTGTGTCCACTCACGCACGGCAGACGGTCATGCAGGGCGCAGTGCGGATCTGGCTGTGTCCACTCACCCACGGGAGACGGGCAGAGAGGGCGCAGTGCGGATCTGGATGTGTCCACTCACCCACGGCAGGCGGTCATGCAGGGCGCAGTGCGGATCTGGCTGTGTGCACTCACCCACGGGAGATGGGCAGGCAAGGCGCAGTGCGGATTTGGCTGTGTCCACTCAACCACGGGGGACGGGCAGAGACGGTGCTGTGTGGATCTGGCTATGTCCACTGACCCACGCCAGACGGGCAGGCAGGGCACAGTACGGATCTGGCTGTGTCCACTAACCCGCGGCAGGCGGTCAGGCAGGGCGCAGTGCGGATCTGGCTGTGTCCACTCACCCACGGGAGACGGGCAGGCAGGGCGCAGTGCGGATCTGGCTGTGTCCACTCATCCACGGGAGACGGGCAGGCAGGGCGCAGTGCGGATCTGGCTGTGTCCACTCACCCACGGGAGACGGGAAGGCAGGGCACAGTGCGGATCTGGCTGTGTCCACTCACCCGCGGGAGACGGGCAGGCAGGGCGCAGTGCGGATCTGGCTGTGTCCACTCGCGCACGGGAGACGGGCAGGAAGGCGCAGTGCGGATCTGGCTGTGTCCACTCACCCTCGGGAGATGGGCAGGTAAGGCGCAGTGCGGATTTGACTGTGTCCACTCACCCACGGGAGACGGGCAGAGACGGTGCTGTGTGGATCTGGCTATGTCCACTGACCCACGGCAGACGGGCAGGCAGGGCGCAGTACGGATCTGGCTGTGTCCGCTAACCCGCGGCAGGCGGTCAGGCAGGGCGCAGTGCGGATCTGGCTGTGTCCACTCACCCACGGGAGACGGGCAGGCAGGGCGCAGTACGGATCTGGCTGTGTCCACTCACCCACGGCAGGCGGTCACGCAGGGCGCAGTGCGGATCTGGCTGTGTCCACTCACCCACGGCAGGCGGTCAGGCCTGGCGCAGTGCGGATCAGGCTGTGTTCACTCACGCACGGCAGACGGTCATGCAGGGCGCAGTGCGGATCTGGCTGTGTCCACTCACCCACGGGAGACGGTCATGCAGGGCGCAGTGCGGATCTGGCTGTGTCCACTCACCCACGGGAGTCGGGCATGCAGGGCGCAGTGCGGATCTGGCTGTGTCCACTCACCCACGGGAGATGGGCAGGCAAGGCGCAGTGCGGATTTGGCTGTGTCCACTCACCCACGGGAGACGGGCAGAGACGGTGCTGTGTGGATCTGGCTATGTCCACTGACCCACGGCAGACGGGCAGGCAGGGCGCAGTACGGATCTGGCTGTGTCCACTCACCCACGGCAGGCGGTCAGGCAGGGCGCAGTGCGGATCTGGCTGTGTCCACTCACACATGGCAGACGGGCAGGCAGGGCGCAGTGCGGATCTGGGTGTGTCCACTCACCCACGGGAGACGGGCAGGCAGGGCGCAGTGCGGATCTGGCCCTGTCCACTCACCCACGGGAGACGGGCAGGCAGGGCGCAGTGCGGATCTGGCTGTGTCCACTCACCCACGGGAGACGGGCAGGCAGGGCGCAGTGCGGATCTGGCTGTGTCCACTCACCCACGGCCGGCGGTCAGGCAGGGCGCTGTGCGGATCTGGCTGTGTCCACTCACGCACGGCAGACGGTCAGGCAGGGCGCAGTGCGGATCTGGCTGTGTCCACTCGCCCACGGCAGACGGTCAGGCAGGGCGCAGAGCGGATCTGGCTGTGTCCACTCGCCCACGGCAGACTGGCAGGCAGGGCGCAGTGCGGATCTGGCTGTGTCCACTCACCCACGGGAGACGGGCAGGCAGGGCGCAGTGCGGATCTGGCAGTGTCCACTCACCCACGGGAGACGGGCAGGCAGGGCGCAGTGCGGATCTGGCTGTGTCCACTCGCCCACGGGAGACGGGCAGGCAGGGCGCAGTGCGGATCTGGCTGTGTCGACTCGCCCACGGGAGACGGGCAGGCAGGGCGCAGTGAGGATCTGGCTGTGTCCACTCACCCACGGGAGACGGGCAGGCAGGGCGCAGTGTGGATCCGGCTGTGTCCACTCACCCACGGGAGATGGGCAGAGACGGTGCTGTGTGGATCTGGCTATGTGCACTGACCCACGGCAGACGGGCAGGCAGGGCGCAGTACGGATCTGGCTGTGTCCACTCACCCACGGCAGGCAGTCAGGCAGGGCGCAGTGCGGATCTGGATGTGTCCACTCACCCACGGCAGGCGGTCAGGCAGGGCACAGTGCGGATCTGGCTGTGTCCACTCACGCACGGCAGAGGGTCAGGCAGGGCGCAGTGCGGATCTGGCTGTGTCCACTCACCCACGGGAGACGGGCAGGCAGGGCGCAGTGCGGATCTGGCTGTGTCCACTCACCCACGGATATGGGCAGGCAAGGCGCAGTGCGGATCTGGCTGTGTCCACTCACCCACGGGAGACGGGCAGAGATGGTGCTGTGTGGATCTGGCCATGTCCACTGACCCACGGTAGACGGGCAGGCAGGGCGCAGTACGGATCTGGCTGTGTCCACACACCCACGGCAGGCGGTCAGGGAGGGTGCAGTGCGGATCTGGCTGTGTCCACTCACCCACGGGAGACGGGCAGGCAGGGCGCAGTGCGGATCTGGCTGTGTCCACTCACCCACAGGAGACGGGCAGGCAGGGCGCAGTGCGGATCTGGCTGTGTCCACTCACCCACGGGAGACGGGCAGGCAGTGCGCAGTGCGGATCTGGTTGTGTCCACTCACCCACGGGAGACGGGCAGGCAGGGCGCAGTGCGGATCTGGCTGTGTCCACTCACCCACGGGAGACGGGCAGTAGGGCGCAGTGCGGATCTGGCTGTTTCCACTCACCCACGGGAGATAGGCAGAGACGGCGCTCTGTGGATCTGGCTATGTCCACTGACCCACGGCAGACGGACAGGCAGGGCACAGTACGGATCTGGCTGTGTCCACTCACCCACGGCAGGCGGTCAGGCAGGGCGCAGTGCGGATCTGGCTGTGTCCACTCACCCACGGCAGACAGGCAGGCAGGGCGCAGTACGGATCTGGCTGTGTCCACTCACCCACGGCAGGCGGTCAGGCAGGGTGCCGTGCGGATCTGGCTGTGTCCACTCACCCACGGCAGACGGCCAGGCAGGGCGCAGTGCGGATCTGGCTGTGTCCACTCACCCACGGGAGACGGGCAGGCAGGGCGCAGTGCGGATCTGGCTGTGTCCACTCGCCCACGGGAGACCGGCAGGCAGGGATCTGTGCGGATCTGGCTGTGTCCACTCACCGACGGGAGACGGGCAGGGAGGGCGCAGTGCGGATCTGGCTGTGTCCACTCACCCACGGGAGACGGGCAGGGAGGGCGCAGTGCGGATCTGGCTGTGTCCACTCGCCCACGGGAGACCGGCAGGCAGGGCGCAGTGCGGATCGGGCTGTGTCCACTCACCCACGGGAGACGGGCAGGGAGGGCGCAGTGCGGATTTGGCTGTGTCCACTCACCCACGGGAGACGGGCAGAGACTGTGCTGTGTGGATCTGGCTATGTCCACTGACCCACGGCAGACGGGCAGGCAGGGCGCAGTACGGATCTGGCTGTGTCTACTCACCCACGAAGGCGGTCAGGCAGGGTGCACTGCGGATCTGGCTGTGTTCACTCACCAACGGGAGAAGGGCAGGCAGGGCGCAGTGCGGATCTGGCTGTGTCCACTCACCCACGGCAGACGGGCAGGCAGGGCGCAGTGCGGATCTGGCTGTGTCCATTCGCCCACGGGAGACGGACAGGCAGGGCGCAGTGCGGATCTGGCTGTGTCCACTCGCCCATGGGAGACGGGCAGGCAGGGCGCAGTGCGGATCTGGCTGTGTCCACTCACCCAGGGGAGACGGGCAGGCAAGGCCCAGTGTGGATCTGGCTGTGTCCACTCGCCCACGGCAGACGGGCAGGCAGGGCGCAGTGCGGATCTGGCTGTGTCCACTCACCCACGGCAGATGGTCAGACAGGGTGCAGTGCGGATCTGGCTGTGTACACTCACCCACGGGAGATGGGCAGGTAGGGCGCAGTGCGGATCTGGCTGTGTCCACTCACCCACGTGAGATGGGCAGGTAAGGCTCAGTGCGGATCTGGCTGTGTACACTCACCCACGGGAGACGGGCAGGCAGGGCGCAGTGCGGATATGGCTGTGTCCACTCACCCACGGGAGACGGTCAGGCAGGGCGCAGTGCGGATCTGGCTGTGTCCACTCACCCACGGGAGACGGGTAGGCAAGGCTCAGTGCAGATCTGGCTGTGTCCACTCACCCAAGGGAGACGGGCAGGCAGGGCGCCGTGCGGATCTTGCTGTGTCCACTCACCCACGGGAGACGGGCAGGCAAGGCATAGTGCGGATCTGGCTGTGTCCACTCACCCACGGGAGACGGGCAGGCAGGGCGCAGTGCGGATCTGGCTGTGTCGACTCACCCACGGGAGACGGGCAGGCAGGGCGCAGTGCGGATCTGGCTGTGTCCACTCACCCATGGGAGACGGGCAGGCAGGGCGCAGTGCGGATCAGGCTGTGTCCACTGACCCACGGGAGACGGGCAGGCAGGGCGCAGTGCGGATCTGGCTGTGTCCACTCACCCACGGGAGACGGGCAGGCAGGGCGCAGTGCGGATAAGGCTGTGTCCACTCGCCCAAGGGAGACCGGCAGGCAGGGCGCAGTGCGGATCTGGCTGTGTCCACTCACCCACGGGAGACGGGCAGGCAGGGCGCAGTGCGGATCTGGCTTTGTCCACTCACCCACGGGAGACGGGCAGGCAGGGCGCAGTGCGGATCTGGCTGTGTCCACTCGCGCACCTGATACGGGCAGGAAGGGCGCAGTGCGGATCTGGCTGTGTCCACTCACCCACGGGAGACGGGCAGGCAGGGCGCAGTGCGGATCTGGCTGTGTCCACTCACCCACGGGAGACGGGAAGGCAGGGCACAGTGTGGATCTGGCTGTGTCCACTCACCCACGTGAGATGGGCAGAGACGGTGCTGTGTGGATCTGTCTATGTGCACTGACCCACGGCAGACGGGCAGGCAGGGCGCAGTACGGATCTGGCTGTGTCCACTCACCCACGGCAGGCGGTCACGCAGGGCGCAGTGCGGATCTGGCTGTGTCCACTCACCCACGGCAGACGGGCAGGCAGGGCGCAGTGCGGATCTGGCTGTGTCCATTCGCCCACGGGAGACGGACAGGCAGGGCGCAGTGCGGATCTGGCTGTGTCCACTCGCCCACGGGAGACGGGCAGGCAGGGCGCAGTGCGGATCTGGCTGTGTCCACTCACCCAGGGGAGACGGGCAGGCAAGGCGCAGTGTGGATCTGGCTGTGTCCACTCGCCCACGGCAGACGGGCAGGCAGGGCGCAGTGCGGATCTGGCTGTGTCCACTCACCCACGTGAGATGGGCAGGCAAGGCTCAGTGCGGATCTGGCTGTGTACAATCACCCACGGGAGACGGGCAGGCAGGGCGCAGTGCGGATCTGGCTGTGTCCACTCACCCACGGGAGACGGTCAGGCAGGGCGCAGTGCGGATCTGGCTGTGTCCACTCACCCACGGGAGACGGGCAGGCAGGGCGCAGTGCGGATCTGGCTGTGTCCACTCACCCACGGGAGACGGGCAGGCAGGGCGCAGTGCGGATCTGGCTGTGTCCTCTCGCCCACGGGAGACCGGCAGGCAGGGCGCAGTGCGGATCTGGCTGTGTCCACTCACCCACGGGAGACGGGCAGGCAGGGCGCAGTGCGGATCTGGCTGTGTCCACTCACCCACGGGAGACGGGCAGGCAGGGCGCAGTGCGGATCTGGCTGTGTCCACTCGCGCACGGGAGACGGGCAGGAAGGGCGCAGTGCGGATCTGGCTGTGTCCACTCACCCACGGGAGACGGGTAGGCAGGGCGCAGTGCGGATCTGGCTGTGTCCACTCACCAACGGGAGACGGGAAGGCAGGGCGCAGTGTGGATCCGGCTGTGTCCACTCACCCACGGGAGATGGGCAGAGACGGTGCTGTGTGGATCTGGCTATGTGCACTGACCCACGGCAGACGGGCAGGCAGGGCGCAGTACGGATCTGGCTGTGTCCACTCACCCACGGCAGGCGGTCACGCAGGGCGCAGTGCGGATTTGGCTGTGTCCACTCACCCACGGCAGGCGGTCAGGCATGGCGCAGTGCGGATCAGGCTGTGTCCACTCACGCACGGCAGACGGTCATGCAGGGCGCAGTGCGGATCTGGCTGTGTCCACTCACCCACGGGAGACGGGCAGGCAGGGCGCAGTGCGGATCTGGCTGTGTCCACTCGCCCACGGGAGACCGGCAGGCAGGGCGCAGTGCGGATCTGGCTGTGTCCACTCACCCACGGCAGACGGGCAGGGAGGGCGCAGTGCGGATCTGGCTGTGTCCACTCGCCCACGGGAGACCGGCAGGCAGGGCGCAGTGCGGATCTGGCTGTGTCCACTCACCCACGGGAGACGGGCAGGGAGGGCGCAGTGCGGATCTGGCTGTGTCCACTCACCCACGGGAGACGGGCAGGGAGGGCGCAGTGCGGATCTGGATGTGTCCACTCGCCCACGGGAGACCGGCAGGCAGGGCGCAGTGCGGATCTGGCTGTGTCCACTCACCCACGGCAGACGGTCACACAGGGTGCAGTGCGGATCTGGCTGTGACCACTCACCCACGGGAGACGGGCAGGTAGGGCGCAGTGCGGATCTGGCTGTGTCCACTCACCAACGTGAGATGGGCAGGCAAGGCTCAGTGCGGATCTGGCTGTGTACACTCACCCACGGGAGACGGGCAGGCAGGGCGCAGTGCGGATCTGGCTGTGTCCACTCACCCACGGGAGACGGGTAGGCAAGGCTCAGTGCAGATCTGGCTGTGTCCACTCACCCAAGGGAGATGGGCAGGCAGGGCGCAGTGCGGATCTTGCTGTGTCCACTCACCCACGGGAGACGGGCAGGCAAGGCATAGTGCGGATCTGGCTGTGTCCACTCACCCACGGGAGACGGGCAGGCAGGGCGCAGTGCGGATCTGGCTGTGTCGACTCACCCACGGGAGACGGGCAGGCAGGGCGCAGTGCGGATCTGGCTGTGTCCACTCACCCATGGGAGACGGGCAGGCAGTGCGCAGTGCGGATCAGGCTGTGTCCACTGACCCACGGGAGACGGGCAGGCAGGGCGCAGTGCGGATCTGGCTGTGTCCACTCACCCACGGGAGACGGGCAGGCAGGGCGCAGTGCGGATAAGGCTGTGTCCACTCGCCCAAGGGAGACCGGCAGGCAGGGCGCAGTGCGGATCTGGCTGTGTCCACTCACCCACGGGAGACGGGCAGGCAGGGCGCAGTGCGGATCTGGCTGTGTCCACTCACCCACGGGAGACGGGCAGGCAGGGCGCAGTGCGGATCTGGCTGTGTCCACTCGCGTACCTGATACGGGCAGGAAGGGCGCAGTGCGGATCTGGCTGTGTCCACTCACGCACGGGAGACGGGCAGGCAGGGCGCAGTGCGGATCTGGCTGTGTCCACTCACCCACAGGAGACGGGAAGGCAGGGCGCAGTGTGGATCTGGCTGTGTCCACTCACCCACGTGAGATGGGCAGAGACGGTGCTGTGTGGATCTGGCTATGTGCACTGACCCACGGCAGACGGGCAGGCAGGGCGCAGTACGGATCTGGCTGTGTCCACTCACCCACGGCAGGCGGTCACGCAGGGCGCAGTGCGGATCTGGCTGTGTCCACTCACCCACGGCAGACGGGCAGGCAGGGCGCAGTGCGGATCTGGCTGTGTCCATTCGCCCACGGGAGACGGACAGGCAGGGCGCAGTGCGGATCTGGCTGTGTCCACTCGCCCACGGGAGACGGGCAGGCAGGGCGCAGTGCGGATCTGGCTGTGTCCACTCACCCAGGGGAGACGGGCAGGCAAGGCGCAGTGTGGATCTGGCTGTGTCCACTCGCCCACGGCAGACGGGCAGGCAGGGTGCAGTGCGGATCTGGCTGTGTCCACTCACCCACGGCAGACGGTCAGACAGGGTGCAGTGCGGATCTGGCTGTGTCCACTCACCCACGGGAGACGGGCAGGTAGGGCGCAGTGCGGATCTGGCTGTGTCCACTCACCCACGTGAGATGGGCAGGCAAGGCTCAGTGCGGATCTGGCTGTGTACAATCACCCACGGGAGACGGGCAGGCAGGGCGCAGTGCGGATCTGGCTGTGTCCACTCACCCACGGGAGACGGTCAGGCAGGGCGCAGTGCGGATCTGGCTGTGTCCACTCACCCACGGGAGACGGGCAGGCAGGGCGCAGTGCGGATCTGGCTGTGTCCACTCACCCACGGGAGACGGGCAGGCAGGGCGCAGTGCGGATCTGGCGGTGTCCTCTCGCCCACGGGAGACCGGCAGGCAGGGCGCAGTGCGGATCTGGCTATGTCCACTCACCCACGGGAGACGGGCAGGCAGGGCGCAGTGCGGATCTGGCTGTGTCCACTCACCCACGGGAGACGGGCAGGCAGGGCGCAGTGCGGATCTGGCTGTGTCCACTCGCGCACGGGAGACGGGCAGGAAGGGCGCAGTGCGGATCTGGCTGTGTCCACTCACCCACGGGAGACGGGTAGGCAGGGCGCAGTGCGGATCTGGCTGTGTCCACTCACCAATGGGAGACGGGAAGGCAGGGCGCAGTGTGGATCCGGCTGTGTCCACTCACCCACGGGAGATGGGCAGAGACGGTGCTGTGTGGATCTGGCTATGTGCACTGACCCACGGCAGACGGGCAGGCAGGGCGCAGTACGGATCTGGCTGTGTCCACTCACCCACGGCAGGCGGTCACGCAGGGCGCAGTGCGGATCTGGCTGTGTCCACTCACCCACGGCAGGCGGTCAGGCATGGCGCAGTGCGGATCAGGCTGTGTCCACTCACGCACGGCAGACGGTCATGCAGGGCGCAGTGCGGATCTGGCTGTGTCCACTCACCCACGGGAGACGGGCAGGCAGGGCGCAGTGCGGATCTGGCTGTGTCCACTCGCCCACGGGAGACCGGCAGGCAGGGCGCAGTGCGGATCTGGCTGTGTCCACTCACCCACGGCAGACGGGCAGGGAGGGCGCAGTGCGGATCTGGCTGTGTCCACTCGCCCACGGGAGACCGGCAGGCAGGGCGCAGTGCGGATCTGGCTGTGTCCACTCACCCACGGGAGACGGGCAGGGAGGGCGCAGTGCGGATCTGGATGTGTCCACTCGCCCACGGGAGACCGGCAGGCAGGGCGCAGTGCGGATCTGGCTGTGTCCACTCACCCACGGCAGACGGTCACACAGGGTGCAGTGCGGATCTGGCTGTGACCACTCACCCACGGGAGACGGGCAGGTAGGGCGCAGTGCGGATCTGGCTGTGTCCACTCACCCACGTGAGATGGGCAGGCAAGGCTCAGTGCGGATCTGGCTGTGTACACTCACCCACGGGAGACGGGCAGGCAGGGCGCAGTGCGGATCTGGCTGTGTCCACTCACCCACGGGAGACGGTCAGGCAGGGCGCAGTGCAGATCTGGCTGTGTCCACTCACCCACGGGAGACGGGCAGGCAAGGCTCAGTCAGACCTGGCTGTGTCCACTCACCCAAGGGAGACGGGCAGCCTGGGCGCAGTGCGGATCTTGCTGTGTCCACTCACCCACGGGAGACGGGCAGGCAAGGCACAGTGCGGATCAGGCTGTGTCCACTCACCCACGGGAGACGGGCAAGCAGGGCGCAGTGCGGATCTGGCTGTGTCGACTCACCCACGGGAGACGGGCAGGCAGGGCGCAGTGCGGATCTGGCTGTGTCCACTCACCCACGGGAGACGGGCAGGCAGAGCGCAGTGCGGATCTGGCTGTGTCCACTCGCCCACGGGAGACCGGCAGGCAGGGCGCAGTGCGGATCTGGCTGTGTCCACTCACCCACGGGAGACGGGCAGGGAGGGCGCAGTGCGGATCTGGCTGTGTCCACTCACCCACGGGAGACGGGCAGACAGGGCGCAGTGCGGATCTGGCTGTGTCCACTCGCGCACGGGAGACGGGCAGGAAGGGCGCAGTGCGGATCTGGCTGTGTCCACTCACCCACGGGAGACGGGCAGGCAGGGCGCAGTGCGGATCTGGCTGTGTCCACTCACCCATGGGAGATGGGCATGCAAGGCGCAGTGCGGATCTGGCTGTGTGCACTCACCCACGGGAGATGGGCAGGCAAGGCGCAGTGCGGATCTGGCTGTGTCCACTCGCCCACGGGAGACCGGCAGGCAGGGCGCAGTGCGGATCTGGCTGTGTCCACTCACCCACGGGAGACGGGCAGGGAGGGCGCAGTGCGGATCTGGATGTGTCCACTCGCCCACGGGAGACCGGCAGGCAGGGCGCAGTGCGGATCTGGCTGTGTCCACTCACCCACGGCAGACGGTCACACAGGGTGCAGTGCGGATCTGGCTGTGACCACTCACCCACGGGAGACGGGCAGGTAGGGCGCAGTGCGGATCTGGCTGTGTCCACTCACCCACGTGAGATGGGCAGGCAAGGCTCAGTGCGGATCTGGCTGTGTACACTCACCCACGGGAGACGGGCAGGCAGGGCGCAGTGCGGATCTGGCTGTGTCCACTCACCCACGGGAGACGGTCAGGCAGGGCGCAGTGCAGATCTGGCTGTGTCCACTCACCCACGGGAGACGGGCAGGCAAGGCTCAGTCAGACCTGGCTGTGTCCACTCACCCAAGGGAGACGGGCAGGCAGGGCGCAGTGCGGATCTTGCTGTGTCCACTCACCCACGGGAGACGGGCAGGCAAGGCACAGTGCGGATCTGGCTGTGTCCACTCACCCACGGGAGACGGGCAAGCAGGGCGCAGTGCGGATCTGGCTGTGTCGACTCACCCACGGGAGACGGGCAGGCAGGGCGCAGTGCGGATCTGGCTGTGTCCACTCACCCACGGGAGACGGGCAGGCAGAGCGCAGTGCGGATCTGGCTGTGTCCACTCGCCCACGGGAGACCGGCAGGCCGGGCGCAGTGCGGATCTGGCTGTGTCCACTCACCCACGGGAGACGGGCAGGCAGGGCGCAGTGCGGATCTGGCTGTGTCCACTCACCCACGGGAGACGGGCAGACAGGGCGCAGTGCGGATCTGGCTGTGTCCACTCGCGCACGGGAGACGGGCAGGAAGGGCGCAGTGCGGATCTGGCTGTGTCCACTCACCCACGGGAGACGGGCAGGCAGTGCGCAGTGCGGATCTGGCTGTGTCCACTCACCCATGGGAGATGGGCATGCAAGGCGCAGTGCGGATCTGGCTGTGTGCACTCACCCACGGGAGATGGGCAGGCAAGGCGCAGTGCGGATTTGGCTGTGTCCACTCACCCACGGGAGACGGGCAGAGACGGTGCTGTGTGGATCTGGCTATGTCCACTGACCCACGGCAGACGGGCAGGCAGGGCGCAGTACGGATCTGGCTGTGTCCACTAACCCGCGGCAGGCGGTCAGGCAGGGCGCAGTGCGGATCTGGCTGTGTCCACTCACCAACGGGAGACGGGCAGGCAGGGCGCAGTGCGGATCTGGCTGTGTCCACTCACCCACGGGAGACGGGCAGGCAGGGCGCAGTGCGGATCTGGCTGTGTCCACTCACCCACGGGAGACGGGCAGGCAGGGCGCAGTGCGGATCTGGCTGTGTCCACTCACCCGCGGGAGACGGGCAGGCAGGGCGCAGTGCGGATCTGGCTGTGTCCACTCGCGCACGGGAGACGGGCAGGAAGGGCGCAGTGCGGATCTGGCTGTGTCCACTCACCCACAGGAGACGGGCAGGCAGGGCGCAGTGCGGATCTGGCTGTGTCCACTCACCCACGGGAGACGGGAAGGCAGGGCGCAGTGTGGATCCGGCTGTGTCCACTCACCCACGGGAGATGGGCAGAGACGGTGCTGTGTGGATCTGGCTATGTGCACTGACCCACGGCAGACGGGCAAGCAGGGCGCAGTACGGATCTGGCTGTGTCCACTCACCCACGGCAGGCGGTCACGCAGGGCGCAGTGCGGATCTGGCTGTGTCCACTCACCCACGGCAGGCGGTCAGGCATGGCGCAGTGCGCATCAGGCTGTGTCCACTCACGCACGGCAGACGGTCATGCAGGGCGCAGTGCGGATCTGGCTGTGTCCACTCACCCACGGGAGACGGTCATGCAGGGCACAGTGCGGATCTGGCTGTGTCCACTCACCCACGGGAGTCGGGCATGCAGGGCGCAGTGCGGATCTGGCTGTGTCCACTCACCCACGGGAGATGGCCAGGCAAGGCGCAGTGCGGATTTGGCTGTGTACACTCACCCACGGGAGACGGGCAGAGACGGTGCTGTGTGGATCTGGCTATGTCCACTGACCCACGGCAGACGGGCAGGCAGGGCGCAGTACGGATCTGGCTGTGTCCACTCACCCACGGCAGGCGGTCAGGCAGGGCGCAGTGCGGATCTGGCTGTGTCCACTCACCCATGGGGGACGGGCAGGCAGGGCGCAGTGCGGATCTGGGTGTGTCCACTCACCCACGGGAGACGGGCAGGCAGGGCGCAGTGCGGATCTGGCTGTGTCCACTCACCCACGGGAGTCGGGCAGGCAGGGCGCAGTGCGGATCTGGCTGTGTCCACTCACCCACGGGAGACGGGCAGGCAGGGCGCAGTGCGGATCTGGCTGTGTCCACTCGCCCATGGCAGACGGTCAGGCAGGGCGCAGAGCGGATCTGGCTGTGTCCACTCGCCCACGGCAGACTGGCAGGCAGGGCGCAGTGCGGATCTGGCTGTGTCCACTCAGCCACGGGAGACGGGAAGGCAGGGCGCAGTTTGGATCCGGCTGTGTCCACTCACCCACGGGAGATGGGCAGAGACGGTGCTGTGTGGATCTGGCTATGTGCACTGACCCACGGCAGACGGGCAGGCAGGGCGCAGTACGGATCTGGCTGTGTCCACTCACCCACGGCAGGCGGTCACGCAGGGCGCAGTGCGGATCTGGCTGTGTCCACTCACCCACGGCAGGCGGTCAGGCATGGCGCAGTGCGGATCAGGCTGTGTCCACTCACGCACGGCAGACGGCCATGCAGGGCGCAGTGCGGATCTGGCTGTGTCCACTCACCCACGGGAGACGGGCAAGCAGGGCGCTGTGCGGATCTGGCTGTGTCCAGTCACCCACGGGAGACGGGCAGGCAGGGCGCAGTGCGGATCTGGTTGTGTCCACTCACCGACGGGAGACGGGCAGGCAGGGCGCAGTGCGGATCTGGCTGTGTACACTCACCCACGGCCGGCGGTCAGGCAGGGCGCTGTGCGGATCTGGCTGTGTCCACTCACGCACGGCAGACAGTCAGGCAGGGCGCAGTGCGGATCTGGCTGTGTCCACTCACCCACGGGAGACGGGCAGGCAGGGCGCAGTGCGGATCTGGCTGTGTCCACTCACCCACGGGAGATGGGCAGGCAAGGCGCAGTGCGGATCTGGCTGTGTCCACTCACCCACGGGAGACGGGCAGAGACGGTGCTGTGTGGATCTGGCTATGTCCACTGACCCACGGCAGAAGGGCCGGCACGGCGCAGTACGGATCTGGCTGTGTCCACTCACCCGCGGCAGGCGGTCAGGCAGGGCGCATGCGGATCTGGCTGTGTCCACTCACCCACGGGAGACGGGCAGGCAGGGCGCAGTGCGGATCTGGCTGTGTCCACTCACCCACAGGAGACGGGCAGAGAGGGTGCTGTGTGGATATGGCTATGTCCACTGACCCACGGCAGACGGGTAGGCAGGGCGCAGTGCGGATCTGGCTGTGTCCACTCACCCACGGCAGACGGTCAGACAGGGTGCAGTGCGGATCTGGCTGTGTCCACTCACCCACAAGAGACGGGCAGGTAGGGCGCAGTGCGGATCTGGCTGTGTCCACTCACCCACGTGAGATGGGCAGGCAAGGCTCAGTGCGGATCTGGCTGTGTCCACTCACCCACGGGAGATGCGCAGGCAGGGCGCAGTGCGGATCTGGCTGTGTCCACTCACACACGGGAGAGGGGCAGGCAGGGCGCAGTGCGGATCTGGCTGTGTCCACTCACCCAAGGGAGACGGGCAGGCAGGGCGCAGTGCGGATCTGGCTGTGTCCACTCGCGCACGGGAGACGGGCAGGCAGGGCGCAGTGCGGATCTGGCTGTGTCCACTCACCCACGGGAGAGGGGCAGGCAGGGCGCAGTGCGGATCTGGCTGTGTCCACTCACCCAAGGGAGACGGGCAGGCAGGGCGCAGTGCGGATCTGGATGTGTCCACTCGCGCACGGGAGACGGGCAGGCAGGGCTCAGTGCGGATCTGGCTGTGTCCACTCACCCACGGGAGACGGGCAGGCAGGACGCAGTGCGGATCTGGCTGTGTCCACTCACCCACGGGAGACGGGCAGGCAGGGCGCAGTGTGGATCCGGCTGTGTCCACTCACCCACGGGAGATGGGCAGAGACGGTGCTGTGTGGATCTGGCTAAGTGCACTGACCCACGGTAGACGGGCGGCAAGGCGCAGTACGGATCTGCCTGTGTCCACTCACCCACGGCAGTCGGTCAGGCAGGGCGCAGTGCGGATCTGGCTGTGTCCACTCACCCACGGCAGGCGGTCAGGCAGGGCGCAGTGCGCATCAGGCTGTGTCCACTCACGCACGGCAGACAGTCATGCAGGGCGCAGTACGGATCTGGCTGTGTCCACTCACCCACGGGAGACGGTCAGGCAGGGCGCAGTGCGGATCTGGCTGTGTCCACTCACCCATGGGAGACGGGCATGCAAGGCGCAGTGCGGATCGGGCTGTGTCCACTCACCCACGGGAGATGGGCAGGCAAGGCGCAGTGCGGATTTGGCTGTGTCCACTCACCCACGGGAGACGGGCAGAGACGGTGCTGTGTGGATCTGGCTATGTGCACTGACCCACGGCAGACGGGCAGGCAGGGCGCAGTACGGATCTGGCTGTGTCCACTAACCCGCGGCAGGCGGTCAGGCAGGGCGCAGTGCGGATCTGGCTGTGTCCACTCACCCACGGGAGACGGGCAGGCAGGGCGCAGTGCGGATCTGGCTGTGTCCACTCACCCACGGGAGACGGGCAGGCAGGGCGCAGTGCGGATCTGGCTGTGTCCACTCACCCGCGGGAGACGGGCAGGCAGGGCGCAATGTGGATCCGGCTGTGTCCACTCACTCACGGGAGATGGGCAGAGACGGTGCTGTGTGGATCTGGCTATGTCCACTGACCCACAGCAGACGGGCAGGCAGGGCGCAGTACGGATCTGGCTGTGTCCACTCACACACGGCAGGTGGTCAGGCAGGGTGCAGTGCGGATCTGGCTGTGTCCACTCACCCACGGGAGACGGGCAGGCAGGGCGCAGTGCGGATCTGGCTGTGTCCACTCACCCACGGGAGACGGGCAGGCAGGGCGCAGTGCGGATCTGGCTGTGACCACTCACCCACGGGAGACGGGCAGACAGGGCGCAGTGTGGATCCGGCTGTGTCCACTCACCCACGGGAGATGGGCAGAGACAGTGCTGTGTGGATCTGGCTATGTGCACTGACTCACGGCAGACGGGCGGCAAGGCGCAGTACGGATCTGCCTGTGTCCACTCACCCACGGCAGTCGGTCAGGCAGGGCGCAGTGCGGATCTGGCTGTGTCCACTCACCCACGGCAGGCGGTCAGGCAGGGCGCAGTGCGCATCAGGCTGTGTCCACTCACGCACGGCAGACGGTCATGCAGGGCGCAGTGCGGATCTGGCTGTGTCCACTCACCCACGGGAGACGGTCAGGCAGGGCGCAGTGCGGATCTGGCTGTGTCCACTCACCCATGGGAGACGGGCATGCAAGGCGCAGTGCGGATCTGGCTGTGTCCACTCACCCACGGGAGATGGGCAGGCAAGGCGCAGTGCGGATTTGGCTGTGTCCACTCACCCACGGGAGACGGGCAGAGACGGTGCTGTGTGGATCTGGCTATGTCCACTGAACCACGGCAGACGGGCAGGCAGGGCGCAGTGCGGATCGGGCTGTGTCCACTCGCCCACGGCAGACGGTCAGGCAGGGCGCAGTGCGGATCTGGCTGTGTCCACTCGCCCACGGCAGACTGGCAGGCAGGGCGCAGTGCGGATCTGGCTGTGTCCACTCACCCACGGCAGACGGTCAGGCAGGGCGCAGTGCGGATCTGGCTGTGTCCACTCACCCACGGCAGGCGGTCAGGCAGGGAACAGTGCGGATCTGGCTGTGTCCACTCACCCACGGCAGACGGGCAGGTAGGGCGCAGTACGGATCTGGCTGTGTCCACTCACCCACGGCATACGGGCAGGCAGGGCGCAGTACGGATCTGGCTGTGTCCACTCACCCACGGCAGGCGGTCAGGCAGGGTGCAGTGTCGATCTGGCTGTGTCCATTCACCCACGGGAGACGGGCAGGCAGGGCGCAGTGCGGATCTGGCTGTGTCCACTCACCCACGGGAGACGGTCAGGCAGGGCGCAGTGCGGATCTGGCTGTGTCCACTCACCCATGGGAGACGGGCAGGCAGGACGCAGTGCGGATCTGGCTGTGTCCACTCACCCACGGGAGATGGGCAGAGACGGTGCTGTGTGGATCTGGCTATGTCCACTGACCCACGGCAGACGGGCAGGCAGGGCGCAGTACGGATCTGGCTGTGTCCACTCACCCACGGCAGGCGGTCAGGCAGGGTGCAGTGCGGATCTGGCTGTGTCCACTCACCCACTGGAGACGGGCAGGCAGGGCGCAGTGCGGATCTGGCTGTATCCACTCACCCACGGGAGACGGGCAGGCAGGGCGCAGTGCGGATCTGGCTGTGTCCACTCACCCACGGGAGACGGGCAGGCAGGGCGCAGTGCGGATCTGGCTGTGTCCACTCACCCACGGGAGACGGGCAGGCAGGGCGCAGTGCGGATCTGGCTGTGTCCACTCACCCACGGGAGATGGGCAGAGACGGTGCTGTGTGGATCTGGCTATGTCCACTGACCCACGGCAGATGGGCAGGCAGGGCGCAGTACGGATCTGGCTGTGTCCACTCACCCACGGCAGGCGGTCAGGCAGGGCGCATTGCGGATCTGGCTGTGTCCACTCACCCACGGCAGACAGGCAGGCAGGGCGCAGTACGGATCTGGCTGTGTCCACTCACCCACGGCAGGCGGTCAGGCAGGGTGCCGTGCGGATCTGGCTGTGTCCACTCACCCACGGCAGACGGGCAGGCAGGGCGCAGTGCGGATCTGGCTGTGTCCACTCACCCACGGGAGACGGTCAGGCAGGGCGCAGTGCGGATCTGGCTGTGTCCACTCACCCACGGGAGACGGGCAGGCAGGGCGCAGTGCGGATCTGGCTGTGTCCACTCACCCACGGGAGATGGGCAGAGACGGTGCTGTGTGGATCTGGCTATGTCCACTGACCCACGGCAGACGGGCAGGCAGGGCGCAGTACGGATCTGGCTGTGTCCACTCACCCACGGCAGGCGGTCAGGTAGGGCGCATTGCGGATCTGGCTGTGTCCACTCACCCACGGCGGACAGGCAGGCAGGGCGCAGTACGGATCTGGCTGTGTCCACTCACCCACGGCAGGCGGTCAGGCAGGGTGCCGTGCGGATCTGGCTGTGTCCACTCACCCACGGCAGACGGGCAGGCAGGGCGCAGTGCGGATCTGGCTGTGTCCACTCACCCACGGGAGACGGTCAGGCAGGGCGCAGTGCGGATCTGGCTGTGTCCACTCACCCACGGGAGACGGGCAGGCAGGGCGCAGTGCGGATCTGGCTGTGTCCACTCACCCACGGGAGACGGGCAGGCAGGGTGCAGTGCGGATCTGGCTGTGTCCACTCGCCCACGGGAGACCGGCAGGCAGGGCGCAGTGCGGATCTGGCTGTGTCCACTCACCCACAGGAGACGGGCAGGGAGGGCGCAGTGCAGATCTGGCTGTGTCCACTCACCCACGGGAGACCGGCAGGCAGGGCGCAGTGCGGATCTGGCTGTGTCCACTCACCCACGGGAGAAGGGCACGGAGGGCGCAGTGCGGATCTGGCTGTGTCCACTCGCCCACGGGAGACCGGCAGGCAGGGCGCAGCGCGGATCTGGCTGTGTCCACTGACCTACGGGAGACGGGCAGGGAGGGCGCAGTGCGGATCTGGCTGTGTCCACTCACCCAAGGGAGATGGGCAGAGACGGTGCTGTGTGGATCTGGCTATGTCCACTGACCCACGGCAGACGGGCAGGCAGGGCGCAGTACAGATCTGGCTGTGTCTACTCACCCACGAAGGCGGTCAGGCAGGGTGCACTGCGGATCTGGCTGTGTTCACTCACCAACGGGAGAAGGGCAGGCAGGGCGCAGTGCGGATCTGGCTGTGTCCACTCGCCCACGGGAGACGGGCAGGCAGGGCGCAGTGCGGATCTGGCTGTGTCCACTCACCCACGGGAGACGGGCAGGCAGGGCGTAGTGCGGATCTGGCTGTGACCACTCACCCACGGGAGACGGGCAGACAGTGCGCAGTGTGGATCCGGCTGTGTCTACTCACCCACGGGAGATGGACAGAGACGGTGCTGTGTGGATCTGGCTAAGTGCACTGACCCACGGCAGACGGGCGGCAAGGCGCAGTACGGATCTGCCTGTGTCCACTCACCCACGGCAGTCGGTCAGGCAGGGCGCAGTGCGGATCTGGCTGTGTCCACTCACCCACGGCAGGCGGTCAGGCAGGGTGCAGTGCCGATCTGGCTGTGTCCACTCACCCACGGGAGACGGGCAGGCAGGGCGCAGTGCGGATCTGGCTTTGTACACTCACCCACGGGAGACGGTCAGGCAGGGCGCAGTGCGGATCTGGCTGTGTCCACTCACCCACGGGAGACGGGCAGAGACGGTGCTGTGTGGATCTGGCTATGTCCACTGACCCACGGCAGACGGGCAGGCAGGGCGCAGTACGGATCTGGCTGTGTCCACTCACCCGCAACAGGAGGTCAGGCAGGGCGCAGTGCGGATCTGGCTGTGTCCACTCACCCACGGCAGGCGGTAAGGCAGGGTGCAGTGCGGATCTGGCTGTGTCCACTCACCCACGGGAGACGGGCAGGCAGGGCGCAGTGCGGATCTGGCTGTGTCCACTCACCCACGGGAGACGGGCAGGCAGGGCGCAGTGCGGATCTGGCTGTGTCCACTCACCCACGGGAGACGGGCAGGCAGGGCGCAGTGCGGATCTGGCTGTGTCCACTCACCCACGGGAGACGGGCAGGCAGGGCGCAGTGCGGATCTGGCTGTGTCCACTCACCCACGGGAGACGGGCAGGCAGGGCGCAGTGCGGATCTGGCTGTTTCCACTCACCCACGGGAAACGGGCAGGCAGGCCGCAGTGCGGATCTGGCTGTGTCCACTCACCCACGGGAGATGGGCAGAGACGGTGCTGTGTGGATCTGGCTATGTCCACTGACCCAAGGCAGACGGGCAGGCAGAGCGCTGTACGGATCTGGCTGTGTCCACTCACCCACGGCAGGCGGTCAGGCAGGGCGCAGTGCGGATCTGGCTGTGTCCACTCACCCACGGCAGACAGGCAGGCAGGGCGCAGTACGGATCTGGCTGTGTCCACTCACCCACGGCAGGCGGTCAGGCAGGGTGCCGTGCGGATCTGGCTGTGTGCACTCACCCACGGCAGACGGGCAGGCAGGGCGCAGTGCGGATCTGGCTGTCTCCACTCACCCACGGGAGATGGTTAGGCAGGGCGCAGTGCGGATCTGGCTGTGTCCACTCACCCATGGGAGACGGGAAGGCAGGGCGCAGTGCGGATCTGGCTGTATCCACTCACCCACGGGAGACAGGCAAGCAGGGCGCAGTGCGGATCTGGCTGTGTCCACTCGCCCACGGGAGACCGGCAGGCAGGGCGCAGTGCGGATCTGGCTGTGTACACTCACCCACGGGAGACGGGCAGGGAGGGCGCAGTGCGGATCTGGCTGTGTCCACTCGCCCACGGGAGACCGGCAGGTAGGGCGCAGTGCGGATCTGGCTGTGTCCACTCACCCACGTGAGATGGGCAGGCAAGGCTCAGTGCGGATCTGGCTGTGTCCACTCACCCACGGGAGAGGGGCAGGCAGGGCGCAGTGCGGATCTGGCTGTGTCCACTCACCCAAGGGAGACGGGCAGGCAGGGCGCAGTGCGGATCTGGATGTGTCCACTCGCGCACGGGAGACGGGCAGGCAGGGCTCAGTGCGGATCTGGCTGTGTCCACTCACCCACGGGAGACGGGCAGGCAGGACGCAGTGCGGATCTGGCTGTGTCCACTCACCCACGGGAGACGGGCAGGCAGGGCGCAGTGTGGATCCGGCTGTGTCCACTCACCCACGGGAGATGGGCAGAGACGGTGCTGTGTGGATCTGGCTAAGTGCACTGACCCACGGTAGACGGGCGGCAAGGCGCAGTACGGATCTGCCTGTGTCCACTCACCCACGGCAGTCGGTCAGGCAGGGCGCAGTGCGGATCTGGCTGTGTCCACTCACCCACGGCAGGCGGTCAGGCAGGGCGCAGTGCGCATCAGGCTGTGTCCACTCACGCACGGCAGACAGTCATGCAGGGCGCAGTACGGATCTGGCTGTGTCCACTCACCCACGGGAGACGGTCAGGCAGGGCGCAGTGCGGATCTGGCTGTGTCCACTCACCCATGGGAGACGGGCATGCAAGGCGCAGTGCGGATCGGGCTGTGTCCACTCACCCACGGGAGATGGGCAGGCAAGGCGCAGTGCGGATTTGGCTGTGTCCACTCACCCACGGGAGACGGGCAGAGACGGTGCTGTGTGGATCTGGCTATGTGCACTGACCCACGGCAGACGGGCAGGCAGGGCGCAGTACGGATCTGGCTGTGTCCACTAACCCGCGGCAGGCGGTCAGGCAGGGCGCAGTGCGGATCTGGCTGTGTCCACTCACCCACGGGAGACGGGCAGGCAGGGCGCAGTGCGGATCTGGCTGTGTCCACTCACCCACGGGAGACGGGCAGAGACGGTGCTGTGTGGATCTGGCTATGTCCACTGACCCACGGCAGACGGGCAGGCAGGGCGCAGTACGGATCTGGCTGTGTCCACTCACCCGCAACAGGAGGTCAGGCAGGGCGCAGTGCGGATCTGGCTGTGTCCACTCACCCACGGCAGGCGGTAAGGCAGGGTGCAGTGCGGATCTGGCTGTGTCCACTCACCCACGGGAGACGGGCAGGCAGGGCGCAGTGCGGATCTGGCTGTGTCCACTCACCCACGGGAGACGGGCAGGCAGGGCGCAGTGCGGATCTGGCTGTGTCCACTCACCCACGGGAGACGGGCAGGCAGGGCGCAGTGCGGATCTGGCTGTGTCCACTCACCCACGGGAGACGGGCAGGCAGGGCGCAGTGCGGATCTGGCTGTGTCCACTCACCCACGGGAGACGGGCAGGCAGGGCGCAGTGCGGATCTGGCTGTTTCCACTCACCCACGGGAAACGGGCAGGCAGGCCGCAGTGCGGATCTGGCTGTGTCCACTCACCCACGGGAGATGGGCAGAGACGGTGCTGTGTGGATCTGGCTATGTGCACTGACCCACGGCAGACGGGCAGGCAGGGCGCAGTACGGATCTGGCTGTGTCCACTCACCCACGGCAGGCGGTCACGCAGGGCGCAGTGCGGATCTGGCTGTGTCCACTCACCCACGGCAGGCGGTCAGGCATGGCGCAGTGCGGATCAGGCTGTGTCCACTCACGCACGGCAGACGGCCATGCAGGGCGCAGTGCGGATCTGGCTGTGTCCACTCACCCACGGGAGACGGGCAAGCAGGGCGCTGTGCGGATCTGGCTGTGTCCAGTCACCCACGGGAGACGGGCAGGCAGGGCGCAGTGCGGATCTGGTTGTGTCCACTCACCGACGGGAGACGGGCAGGCAGGGCGCAGTGCGGATCTGGCTGTGTACACTCACCCACGGCCGGCGGTCAGGCAGGGCGCTGTGCGGATCTGGCTGTGTCCACTCACGCACGGCAGACAGTCAGGCAGGGCGCAGTGCGGATCTGGCTGTGTCCACTCACCCACGGGAGACGGGCAGGCAGGGCGCAGTGCGGATCTGGCTGTGTCCACTCACCCACGGGAGATGGGCAGGCAAGGCGCAGTGCGGATCTGGCTGTGTCCACTCACCCACGGGAGACGGGCAGAGACGGTGCTGTGTGGATCTGGCTATGTCCACTGACCCACGGCAGAAGGGCCGGCACGGCGCAGTACGGATCTGGCTGTGTCCACTCACCCGCGGCAGGCGGTCAGGCAGGGCGCATGCGGATCTGGCTGTGTCCACTCACCCACGGGAGACGGGCAGGCAGGGCGCAGTGCGGATCTGGCTGTGTCCACTCACCCACAGGAGACGGGCAGAGAGGGTGCTGTGTGGATATGGCTATGTCCACTGACCCACGGCAGACGGGTAGGCAGGGCGCAGTGCGGATCTGGCTGTGTCCACTCACCCACGGCAGACGGTCAGACAGGGTGCAGTGCGGATCTGGCTGTGTCCACTCACCCACAAGAGACGGGCAGGTAGGGCGCAGTGCGGATCTGGCTGTGTCCACTCACCCACGTGAGATGGGCAGGCAAGGCTCAGTGCGGATCTGGCTGTGTCCACTCACCCACGGGAGATGCGCAGGCAGGGCGCAGTGCGGATCTGGCTGTGTCCACTCACACACGGGAGAGGGGCAGGCAGGGCGCAGTGCGGATCTGGCTGTGTCCACTCACCCAAGGGAGACGGGCAGGCAGGGCGCAGTGCGGATCTGGCTGTGTCCACTCGCGCACGGGAGACGGGCAGGCAGGGCGCAGTGCGGATCTGGCTGTGTCCACTCACCCACGGGAGAGGGGCAGGCAGGGCGCAGTGCGGATCTGGCTGTGTCCACTCACCCAAGGGAGACGGGCAGGCAGGGCGCAGTGCGGATCTGGATGTGTCCACTCGCGCACGGGAGACGGGCAGGCAGGGCTCAGTGCGGATCTGGCTGTGTCCACTCACCCACGGGAGACGGGCAGGCAGGACGCAGTGCGGATCTGGCTGTGTCCACTCACCCACGGGAGACGGGCAGGCAGGGCGCAGTGTGGATCCGGCTGTGTCCACTCACCCACGGGAGATGGGCAGAGACGGTGCTGTGTGGATCTGGCTAAGTGCACTGACCCACGGTAGACGGGCGGCAAGGCGCAGTACGGATCTGCCTGTGTCCACTCACCCACGGCAGTCGGTCAGGCAGGGCGCAGTGCGGATCTGGCTGTGTCCACTCACCCACGGCAGGCGGTCAGGCAGGGCGCAGTGCGCATCAGGCTGTGTCCACTCACGCACGGCAGACAGTCATGCAGGGCGCAGTACGGATCTGGCTGTGTCCACTCACCCACGGGAGACGGTCAGGCAGGGCGCAGTGCGGATCTGGCTGTGTCCACTCACCCATGGGAGACGGGCATGCAAGGCGCAGTGCGGATCGGGCTGTGTCCACTCACCCACGGGAGATGGGCAGGCAAGGCGCAGTGCGGATTTGGCTGTGTCCACTCACCCACGGGAGACGGGCAGAGACGGTGCTGTGTGGATCTGGCTATGTGCACTGACCCACGGCAGACGGGCAGGCAGGGCGCAGTACGGATCTGGCTGTGTCCACTAACCCGCGGCAGGCGGTCAGGCAGGGCGCAGTGCGGATCTGGCTGTGTCCACTCACCCACGGGAGACGGGCAGGCAGGGCGCAGTGCGGATCTGGCTGTGTCCACTCACCCACGGGAGACGGGCAGGCAGGGCGCAGTGCGGATCTGGCTGTGTCCACTCACCCGCGGGAGACGGGCAGGCAGGGCGCAATGTGGATCCGGCTGTGTCCACTCACTCACGGGAGATGGGCAGAGACGGTGCTGTGTGGATCTGGCTATGTCCACTGACCCACAGCAGACGGGCAGGCAGGGCGCAGTACGGATCTGGCTGTGTCCACTCACCCACGGCAGGCGGTCAGGCAGGGTGCAGTGCGGATCTGGCTGTGTCCACTCACCCACGGGAGACGGGCAGGCAGGGCGCAGTGCGGATCTGGCTGTGTCCACTCACCCACGGGAGACGGGCAGGCAGGGCGCAGTGCGGATCTGGCTGTGACCACTCACCCACGGGAGACGGGCAGACAGGGCGCAGTGTGGATCCGGCTGTGTCCACTCACCCACGGGAGATGGGCAGAGACAGTGCTGTGTGGATCTGGCTATGTGCACTGACTCACGGCAGACGGGCGGCAAGGCGCAGTACGGATCTGCCTGTGTCCACTCACCCACGGCAGTCGGTCAGGCAGGGCGCAGTGCGGATCTGGCTGTGTCCACTCACCCACGGCAGGCGGTCAGGCAGGGCGCAGTGCGCATCAGGCTGTGTCCACTCACGCACGGCAGACGGTCATGCAGGGCGCAGTGCGGATCTGGCTGTGTCCACTCACCCACGGGAGACGGTCAGGCAGGGCGCAGTGCGGATCTGGCTGTGTCCACTCACCCATGGGAGACGGGCATGCAAGGCGCAGTGCGGATCTGGCTGTGTCCACTCACCCACGGGAGATGGGCAGGCAAGGCGCAGTGCGGATTTGGCTGTGTCCACTCACCCACGGGAGACGGGCAGAGACGGTGCTGTGTGGATCTGGCTATGTCCACTGAACCACGGCAGACGGGCAGGCAGGGCGCAGTGCGGATCGGGCTGTGTCCACTCGCCCACGGCAGACGGTCAGGCAGGGCGCAGTGCGGATCTGGCTGTGTCCACTCGCCCACGGCAGACTGGCAGGCAGGGCGCAGTGCGGATCTGGCTGTGTCCACTCACCCACGGCAGACGGTCAGGCAGGGCGCAGTGCGGATCTGGCTGTGTCCACTCACCCACGGCAGGCGGTCAGGCAGGGAACAGTGCGGATCTGGCTGTGTCCACTCACCCACGGCAGACGGGCAGGTAGGGCGCAGTACGGATCTGGCTGTGTCCACTCACCCACGGCATACGGGCAGGCAGGGCGCAGTACGGATCTGGCTGTGTCCACTCACCCACGGCAGGCGGTCAGGCAGGGTGCAGTGTCGATCTGGCTGTGTCCATTCACCCACGGGAGACGGGCAGGCAGGGCGCAGTGCGGATCTGGCTGTGTCCACTCACCCACGGGAGACGGTCAGGCAGGGCGCAGTGCGGATCTGGCTGTGTCCACTCACCCATGGGAGACGGGCAGGCAGGACGCAGTGCGGATCTGGCTGTGTCCACTCACCCACGGGAGATGGGCAGAGACGGTGCTGTGTGGATCTGGCTATGTCCACTGACCCACGGCAGACGGGCAGGCAGGGCGCAGTACGGATCTGGCTGTGTCCACTCACCCACGGCAGGCGGTCAGGCAGGGTGCAGTGCGGATCTGGCTGTGTCCACTCACCCACTGGAGACGGGCAGGCAGGGCGCAGTGCGGATCTGGCTGTATCCACTCACCCACGGGAGACGGGCAGGCAGGGCGCAGTGCGGATCTGGCTGTGTCCACTCACCCACGGGAGACGGGCAGGCAGGGCGCAGTGCGGATCTGGCTGTGTCCACTCACCCACGGGAGACGGGCAGGCAGGGCGCAGTGCGGATCTGGCTGTGTCCACTCACCCACGGGAGATGGGCAGAGACGGTGCTGTGTGGATCTGGCTATGTCCACTGACCCACGGCAGATGGGCAGGCAGGGCGCAGTACGGATCTGGCTGTGTCCACTCACCCACGGCAGGCGGTCAGGCAGGGCGCATTGCGGATCTGGCTGTGTCCACTCACCCACGGCAGACAGGCAGGCAGGGCGCAGTACGGATCTGGCTGTGTCCACTCACCCACGGCAGGCGGTCAGGCAGGGTGCCGTGCGGATCTGGCTGTGTCCACTCACCCACGGCAGACGGGCAGGCAGGGCGCAGTGCGGATCTGGCTGTGTCCACTCACCCACGGGAGACGGTCAGGCAGGGCGCAGTGCGGATCTGGCTGTGTCCACTCACCCACGGGAGACGGGCAGGCAGGGCGCAGTGCGGATCTGGCTGTGTCCACTCACCCACGGGAGATGGGCAGAGACGGTGCTGTGTGGATCTGGCTATGTCCACTGACCCACGGCAGACGGGCAGGCAGGGCGCAGTACGGATCTGGCTGTGTCCACTCACCCACGGCAGGCGGTCAGGTAGGGCGCATTGCGGATCTGGCTGTGTCCACTCACCCACGGCGGACAGGCAGGCAGGGCGCAGTACGGATCTGGCTGTGTCCACTCACCCACGGCAGGCGGTCAGGCAGGGTGCCGTGCGGATCTGGCTGTGTCCACTCACCCACGGCAGACGGGCAGGCAGGGCGCAGTGCGGATCTGGCTGTGTCCACTCACCCACGGGAGACGGTCAGGCAGGGCGCAGTGCGGATCTGGCTGTGTCCACTCACCCACGGGAGACGGGCAGGCAGGGCGCAGTGCGGATCTGGCTGTGTCCACTCACCCACGGGAGACGGGCAGGCAGGGTGCAGTGCGGATCTGGCTGTGTCCACTCGCCCACGGGAGACCGGCAGGCAGGGCGCAGTGCGGATCTGGCTGTGTCCACTCACCCACAGGAGACGGGCAGGGAGGGCGCAGTGCAGATCTGGCTGTGTCCACTCACCCACGGGAGACCGGCAGGCAGGGCGCAGTGCGGATCTGGCTGTGTCCACTCACCCACGGGAGAAGGGCACGGAGGGCGCAGTGCGGATCTGGCTGTGTCCACTCGCCCACGGGAGACCGGCAGGCAGGGCGCAGCGCGGATCTGGCTGTGTCCACTGACCTACGGGAGACGGGCAGGGAGGGCGCAGTGCGGATCTGGCTGTGTCCACTCACCCAAGGGAGATGGGCAGAGACGGTGCTGTGTGGATCTGGCTATGTCCACTGACCCACGGCAGACGGGCAGGCAGGGCGCAGTACAGATCTGGCTGTGTCTACTCACCCACGAAGGCGGTCAGGCAGGGTGCACTGCGGATCTGGCTGTGTTCACTCACCAACGGGAGAAGGGCAGGCAGGGCGCAGTGCGGATCTGGCTGTGTCCACTCGCCCACGGGAGACGGGCAGGCAGGGCGCAGTGCGGATCTGGCTGTGTCCACTCACCCACGGGAGACGGGCAGGCAGGGCGTAGTGCGGATCTGGCTGTGACCACTCACCCACGGGAGACGGGCAGACAGTGCGCAGTGTGGATCCGGCTGTGTCTACTCACCCACGGGAGATGGACAGAGACGGTGCTGTGTGGATCTGGCTAAGTGCACTGACCCACGGCAGACGGGCGGCAAGGCGCAGTACGGATCTGCCTGTGTCCACTCACCCACGGCAGTCGGTCAGGCAGGGCGCAGTGCGGATCTGGCTGTGTCCACTCACCCACGGCAGGCGGTCAGGCAGGGTGCAGTGCCGATCTGGCTGTGTCCACTCACCCACGGGAGACGGGCAGGCAGGGCGCAGTGCGGATCTGGCTTTGTACACTCACCCACGGGAGACGGTCAGGCAGGGCGCAGTGCGGATCTGGCTGTGTCCACTCACCCATGGGAGACGGGCATGCAAGGCGCAGTGCGGATATGGCTGTGTCCACTCACCCACGGGAGATGGGCAGGCAAGGCGCAGTGCGGATTTGGCTGTGTCCACTCACCCACGGGAGACGGGCAGAGACGGTGCTGTGTGGATCTGGCTATGTCCACTGACCCACGGCAGACGGGCAGGCAGGGCGCAGTACGGATCTGGCTGTGTCCACTCACCCGCAACAGGAGGTCAGGCAGGGCGCAGTGCGGATCTGGCTGTGTCCACTCACCCACGGCAGGCGGTAAGGCAGGGTGCAGTGCGGATCTGGCTGTGTCCACTCACCCACGGGAGACGGGCAGGCAGGGCGCAGTGCGGATCTGGCTGTGTCCACTCACCCACGGGAGACGGGCAGGCAGGGCGCAGTGCGGATCTGGCTGTGTCCACTCACCCACGGGAGACGGGCAGGCAGGGCGCAGTGCGGATCTGGCTGTGTCCACTCACCCACGGGAGACGGGCAGGCAGGGCGCAGTGCGGATCTGGCTGTGTCCACTCACCCACGGGAGACGGGCAGGCAGGGCGCAGTGCGGATCTGGCTGTTTCCACTCACCCACGGGAAACGGGCAGGCAGGCCGCAGTGCGGATCTGGCTGTGTCCACTCACCCACGGGAGATGGGCAGAGACGGTGCTGTGTGGATCTGGCTATGTCCACTGACCCAAGGCAGACGGGCAGGCAGAGCGCTGTACGGATCTGGCTGTGTCCACTCACCCACGGCAGGCGGTCAGGCAGGGCGCAGTGCGGATCTGGCTGTGTCCACTCACCCACGGCAGACAGGCAGGCAGGGCGCAGTACGGATCTGGCTGTGTCCACTCACCCACGGCAGGCGGTCAGGCAGGGTGCCGTGCGGATCTGGCTGTGTGCACTCACCCACGGCAGACGGGCAGGCAGGGCGCAGTGCGGATCTGGCTGTCTCCACTCACCCACGGGAGATGGTTAGGCAGGGCGCAGTGCGGATCTGGCTGTGTCCACTCACCCATGGGAGACGGGAAGGCAGGGCGCAGTGCGGATCTGGCTGTATCCACTCACCCACGGGAGACAGGCAAGCAGGGCGCAGTGCGGATCTGGCTGTGTCCACTCGCCCACGGGAGACCGGCAGGCAGGGCGCAGTGCGGATCTGGCTGTGTACACTCACCCACGGGAGACGGGCAGGGAGGGCGCAGTGCGGATCTGGCTGTGTCCACTCGCCCACGGGAGACCGGCAGGTAGGGCGCAGTGCGGATCTGGCTGTGTCCACTCACCCACGTGAGATGGGCAGGCAAGGCTCAGTGCGGATCTGGCTGTGTCCACTCACCCACGGGAGAGGGGCAGGCAGGGCGCAGTGCGGATCTGGCTGTGTCCACTCACCCAAGGGAGACGGGCAGGCAGGGCGCAGTGCGGATCTGGATGTGTCCACTCGCGCACGGGAGACGGGCAGGCAGGGCTCAGTGCGGATCTGGCTGTGTCCACTCACCCACGGGAGACGGGCAGGCAGGACGCAGTGCGGATCTGGCTGTGTCCACTCACCCACGGGAGACGGGCAGGCAGGGCGCAGTGTGGATCCGGCTGTGTCCACTCACCCACGGGAGATGGGCAGAGACGGTGCTGTGTGGATCTGGCTAAGTGCACTGACCCACGGTAGACGGGCGGCAAGGCGCAGTACGGATCTGCCTGTGTCCACTCACCCACGGCAGTCGGTCAGGCAGGGCGCAGTGCGGATCTGGCTGTGTCCACTCACCCACGGCAGGCGGTCAGGCAGGGCGCAGTGCGCATCAGGCTGTGTCCACTCACGCACGGCAGACAGTCATGCAGGGCGCAGTACGGATCTGGCTGTGTCCACTCACCCACGGGAGACGGTCAGGCAGGGCGCAGTGCGGATCTGGCTGTGTCCACTCACCCATGGGAGACGGGCATGCAAGGCGCAGTGCGGATCGGGCTGTGTCCACTCACCCACGGGAGATGGGCAGGCAAGGCGCAGTGCGGATTTGGCTGTGTCCACTCACCCACGGGAGACGGGCAGAGACGGTGCTGTGTGGATCTGGCTATGTGCACTGACCCACGGCAGACGGGCAGGCAGGGCGCAGTACGGATCTGGCTGTGTCCACTAACCCGCGGCAGGCGGTCAGGCAGGGCGCAGTGCGGATCTGGCTGTGTCCACTCACCCACGGGAGACGGGCAGGCAGGGCGCAGTGCGGATCTGGCTGTGTCCACTCACCCACGGGAGACGGGCAGAGACGGTGCTGTGTGGATCTGGCTATGTCCACTGACCCACGGCAGACGGGCAGGCAGGGCGCAGTACGGATCTGGCTGTGTCCACTCACCCGCAACAGGAGGTCAGGCAGGGCGCAGTGCGGATCTGGCTGTGTCCACTCACCCACGGCAGGCGGTAAGGCAGGGTGCAGTGCGGATCTGGCTGTGTCCACTCACCCACGGGAGACGGGCAGGCAGGGCGCAGTGCGGATCTGGCTGTGTCCACTCACCCACGGGAGACGGGCAGGCAGGGCGCAGTGCGGATCTGGCTGTGTCCACTCACCCACGGGAGACGGGCAGGCAGGGCGCAGTGCGGATCTGGCTGTGTCCACTCACCCACGGGAGACGGGCAGGCAGGGCGCAGTGCGGATCTGGCTGTGTCCACTCACCCACGGGAGACGGGCAGGCAGGGCGCAGTGCGGATCTGGCTGTTTCCACTCACCCACGGGAAACGGGCAGGCAGGCCGCAGTGCGGATCTGGCTGTGTCCACTCACCCACGGGAGATGGGCAGAGACGGTGCTGTGTGGATCTGGCTATGTCCACTGACCCAAGGCAGACGGGCAGGCAGAGCGCTGTACGGATCTGGCTGTGTCCACTCACCCACGGCAGGCGGTCAGGCAGGGCGCAGTGCGGATCTGGCTGTGTCCACTCACCCACGGCAGACAGGCAGGCAGGGCGCAGTACGGATCTGGCTGTGTCCACTCACCCACGGCAGGCGGTCAGGCAGGGTGCCGTGCGGATCTGGCTGTGTGCACTCACCCACGGCAGACGGGCAGGCAGGGCGCAGTGCGGATCTGGCTGTCTCCACTCACCCACGGGAGATGGTTAGGCAGGGCGCAGTGCGGATCTGGCTGTGTCCACTCACCCATGGGAGACGGGAAGGCAGGGCGCAGTGCGGATCTGGCTGTATCCACTCACCCACGGGAGACAGGCAAGCAGGGCGCAGTGCGGATCTGGCTGTGTCCACTCGCCCACGGGAGACCGGCAGGCAGGGCGCAGTGCGGATCTGGCTGTGTACACTCACCCACGGGAGACGGGCAGGGAGGGCGCAGTGCGGATCTGGCTGTGTCCACTCACCCACGTGAGATGGGCAGGCAAGGCTCAGTGCGGATCTGGCTGTGTCCACTCACCCACGGGAGAGGGGCAGGCAGGGCGCAGTGAGGATCTGGCTGTGTCCACTCACCCAAGGGAGACGGGCAGGCAGGGCGCAGTGCGGATCTGGATGTGTCCACTCGCGCACGGGAGACGGGCAGGCAGGGCTCAGTGCGGATCTGGCTGTGTCCACTCACCCACGGGAGACGGGCAGGCAGGACGCAGTGCGGATCTGGCTGTGTCCACTCACCCACGGGAGACGGGCAGGCAGGGCGCAGTGTGGATCCGGCTGTGTCCACTCACCCACGGGAGATGGGCAGAGACGGTGCTGTGTGGATCTGGCTAAGTGCACTGACCCACGGTAGACGGGCGGCAAGGCGCAGTACGGATCTGCCTGTGTCCACTCACCCACGGCAGTCGGTCAGGCAGGGCGCAGTGCGGATCTGGCTGTGTCCACTCACCCACGGCAGGCGGTCAGGCAGGGCGCAGTGCGCATCAGGCTGTGTCCACTCACGCACGGCAGACAGTCATGCAGGGCGCAGTACGGATCTGGCTGTGTCCACTCACCCACGGGAGACGGTCAGGCAGGGCGCAGTGCGGATCTGGCTGTGTCCACTCACCCATGGGAGACGGGCATGCAAGGCGCAGTGCGGATCGGGCTGTGTCCACTCACCCACGGGAGATGGGCAGGCAAGGCGCAGTGCGGATTTGGCTGTGTCCACTCACCCACGGGAGACGGGCAGAGACGGTGCTGTGTGGATCTGGCTATGTGCACTGACCCACGGCAGACGGGCAGGCAGGGCGCAGTACGGATCTGGCTGTGTCCACTAACCCGCGGCAGGCGGTCAGGCAGGGCGCAGTGTGGATCTGGCTGTGTCCACTCACCCACGGGAGACGGGCAGGCAGGGCGCAGTGCGGATCTGGCTGTGTCCACTCACCCACGGGAGACGGGCAGGCAGGGCGCAGTGCGGATCTGGCTGTGTCCACTCACCCACGGGAGACGGGCAGGCAGGGCGCAGTGCGGATCTGGCTGTGTCCACTCACCCGCGGGAGACGGGCAGGCAGGGCGCAATGTGGATCCGGCTGTGTCCACTCACTCACGGGAGATGGGCAGAGACGGTGCTGTGTGGATCTGGCTATGTCCACTGACCCACAGCAGACGGGCAGGCAGGGCGCAGTACGGATCTGGCTGTGTCCACTCACCCACGGCAGGCGGTCAGGCAGGGTGCAGTGCGGATCTGGCTGTGTCCACTCACCCACGGGAGACGGGCAGGCAGGGCGCAGTGCGGATCTGGCTGTGTCCACTCACCCACGGGAGACGGGCAGGCAGGGCGCAGTGCGGATCTGGCTGTGACCACTCACCCACGGGAGACGGGCAGACAGGGCGCAGTGTGGATCCGGCTGTGTCCACTCACCCACGGGAGATGGGCAGAGACAGTGCTGTGTGGATTTGGCTATGTGCACTGACTCACGGCAGACGGGCGGCAAGGCGCAGTACGGATCTGCCTGTGTCCACTCACCCACGGCAGTCGGTCAGGCAGGGCGCAGTGCGGATCTGGCTGTGTCCACTCACCCACGGCAGGCGGTCAGGCAGGGCGCAGTGCGCATCAGGCTGTGTCCACTCACGCACGGCAGACGGTCATGCAGGGCGCAGTGCGGATCTGGCTGTGTCCACTCACCCACGGGAGACGGTCAGGCAGGGCGCAGTGCGGATCTGGCTGTGTCCACTCACCCATGGGAGACGGGCATGCAAGGCGCAGTGCGGATCTGGCTGTGTCCACTCACCCACGGGAGATGGGCAGGCAAGGCGCAGTGCGGATTTGGCTGTGTCCACTCACCCACGGGAGACGGGCAGAGACGGTGCTGTGTGGATCTGGCTATGTCCACTGAACCACGGCAGACGGGCAGGCAGGGCGCAGTGCGGATCGGGCTGTGTCCACTCGCCCACGGCAGACGGTCAGGCAGGGCGCAGTGCGGATCTGGCTGTGTCCACTCGCCCACGGCAGACTGGCAGGCAGGGCGCAGTGCGGATCTGGCTGTGTCCACTCACCCACGGCAGACGGTCAGGCAGGGCGCAGTGCGGATCTGGCTGTGTCCACTGACCCACGGCAGGCGGTCAGGCAGGGAACAGTGCGGATCTGGCTGTGTCCACTCACCCACGGCAGACGGGCTGGTAGGGCGCAGTACGGATCTGGCTGTGTCCACTCACCCACGGCATACGGGCAGGCAGGGCGCAGTACGGATCTGGCTGTGTCCACTCACCCACGGCAGGCGGTCAGGCAGGGTGCAGTGTCGATCTGGCTGTGTCCATTCACCCACGGGAGACGGGCAGGCAGGGCGCAGTGCGGATCTGGCTGTGTCCACTCACCCACGGGAGACGGTCAGGCAGGGCGCAGTGCGGATCTGGCTGTGTCCACTCACCCATGGGAGACGGGCAGGCAGGACGCAGTGCGGATCTGGCTGTGTCCACTCACCCACGGGAGATGGGCAGAGACGGTGCTGTGTGGATCTGGCTATGTCCACTGACCCACGGCAGACGGGCAGGCAGGGCGCAGTACGGATCTGGCTGTGTCCACTCACCCACGGCAGGCGGTCAGGCAGGGTGCAGTGCGGATCTGGCTGTGTCCACTCACCCACTGGAGACGGGCAGGCAGGGCGCAGTGTGGATCTGGCTGTATCCACTCACCCACGGGAGACGGGCAGGCAGGGCGCAGTGCGGATCTGGCTGTGTCCACTCACCCACGGGAGACGGGCAGGCAGGGCGCAGTGCGGATCTGGCTGTGTCCACTCACCCACGGGAGACGGGCAGGCAGGGCGCAGTGCGGATCTGGCTGTGTCCACTCACCCACGGGAGATGGGCAGAGACGGTGCTGTGTGGATCTGGCTATGTCCACTGACCCACGGCAGATGGGCAGGCAGGGCGCAGTACGGATCTGGCTGTGTCCACTCACCCACGGCAGGCGGTCAGGCAGGGCGCATTGCGGATCTGGCTGTGTCCACTCACCCACGGCAGACAGGCAGGCAGGGCGCAGTACGGATCTGGCTGTGTCCACTCACCCACGGCAGGCGGTCAGGCAGGGTGCCGTGCGGATCTGGCTGTGTCCACTCACCCACGGCAGACGGGCAGGCAGGGCGCAGTGCGGATCTGGCTGTGTCCACTCACCCACGGGAGACGGTCAGGCAGGGCGCAGTGCGGATCTGGCTGTGTCCACTCACCCACGGGAGACGGGCAGGCAGGGCGCAGTGCGGATCTGGCTGTGTCCACTCACCCACGGGAGATGGGCAGAGACGGTGCTGTGTGGATCTGGCTATGTCCACTGACCCACGGCAGACGGGCAGGCAGGGCGCAGTACGGATCTGGCTGTGTCCACTCACCCACGGCAGGCGGTCAGGTAGGGCGCATTGCGGATCTGGCTGTGTCCACTCACCCACGGCGGACAGGCAGGCAGGGCGCAGTACGGATCTGGCTGTGTCCACTCACCCACGGCAGGCGGTCAGGCAGGGTGCCGTGCGGATCTGGCTGTGTCCACTCACCCACGGCAGACGGGCAGGCAGGGCGCAGTGCGGATCTGGCTGTGTCCACTCACCCACGGGAGACGGTCAGGCAGGGCGCAGTGCGGATCTGGCTGTGTCCACTCACCCACGGGAGACGGGCAGGCAGGGCGCAGTGCGGATCTGGCTGTGTCCACTCACCCACGGGAGACGGGCAGGCAGGGTGCAGTGCGGATCTGGCTGTGTCCACTCGCCCACGGGAGACCGGCAGGCAGGGCGCAGTGCGGATCTGGCTGTGTCCACTCACCCACAGGAGACGGGCAGGGAGGGCGTAGTGCAGATCTGGCTGTGTCCACTCACCCACGGGAGACCGGCAGGCAGGGCGCAGTGCGGATCTGGCTGTGTCCACTCACCCACGGGAGAAGGGCACGGAGGGCGCAGTGCGGATCTGGCTGTGTCCACTCGCCCACGGGAGACCGGCAGGCAGGGCGCAGCGCGGATCTGGCTGTGTCCACTGACCTACGGGAGACGGGCAGGGAGGGCGCAGTGCGGATCTGGCTGTGTCCACTCACCCAAGGGAGATGGGCAGAGACGGTGCTGTGTGGATCTGGCTATGTCCACTGACCCACGGCAGACGGGCAGGCAGGGCGCAGTACAGATCTGGCTGTGTCTACTCACCCACGAAGGCGGTCAGGCAGGGTGCACTGCGGATCTGGCTGTGTTCACTCACCAACGGGAGAAGGGCAGGCAGGGCGCAGTGCGGATCTGGCTGTGTCCACTCGCCCACGGGAGACGGGCAGGCAGGGCGCAGTGCGGATCTGGCTGTGTCCACTCACCCACGGGAGACGGGCAGGCAGGGCGTAGTGCGGATCTGGCTGTGACCACTCACCCACGGGAGACGGGCAGACAGTGCGCAGTGTGGATCCGGCTGTGTCTACTCACCCACGGGAGATGGACATGGACGGTGCTGTGTGGATCTGGCTAAGTGCACTGACCCACGGCAGACGGGCGGCAAGGCGCAGTACGGATCTGCCTGTGTCCACTCACCCACGGCAGTCGGTCAGGCAGGGCGCAGTGCGGATCTGGCTGTGTCCACTCACCCACGGCAGGCGGTCAGGCAGGGTGCAGTGCCGATCTGGCTGTGTCCACTCACCCACGGGAGACGGGCAGGCAGGGCGCAGTGCGGATCTGGCTTTGTACACTCACCCACGGGAGACGGTCAGGCAGGGCGCAGTGCGGATCTGGCTGTGTCCACTCACCCATGGGAGACGGGCATGCAAGGCGCAGTGCGGATATGGCTGTGTCCACTCACCCACGGGAGATGGGCAGGCAAGGCGCAGTGCGGATTTGGCTGTGTCCACTCACCCACGGGAGACGGGCAGAGACGGTGCTGTGTGGATCTGGCTATGTCCACTGACCCACGGCAGACGGGCAGGCAGGGCGCAGTACGGATCTGGCTGTGTCCACTCACCCGCAACAGGAGGTCAGGCAGGGCGCAGTGCGGATCTGGCTGTGTCCACTCACCCACGGCAGGCGGTAAGGCAGGGTGCAGTGCGGATCTGGCTGTGTCCACTCACCCACGGGAGACGGGCAGGCAGGGCGCAGTGCGGATCTGGCTGTGTCCACTCACCCACGGGAGACGGGCAGGCAGGGCGCAGTGCGGATCTGGCTGTGTCCACTCACCCACGGGAGACGGGCAGGCAGGGCGCAGTGCGGATCTGGCTGTGTCCACTCACCCACGGGAGACGGGCAGGCAGGGCGCAGTGCGGATCTGGCTGTGTCCACTCACCCACGGGAGACGGGCAGGCAGGGCGCAGTGCGGATCTGGCTGTTTCCACTCACCCACGGGAAACGGGCAGGCAGGCCGCAGTGCGGATCTGGCTGTGTCCACTCACCCACGGGAGATGGGCAGAGACGGTGCTGTGTGGATCTGGCTATGTCCACTGACCCAAGGCAGACGGGCAGGCAGAGCGCTGTACGGATCTGGCTGTGTCCACTCACCCACGGCAGGCGGTCAGGCAGGGCGCAGTGCGGATCTGGCTGTGTCCACTCACCCACGGCAGACAGGCAGGCAGGGCGCAGTACGGATCTGGCTGTGTCCACTCACCCACGGCAGGCGGTCAGGCAGGGTGCCGTGCGGATCTGGCTGTGTGCACTCACCCACGGCAGACGGGCAGGCAGGGCGCAGTGCGGATCTGGCTGTCTCCACTCACCCACGGGAGATGGTTAGGCAGGGCGCAGTGCGGATCTGGCTGTGTCCACTCACCCATGGGAGACGGGAAGGCAGGGCGCAGTGCGGATCTGGCTGTATCCACTCACCCACGGGAGACAGGCAAGCAGGGCGCAGTGCGGATCTGGCTGTGTCCACTCGCCCACGGGAGACCGGCAGGCAGGGCGCAGTGCGGATCTGGCTGTGTACACTCACCCACGGGAGACGGGCAGGGAGGGCGCAGTGCGGATCTGGCTGTGTCCACTCGCCCACGGGAGACCGGCAGGCAGGGCGCAGTGCGGATCTGGCTGTGTCCACTCACCCACGGGAGACGGGCAGGGAGGACGCAGTGCGGATCTGGCTGTGTCCACTCGCCCACGGGAGACCGGCAGGCACGGCGCAGTGCGGATCTGGCTGTGTCCACTCACCCACGGGAGACGGGCAGGGAGGGCGCAGTGCGGATCTGGCTGTGTCCACTGACCCACGGCAGACGGGCAGGCAGGGCACAGTGCGGATCTGGCTGTGTCCACTCACCCACGGGAGACGGGCAGGCAGGGCGCAGTGCGGATCTGGCTGTGTCCACTCACCCACGGGAGACGGGCAGGCAGGGCGCAGTGCGGATCTGGCTGTGTAAACTCGCCCACGGGAGACGGGCAGGCAGGGCGCAGTGCGGATCTGGCTGTGTCCACTCACCCACGGGAGACGGGCAGGCAGGGCGCAGTGCGGAACTGGCTGTGACCCCTCACCCACGGGAGACGGGCAGACAGGGCGCAGTGTGGATCCGGCTGTGTCCACTCACCCACGGGAGATGGGCAGAGACGGTGCTGTGTGGATCTGGCTATGTGCACTGACCCACGGCAGACGGGCGGCAAGGCGCAGTACGGATCTGCCTGTGTCCACTCACCCACGGCAGTCGGTCAGGCAGGGCGCAGTGCGGATCTGGCTGTGTCCACTCACCCACAGCAGGCGGTCAAGCAGGGCGCAGTGCGCATCAGGCTGTGTCCACTCACGCACGGCAGACGGTCATGCAGGGCGCAGTGCGGATCTGGCTGTGTCCACTCACCCACGGGAGACGGTCAGGCAGGGCGCAGTGCGGATCTGGCTGTGTCCACTCACCCATGGGAGACGGGCATGCAAGGCGCAGTGCGGATCTGGCTGTGTCCACTCACCCACGGGAGATGGGCAGGCAAGGCGCAGTGCGGATTTGGCTGTGTCCACTCACCCACGGGAGACGGGCAGAGACGGTGCTGTGTGGATCTGGCTATGTCCACTGACCCACGGCAGACGGGCAGGCAGGGCGCAGTACGGATCTGGCTGTGTCCACTAACCCGCGGCAGGCGGTCAGGCAGGGAGCAGTGCGGATCTGGCTGTGTCCACTCACCCACGGGAGACGGGCAGGCAGGGCGCAGTGCGGATCTGGCTGTGTCCACTCGCCCACGGGAGACGGGCAGGCAGGGCGCAGTGCGGATCAGGCTGTGTCCACTCACCCACGGGAGACGGGCAGGCAGGGCGCAGTGCGGATCTGGCTGTGACCACTCACCCACAGGAGACGGGCAGACAGGGCGCAGTGTGGATCTGGCTGTGTCCACTCACCCACGGGAGACGGGCAGGCAGGGCGCAGTGCGGATCTGGCTGTGTCCACTCACCCACGGGAGACGGGCAGGCAAGGCACAGTGCGGATCTGGCTGTGTCCACACACCCACGGGAGACGGGCAGAGATGGTGCTGTGTGGATCTGGCCATGTCCACTGACCCACGGCAGACGGGCAGGCAGGGCGCAGTACGGATCTGGCTGTGTCCACACTCCCACGGCAGGCGGTCTGGCAGGGTGCAGTGCGGATCTGGCTGTGTCCACTCACCCACGGGAGACGGGCAGGCAGGGCGCAGTGCGGATCTGGCTGTGTCCACTCACCCACAGGAGACGGGCAGGCAGGGCGCAGTGGGAATCTGGCTGTGTCCACTCACCCACGGGAGACGGGCAGGCAGGGCGCAGTGCGGATCTGGCTGTGTCCACTCACCCATGGCAGGCGGTCACGCAGGGCGCAGTGCGGATCTGGATGTGTCCACTCACCCACGGCAGGCGGTCAGGCATGGCGCAGTGCGGATCAGGCTGTGTCCACTCACGCACGGCAGACGGTCATGCAGGGCGCAGTGCGGATCTGGCTGTGTCCACTCACCCACGGGAGACGGTCATGCAGGGCACAGTGCGGATCTGGCTGTGTCCACTCACCCATGGGAGACAGGCAGGCAGGGCGCAGTGCGGATCTGGGTGTGTCCACTCACCCACGGGAGACGGGCAGGCAGGGCGCAGTGCGGATCTGGCTGTGTCCACTCACCCACGGGAGACGGGCAGGCAGGGCGCAGTGCGGATCTGGCTGTGTCCACTCACCCACTGGAGACGGGCAGGCAGGGCGCAGTGCGGATCTGGCTGTGTCCACTCACCCACGGCCGGCGGTCAGGCAGGGCGCTGTGCGGATCTGGCTGTGTCCACTCACGCACGGCAGATGGTCAGGCAGGGCGCAGTGCGGATCTGGCTGTGTCCACTCGCCCATGGCAGACGGTCAGGCAGGGCGCAGAGCGGATCTGGCTGTGTCCACTCGCCCACAGCAGACTGGCAGGCAGGGCGCAGTGCGGATCTCGCTGTGTCCACTCACCCACGGCAGACGGTCAGGCAGGGCGCAGTGCGGATCTGGCTGTGTCCACTCACCCACGGCAGACGGGCAGGCAGGGCGCAGTGCGGATCTGGCTGTGTCCATTCGCCCACGGGAGACGGACAGGCAGGGCGCAGTGCGGATCTGGCTGTGTCCACTCGCCCACGGGAGACGGGCAGGCAGGGCGCAGTGCGGATCTGGCTGTGTCCACTCACCCAGGGGAGACGGGCAGGCAAGGCGCAGTGTGGATCTGGCTGTGTCCACTCGCCCACGGCAGACGGGCAGGTAGGGCGCAGTGCGGATCTGGCTGTGTCCACTCACCCACGGCAGACGGTCAGACAGGGTGCAGTGCGGATCTGGCTGTGTCCACTCACCCACGGGAGACGGGCAGGTAGGGCGCAGTGCGGATCTGGCTGTGTCCACTCACCCACGTGAGATGGGCAGGCAAGGCTCAGTGCGGATCTGGCTGTGTACACTCACCCACGGGAGACGGGCAGGCAGGGCGCAGTGCGGATCTGGCTGTGTCCACTCACCCACGGGAGACGGTCAGGCAGGGCGTAGTGCGGATCTGGCTGTGTCCACTCACCCACGGGAGACGGGCAGGCAAGGCTCAGTGCAGATCTGGCTGTGTCCACTCACCCAAGGGAGACGGGCATGCAGGGCGCAGTGCGGATCTTGCTGTGTCCACTCACCCACGGGAGACGGGCAGGCAAGGCACAGTGCGGATCTGGCTGTGTCCACTCACCCACGGGAGACGGGCAAGCAGGGCGCAGTGCGGATCTGGCTGTGTCGACTCACCCACGGGAGACGGGCAGGCAGGGCGCAGTGCGGATCTGGCTGTGTCCACTCACCCACGGGAGACGGGCAGGCAGGGTGCAGTGCGGATCAGGCTGTGTCCACTCACCCACGGGTGACGGGCAGGCAGGGCGCAGTGCGGATCTGGCTGTGTCCACTCACCCACGGGAGACGGGCAGGCAGGGCGCAGTGCGGATCTGGCTGTGTCCACTCGCCCACGGGAGACCGGCAGGCAGGGCGCAGTGCGGATCTGGCTGTGTCCACTCACCCACGGGAGACGGGCAGGCAGGGCGCAGTGCGGATCTGGCTGTGTCCACTCACCCACGGGAGACGGGCAGGCAGGGCGCAGTGCGGATCTGGCTGTGTCCACTCACCCACGGGAGACGGGCAGGCAGGGCGCAGTGCGGATCTGGCTGTGTCCACTCACCCACGGGAGACGGGCAGGCAGGGCGCAGTGCGGATCTGGCTGTGTCCACTCGCGCACGGGAGACGGGCAGGAAGGGCGCAGTGCGGATCTCGCTGTGTCCACTCACCCACGGGAGACGGGTAGGCAGGGCGCAGTGCGGATCTGGCTGTGTCCACTCACCCACGGGAGACGGGAAGGCAGGGCGCAGTGTGGATCCGGCTGTGTCCACTCACCCACGGGAGATGGGCAGAGACGGTGCTGTGTGGATCTGGCTATGTGCACTGACCCACGACAGACGGGCAGGCAGGGCGCAGTACGGATCTGGCTGTGTCCACTCACCCACGGCAGGCGGTCACGCAGGGCGCAGTGCGGATCTGGCTGTGTCCACTCACCCACGGCAGGCGGTCAGGCATGGCGCAGTTCGGATCAGGCTGTGTCCACTCACGCACGGCAGACGGTCATGCAGGGCGCAGTGCGGATCTGGCTGTGTCCACTCACCCACGGGAGACGGGCAGGCAGGGCGCAGTGCGGATCTGGCTGTGTCCACTCGCCCACGGGAGACCGGCAGGCAGGGCGCAGTGCGGATCTGGCTGTGTCCACTCACCCACGGGAGACGGGCAGGGAGGGCGCAGTGCGGATCTGGCTGTGTCCACTCGCCCATGGGAGACGGGCAGGCAGGGCGCTGTGCGGATCTGGCTGTGTCCACTCGCCCACGGGAGACCGGCAGGCAGGGCGCAGTGCGGATCTGGCTGTGTCCACTCACCCACGGGAGACGGGCAGGGAGGGCGCAGTGCGGATCTGGCTATGTCCACTCGCCCATGGGAGACCGGCAGGCAGGGCGCAGTGCGGATCTGGCTGTGTCCACTCACCCACGGGAGACGGGCAGGGAGGGCGCAGTGAGGATCTGGATGTGTCCACTCGCCCACGGGAGACCGGCAGGCAGGGCGCAGTGCGGATCTGGCTGTGTCCACTCACCCACGGCAGACGGTCAGACAGGGTGCAGTGCGGATCTGGCTGTGACCACTCACCCACGGGAGACGGGCAGGTAGGGCGCAGTGCGGATCTGGCTGTGTCCACTCACCCACGGGTGACGGGCAAGCAGGGCGCAGTGCGGATCTGGCTGTGTCGACTCACCCACGGGAGACGGGCAGGCAGGGCGCAGTGCGGATCTGGCTGTGTCCACTCACCCACGGGAGACGGGCAGGCAGGGCGCAGTGCGGATCTGGCTGTGTCCACTCGCCCACGGGAGACCGGCAGGCAGGGCGCAGTGCGGATCTGGCTGTGTCCACTCACCCACGGGAGACGGGCAGGCAGGGCGCAGTGCGGATCTGGCTGTGTCCACTCGCGCACGGGAGACGGGCAGGAAGGGCGCAGTGCGGATCTGGCTGTGTCCACTCACCCACGGGAGACGGGTATGCAGGGCGCAGTGCGGATCTGGCTGTGTCCACTCACCCATGGGAGACGGGAAGGCAGGGCGCAGTGTGGATCCGGCTGTGTCCACTCACCCACGGGAGATGGGCAGAGACGGTGCTGTGTGGATCTGGCTATGTGCACTGACCCACGGCAGACGGGCAGGCAGGGCGCAGTACGGATCTGGCTGTGTCCACTCACCCACGGCAGGCGGTCACGCAGGGCGCAGTGCGGATCTGGCTGTGTCCACTCACCCACGGCAGGCGGTCAGGCATGGCGCAGTGCGGATCAGGCTGTGTCCACTCACGCACGGCAGACGGTCATGCAGGGCGCAGTGCGGATCTGGCTGTGTCCACTCACCCACGGGAGACGGGCAGGCAGGGCGCAGTGCGGATCTGGCTGTGTCCACTCGCCCACGGGAGACCGGCAGGCAGGGCGCAGTGCGGATCTGGCTGTGTCCACTCACCCACGGGAGACGGGCAGGGAGGGCGCAGTGCGGATCTGGCTGTGTCCACTCGCCCACGGGAGACGGGCAGGCAGGGCGCAGTGCGGATCAGGCTGTGTCCACTCATCCACGGGAGACGGGCAGGCAGGGCGCAGTGCGGATCTGGCTGTGACCACTCACCCACGGGAGACGGGCAGACAGGGCGCAGTGTGGATCCGGCTGTGTCCACTCACCCACGGGAGATGGGCAGAGACGGTGCTGTGTGGATCTGGCTATGTGCACTGACCCACGGCAGACGGGCGGCAAGGCGCAGTACGGATCTGCCTGTGTCCACTCACGCACGGCAGTCGGTGAGGCAGGGCGCAGTGCGGATCTGGATGTGTCCACTCACCCACGGCAGGCGGTCAGGCAGGGCGCAGTGCGCATCAGGCTGTGTCCACTCACGCATGGCAGACGGTCATGCAGGGCGCAGTGCGGATCTGGCTGTGTCCACTCTCCCACGGGAGACGGGCAGGCAGGGCGCAGTGCGGATCTGGCTGTGTCCACTCACCCATGGGAGATGGGCATGCAAGGCGCAGTGCGGATCTGGCTGTGTGCACTCACCCACGGGAGATGGGCAGGCAAGGCGCAGTGCGGATTTGGCTGTGTCCACTCACCCACGGGAGACGGGCAGAGACGGTGCTGTGTGGATCTGGCTATGTCCACTGACCCACGCCAGACGGGCAGGCAGGGCGCAGTACGGATCTGGCTGTGTCCACTAACCCGCGGCAGGCGGTCAGGCAGGGCGCAGTGCGGATCTGGCTGTGTCCACTCACCCACGGGAGACGGGCAGGCAGGGCGTAGTGCGGATCTGGCTGTGTCCACTCACCCACGGGAGACGGGCAGGCAGGGCGCAGTGCGGATCTGGCTGTGTCCACTCACCCACGGGAGATGGGCAGAGACGGTGCTGTGTGGATCTGGCTATGTCCACTGACCCACGGCAGACGGGCAGGCAGGGCGCAGTACGGATCTGGCTGTGTCCACTCACCCACGGCAGGCGGTCAGGCAGGGTGCCGTGCGGATCTGGCTGTGTCCACTCACCCACGGCAGACGGGCAGGCAGGGCGCAGTGCGGATCTGGCTGTGTCCACTCACCCACGGGAGACGGTCAGGCAGGGCGCAGTGCGGATCTGGCTGTGTCCACTCACCCACGGGAGACGGGCAGGCAAGGCTCAGTGCAGATCTGGCTGTGTCCACTCACCCAAGGGAGACGGGCTGGCAGGGCGCAGTGCGGATCTTGCAGTGTCCACTCACCCACGGAAGACGGGCAGGCAAGGCACAGTGCAGATCTGGCTGTGTCCACTCACCCACGGGAGACGGGCAAGCAGGGCGCAGTGCGGATCTGGCTGTGTTAACTCACCCACGGGAGACGGGCAGGCAGGGCGCAGTGCGGATCTGGCTGTGTCCACTCACCCACGGGAGACGGGCAGGCAGGGTGCAGTGCGGATCAGGCTGTGTCCACTCACCCACGGGTGACGGGCAGGCAGGGCGCAGTGCGGATCTGGCTGTGTCCACTCACCCACGGGAGACGGGCAGGCAGGGCGCAGTGCGGATCTGGCTGTGTCCACTCGCCCACGGGAGACCGGCAGGCAGGGCGCAGTGCGGATCTGGCTGTGTCCACTCGCCCACGGGAGACGGGCAGGCAGGGTGCAGTGCGGATCTGGCTGTGTCCACTCACCCACGGGAGACGGGCAGGCAGGGTGCAGTGCGGATCTGGCTGTGTCCACTCACCCACGGGAGACGGGCAGGCAGGGCGCAGTGCGGATCTGGCTGTGTCCACTCGCGCACGGGAGACGGGAAGGAAGGGCGCAGTGCGGATCTGGCTGTGTCCACTCACCCACGGGAGACGGGTAGGCAGGGCGCAGTGCGGATATGGCTGTGTCCACTCACCCACGGGAGACGGGAAGGCAGGGCGCAGTGTGGATCCGGCTGTGTCCACTCACCCACGGGAGATGGGCAGAGACGGTGCTGTGTGGATCTGGCTATGTGCACTGACCCACGGCAGACGGGCAGGCAGGGCGCAGTACGGATCTGGCTGTGTCCACTCACCCACGGCAGGCGGTCACGCAGGGCGCAGTGCGGATCTGGCGGTGTCCACTCACCCACGGCAGGCGGTCAGGCATGGCGCAGTGCGGATCAGGCTGTGTCCACTCACGCACGGCAGACGGTCATGCAGGGCGCAGTGCGGATCTGGCTGTGTCCACTCAACCACGGGAGACGGGCAGGCAGGGCGCAGTGCGGATCTGGCTGTGTCCACTCGCCCACGGGAGACCGGCAGGCAGGGCGCAGTGCGGATCTGGCTGTGTCCACTCACCCACGGGAGACGGGCAGGGAGGGCGCAGTGCGGATCTGGCTGTGTCCACTCGCCCATGGGAGACGGGCAGGCAGGGCGCAGTGCGGATCTGGCTGTGTCCACTCGCCCACGGGAGACCGGCAGGCAGGGCGCAGTGCGGATCTGGCTGTGTCCACTCACCCACGGGAGACGGGCAGGGAGGGCGCAGTGCGGATCTGGCTGTGTCCACTCGCCCATGGGAGACCGGCAGGCACGGCGCAGTGCGGATCTGGCTGTGTCCACTCACCCACGGGAGACGGGCAGGGAGGGCGCAGTGCGGATCTGGATGTGTCCACTCGCCCACGGGAGACCGGCAGGCAGGGCGCAGTGCGGATCTGGCTGTGTCCACACACCAACTGCAGACGGTCAGACAGGGTGCAGTGCGGATCTGGCTGTGACCACTCACCCACGGGAGACGGGCAGGCAGGGCGCAGTGCGGATCTGGCTGTGTCCACTCACCCACGTGAGATGGGCAGGCAAGGCTCAGTGCGGATCTGGCTGTGTACACTCACCCACGGGAGACGGGCAGGCAGGGCGCAGTGGGAATCTGGCTGTGTCCACTCACCCACGGGAGACGGGCAGGCAGGGCGCAGTGCGGATCTGGCTGTGTCCACTCACCCACGGCAGGCGGTCACGCAGGGCGCAGTGCGGATCTGGATGTGTCCACTCACCCACGGCAGGCGGTCAGGCATGGCGCAGTGCGGATCAGGCTGTGTCCACTCACGCACGGCAGACGGTCATGCAGGGCGCAGTGCGGATCTGGCTGTGTCCACTCACCCACGGGAGACGGTCATGCAGGGCACAGTGCGGATCTGGCTGTGTCCACTCACCCATGGGAGACAGGCAGGCAGGGCGCAGTGCGGATCTGGGTGTGTCCACTCACCCACGGGAGACGGGCAGGCAGGGCGCAGTGCGGATCTGGCTGTGTCCACTCACCCACGTGAGACGGGCAGGCAGGGCGCAGTGCGGATCTGGCTGTGTCCACTCACCCACTGGAGACGGGCAGGCAGGGCGCAGTGCGGATCTGGCTGTGTCCACTCACCCACGGCCGGCGGTCAGGCAGGGCGCTGTGCGGATCTGGCTGTGTCCACTCACGCACGGCAGATGGTCAGGCAGGGCGCAGTGCGGATCTGGCTGTGTCCACTCGCCCATGGCAGACGGTCAGGCAGGGCGCAGAGCGGATCTGGCTGTGTCCACTCGCCCACAGCAGACTGGCAGGCAGGGCGCAGTGCGGATCTCGCTGTGTCCACTCACCCACGGCAGACGGTCAGGCAGGGCGCAGTGCGGATCTGGCTGTGTCCACTCACCCACGGCAGACGGGCAGGCAGGGCGCAGTGCGGATCTGGCTGTGTCAATTCGCCCACGGGAGACGGACAGGCAGGGCGCAGTGCGGATCTGGCTGTGTCCACTCGCCCACGGGAGATGGGCAGGCAGGGCGCAGTGCGGATCTGGCTGTGTCCACTCACCCAGGGGAGACGGGCAGGCAAGGCGCAGTGTGGATCTGGCTGTGTCCACTCGCCCACGGCAGACGGGCAGGTAGGGCGCAGTGCGGATCTGGCTGTGTCCACTCACCCACGGCAGACGGTAAGACAGGGTGCAGTGCGGATCTGGCTGTGTCCACTCACCCACGGGAGACGGGCAGGTAGGGCGCAGTGCGGATCTGGCTGTGTCCACTCACCCACGTGAGATGGGCAGGCAAGGCTCAGTGCGGATCTGGCTGTGTACACTCACCCACGGGAGACGGGCAGGCAGGGCGCAGTGCGGATCTGGCTGTGTCCACTCACCCACGGGAGACGGTCAGGCAGGGCGTAGTGCGGATCTGGCTGTGTCCACTCACCCACGGGAGACGGGCAGGCAAGGCTCAGTGCAGATCTGGCTGTGTCCACTCACCCAAGGGAGACGATCATGCAGGGCGCAGTGCGGATCTTGCTGTGTCCACTCACCCACGGGAGACGGGCAGGCAAGGCACAGTGCGGATCTGGCTGTGTCCACTCACCCACGGGAGACGGGAAAGCAGGGCGCAGTGCGGATCTGGCTGTGTCGACTCACCCACGGGAGACGGGCAGGCAGGGCGCAGTGCGGATCTGGCTGTGTCCACTCACCCACGGGAGACGGGCAGGCAGGGTGCAGTGCGGATCAGGCTGTGTCCACTCACCCACGGGTGACGGGCAGGCAGGGCGCAGTGCGGATCTGGCTGTGTCCACTCACCCACGGGAGACGGGCAGGCAGGGCGCAGTGCGGATCTGGCTGTGTCCACTCGCCCACGGGAGACCGGCAGGCAGGGCGCAGTGCGGATCTGGCTGTGTCCACTCACCCACGGGAGACGGGCAGGCAGGGCGCAGTGCGGATCTGGCTGTGTCCACTCGCGCACGGGAGACGGGCAGGAAGGGCGCAGTGCGGATCTGGCTGTGTCCACTCGCGCACGGGAGACGGGCAGGAAGGGCGCAGTGCGGATCTGGCTGTGTCCACTCACCCACGGGAGACGGGTAGGCAGGGCGCAGTGCGGATCGGGCTGTGTCCACTCACCCACGGGAGACGGGAAGGCAGGGCGCAGTGTGGATCCGGCTGTGTCCACTCACCCACGGGAGATGGGCAGAGACGGTGCTGTGTGGATCTGGCTATGTGCACTGACCCACGGCAGACGGGCAGGCAGGGCGCAGTACGGATCTGGCTGTGTCCACTCACCCACGGCAGGCGGTCACGCAGGGCGCAGTGCGGATCTGGCTGTGTCCACTCACCCACGGCAGGCGGTCAGGCATGGCGCAGTTCGGATCAGGCTGTGTCCACTCACGCACGGCAGACGGTCATGCAGGGCGCAGTGCGGATCTGGCTGTGTCCACTCACCCACGGGAGACGGGCAGGCAGGGCGCAGTGCGGATCTGGCTGTGTCCACTCGCCCACGGGAGACCGGCAGGCAGGGCGCAGTGCGGATCTGGCTGTGTCCACTCACCCACGGGAGACGGGCAGGGAGGGCGCAGTGCGGATCTGGCTGTGTCCACTCACCCACGGGAGACGGGCAGGCAGGGCGCAGTGCGGATCTGGCTGTGTCCACTCACCCACGGGAGACGGGCAGGCAAGGCACAGTGCGGATCTGGCTGTGTCCACACACCCACGGGAGACGGGCAGAGATGGTGCTGTGTGGATCTGGCCATGTCCACTGACCCACGGCAGACGGGCAGGCAGGGCGCAGTACGGATCTGGCTGTGTCCACACTCCCACGGCAGGCGGTCTGGCAGGGTGCAGTGCGGATCTGGCTGTGTCCACTCACCCACGGGAGACGGGCAGGCAGGGCGCAGTGCGGATCTGGCTGTGTCCACTCACCCACAGGAGACGGGCAGGCAGGGCGCAGTGGGAATCTGGCTGTGTCCACTCACCCACGGGAGACGGGCAGGCAGGGCGCAGTGCGGATCTGGCTGTGTCCACTCACCCACGGCAGGCGGTCACGCAGGGCGCAGTGCGGATCTGGATGTGTCCACTCACCCACGGCAGGCGGTCAGGCATGGCGCAGTGCGGATCAGGCTGTGTCCACTCACGCACGGCAGACGGTCATGCAGGGCGCAGTGCGGATCTGGCTGTGTCCACTCACCCACGGGAGACGGTCATGCAGGGCACAGTGCGGATCTGGCTGTGTCCACTCACCCATGGGAGACAGGCAGGCAGGGCGCAGTGCGGATCTGGGTGTGTCCACTCACCCACGGGAGACGGGCAGGCAGGGCGCAGTGCGGATCTGGCTGTGTCCACTCACCCACGGGAGACGGGCAGGCAGGGCGCAGTGCGGATCTGGCTGTGTCCACTCACCCACTGGAGACGGGCAGGCAGGGCGCAGTGCGGATCTGGCTGTGTCCACTCACCCACGGCCGGCGGTCAGGCAGGGCGCTGTGCGGATCTGGCTGTGTCCACTCACGCACGGCAGATGGTCAGGCAGGGCGCAGTGCGGATCTGGCTGTGTCCACTCGCCCATGGCAGACGGTCAGGCAGGGCGCAGAGCGGATCTGGCTGTGTCCACTCGCCCACAGCAGACTGGCAGGCAGGGCGCAGTGCGGATCTCGCTGTGTCCACTCACCCACGGCAGACGGTCAGGCAGGGCGCAGTGCGGATCTCGCTGTGTCCACTCACCCACGGCAGACGGTCAGGCAGGGCGCAGTGCGGATCTGGCTGTGTCCACTCGCGCACGGGAGACGGGCAGGAAGGGCGCAGTGCGGATCTGGCTGTGTCCACTCACCCACGGGAGACGGGCAGGCAGGGCGCAGTGCGGATCTGGCTGTGTCCACTCACCCACGGGAGACGGGCAGGCAAGGCACAGTGCGGATCTGGCTGTGTCCACACACCCACGGGAGACGGGCAGAGATGGTGCTGTGTGGATCTGGCCATGTCCACTGACCCACGGCAGACGGGCAGGCAGGGCGCAGTACGGATCTGGCTGTGTCCACACTCCCACGGCAGGCGGTCTGGCAGGGTGCAGTGCGGATCTGGCTGTGTCCACTCACCCACGGGAGACGGGCAGGCAGGGCGCAGTGCGGATCTGGCTGTGTCCACTCACCCACAGGAGACGGGCAGGCAGGGCGCAGTGGGAATCTGGCTGTGTCCACTCACCCACGGGAGACGGGCAGGCAGGGCGCAGTGCGGATCTGGCTGTGTCCACTCACCCACGGCAGGCGGTCACGCAGGGCGCAGTGCGGATCTGGATGTGTCCACTCACCCACGGCAGGCGGTCAGGCATGGCGCAGTGCGGATCAGGCTGTGTCCACTCACGCACGGCAGACGGTCATGCAGGGCGCAGTGCGGATCTGGCTGTGTCCACTCACCCACGGGAGACGGTCATGCAGGGCACAGTGCGGATCTGGCTGTGTCCACTCACCCATGGGAGACAGGCAGGCAGGGCGCAGTGCGGATCTGGGTGTGTCCACTCACCCACGGGAGACGGGCAGGCAGGGCGCAGTGCGGATCTGGCTGTGTCCACTCACACACGTGAGACGGGCAGGCAGGGCGCAGTGCGGATCTGGCTGTGTCCACTCACCCACTGGAGACGGGCAGGCAGGGCGCAGTGCGGATCTGGCTGTGTCCACTCACCCACGGCCGGCGGTCAGGCAGGGCGCTGTGCGGATCTGGCTGTGTCCACTCACGCACGGCAGATGGTCAGGCAGGGCGCAGTGCGGATCTGGCTGTGTCCACTCGCCCATGGCAGACGGTCAGGCAGGGCGCAGAGCGGATCTGGCTGTGTCCACTCGCCCACAGCAGACTGGCAGGCAGGGCGCAGTGCGGATCTCGCTGTGTCCACTCACCCACGGCAGACGGTCAGGCAGGGCGCAGTGCGGATCTGGCTGTGTCCACTCACCCACGGCAGACGGGCAGGCAGGGCGCAGTGCGGATCTGGCTGTGTCCATTCGCCCACGGGAGACGGACAGGCAGGGCGCAGTGCGGATCTGGCTGTGTCCACTCGCCCACGGGAGACGGGCAGGCAGGGCGCAGTGCGGATCTGGCTGTGTCCACTCACCCAGGGGAGACGGGCAGGCAAGGCGCAGTGTGGATCTGGCTGTGTCCACTCGCCCACGGCAGACGGGCAGGTAGGGCGCAGTGCGGATCTGGCTGTGTCCACTCACCCACGGCAGACGGTAAGACAGGGTGCAGTGCGGATCTGGCTGTGTCCACTCATCCACGGGAGACGGGCAGGTAGGGCGCAGTGCGGATCTGGCTGTGTCCACTCACCCACGTGAGATGGGCAGGCAAGGCTCAGTGCGGATCTGGCTGTGTACACTCACCCACGGGAGACGGGCAGGCAGGGCGCAGTGCGGATCTGGCTGTGTCCACTCACCCACGGGAGACGGTCAGGCAGGGCGTAGTGCGGATCTGGCTGTGTCCACTCACCCACGGGAGACGGGCAGGCAAGGCTCAGTGCAGATCTGGCTGTGTCCACTCACCCAAGGGAGACGATCATGCAGGGCGCAGTGCGGATCTTGCTGTGTCCACTCACCCACGGGAGACGGGCAGGCAAGGCACAGTGCGGATCTGGCTGTGTCCACTCACCCACGGGAGACGGGCAAGCAGGGCGCAGTGCGGATCTGGCTGTGTCCACTCACCCACGGGAGACGGGCAGGCAGGGCGCAGTGCGGATCTGGCTGTGTCCACTCACCCACGGGAGACGGGCAGGCAGGGTGCAGTGCGGATCAGGCTGTGTCCACTCACCCACGGGTGACGGGCAGGCAGGGCGCAGTGCGGATCTGGCTGTGTCCACTCACCCACGGGAGACGGGCAGGCAGGGCGCAGTGCGGATCTGGCTGTGTCCACTCGCCCACGGGAGACCGGCAGGCAGGGCGCAGTGCGGATCTGGCTGTGTCCACTCACCCACGGGAGACGGGCAGGCAGGGCGCAGTGCGGATCTGGCTGTGTCCACTCGCGCACGGGAGACGGGCAGGAAGGGCGCAGTGCGGATCTGGCTGTGTCCACTCGCGCACGGGAGACGGGCAGGAAGGGCGCAGTGCGGATCTGGCTGTGTCCACTCACCCACGGGAGACGGGTAGGCAGGGCGCAGTGCGGATCGGGCTGTGTCCACTCACCCACGGGAGACGGGAAGGCAGGGCGCAGTGTGGATCCGGCTGTGTCCACTCACCCACGGGAGATGGGCAGAGACGGTGCTGTGTGGATCTGGCTATGTGCACTGACCCACGGCAGACGGGCAGGCAGGGCGCAGTACGGATCTGGCTGTGTCCACTCACCCACGGCAGGCGGTCACGCAGGGCGCAGTGCGGATCTGGCTGTGTCCACTCACCCACGGCAGGCGGTCAGGCATGGCGCAGTTCGGATCAGGCTGTGTCCACTCACGCACGGCAGACGGTCATGCAGGGCGCAGTGCGGATCTGGCTGTGTCCACTCACCCACGGGAGACGGGCAGGCAGGGCGCAGTGCGGATCTGGCTGTGTCCACTCGCCCACGGGAGACCGGCAGGCAGGGCGCAGTGCGGATCTGGCTGTGTCCACTCACCCACGGGAGACGGGCAGGGAGGGCGCAGTGCGGATCTGGCTGTGTCCACTCACCCACGGGAGACGGGCAGGCAGGGCGCAGTGCGGATCTGGCTGTGTCCACTCACCCACGGGAGACGGGCAGGCAAGGCACAGTGCGGATCTGGCTGTGTCCACACACCCACGGGAGACGGGCAGAGATGGTGCTGTGTGGATCTGGCCATGTCCACTGACCCACGGCAGACGGGCAGGCAGGGCGCAGTACGGATCTGGCTGTGTCCACACTCCCACGGCAGGCGGTCTGGCAGGGTGCAGTGCGGATCTGGCTGTGTCCACTCACCCACGGGAGACGGGCAGGCAGGGCGCAGTGCGGATCTGGCTGTGTCCACTCACCCACAGGAGACGGGCAGGCAGGGCGCAGTGGGAATCTGGCTGTGTCCACTCACCCACGGGAGACGGGCAGGCAGGGCGCAGTGCGGATCTGGCTGTGTCCACTCACCCACGGCAGGCGGTCACGCAGGGCGCAGTGCGGATCTGGATGTGTCCACTCACCCACGGCAGGCGGTCAGGCATGGCGCAGTGCGGATCAGGCTGTGTCCACTCACGCACGGCAGACGGTCATGCAGGGCGCAGTGCGGATCTGGCTGTGTCCACTCACCCACGGGAGACGGTCATGCAGGGCACAGTGCGGATCTGGCTGTGTCCACTCACCCATGGGAGACAGGCAGGCAGGGCGCAGTGCGGATCTGGGTGTGTCCACTCACCCACGGGAAACGGGCAGGCAGGGCGCAGTGCGGATCTGGCTGTGTCCACTCACCCACGGGAGACGGGCAGGCAGGGCGCAGTGCGGATCTGGCTGTGTCCACTCACCCACTGGAGACGGGCAGGCAGGGCGCAGTGCGGATCTGGCTGTGTCCACTCACCCACGGCCGGCGGTCAGGCAGGGCGCTGTGCGGATCTGGCTGTGTCCACTCACGCACGGCAGATGGTCAGGCAGGGCGCAGTGCGGATCTGGCTGTGTCCACTCGCCCATGGCAGACGGTCAGGCAGGGCGCAGAGCGGATCTGGCTGTGTCCACTCGCCCACAGCAGACTGGCAGGCAGGGCGCAGTGCGGATCTCGCTGTGTCCACTCACCCACGGCAGACGGTCAGGCAGGGCGCAGTGCGGATCTGGCTGTGTCCACTCACCCACGGCAGACGGGCAGGCAGGGCGCAGTGCGGATCTGGCTGTGTCCATTCGCCCACGGGAGACGGACAGGCAGGGCGCAGTGCGGATCTGGCTGTGTCCACTCGCCCACGGGAGACGGGCAGGCAGGGCGCAGTGCGGATCTGGCTGTGTCCACTCACCCAGGGGAGACGGGCAGGCAAGGCGCAGTGTGGATCTGGCTGTGTCCACTCGCCCACGGCAGACGGGCAGGTAGGGCGCAGTGCGGATCTGGCTGTGTCCACTCACCCACGGCAGACGGTAAGACAGGGTGCAGTGCGGATCTGGCTGTGTCCACTCACCCACGGGAGACGGGCAGGTAGGGCGCAGTGCGGATCTGGCTGTGTCCACTCACCCACGTGAGATGGGCAGGCAAGGCTCAGTGCGGATCTGGCTGTGTACACTCACCCACGGGAGACGGTCAGGCAGGGCGCAGTGCGGATCTGGCTGTGTCCACTCACCCACGGGAGACGGGCAGGCAAGGCTCAGTGCAGATCTGGCTGTGTCCACTCACCCAAGGGAGACGATCATGCAGGGCGCAGTGCGGATCTTGCTGTGTCCACTCACCCACGGGAGACGGGCAGGCAAGGCACAGTGCGGATCTGGCTGTGTCCACTCACCCACGGGAGACGGGCAAGCAGGGCGCAGTGCGGATCTGGCTGTGTCGACTCACCCACGGGAGACGGGCAGGCAGGGCGCAGTGCGGATCTGGCTGTGTCCACTCACCCACGGGAGACGGGCAGGCAGGGTGCAGTGCGGATCAGGCTGTGTCCACTCACCCACGGGTGACGGGCAGGCAGGGCGCAGTGCGGATCTGGCTGTGTCCACTCACCCACGGGAGACGGGCAGGCAGGGCGCAGTGCGGATCTGGCTGTGTCCACTCGCCCACGGGAGACCGGCAGGCAGGGCGCAGTGCGGATCTGGCTGTGTCCACTCACCCACGGGAGACGGGCAGGCAGGGCGCAGTGCGGATCTGGCTGTGTCCACTCACCCACGGGAGACGGGCAGGCAGGGCGCAGTGCGGATCTGGCTGTGTCCACTCGCGCACGGGAGACGGGCAGGAAGGGCGCAGTGCGGATCTGGCTGTGTCCACTCACCCACGGGAGACGGGTAGGCAGGGCGCAGTGCGGATCTGGCTGTGTCCACTCACCCACGGGAGACGGGAAGGCAGGGCGCAGTGTGGATCCGGCTGTGTCCACTCACCCACGGGAGATGGGCAGAGACGGTGCTGTGTGGGTCTGGCTATGTGCACTGACCCACGGCAGATGGGCAGGCAGGGCGCAGTACGGATCTGGCTGTGTCCACTCACCCACGGCAGGCGGTCACGCAGGGCGCAGTGCGGATCTGGCTGTGTCCACTCACCCACGGCAGGCGGTCAGGCATGGCGCAGTTCGGATCAGGCTGTGTCCACTCACGCACGGCAGACGGTCATGCAGGGCGCAGTGCGGATCTGGCTGTGTCCACTCACCCACGGGAGACGGGCAGGCAGGGCGCAGTGCGGATCTGGCTGTGTCCACTCGCCCACGGGAGACCGGCAGGCAGGGCGCAGTGCGGATCTGGCTGTGTCCACTCACCCACGGGAGACGGGCAGGGAGGGCGCAGTGCGGATCTGGCTGTGTCCACTCGCCCATGGGAGACGGGCAGGCAGGGCGCAGTGCGGATCTGGCTGTGTCCACTCGCCCACGGGAGACCGGCAGGCAGGGCGCAGTGCGGATCTGGCTGTGTCCACTCACCCACGGGAGACGGGCAGGCAGGGCGCAGTGCGGATCTGGCTGTGTCCACTCACCCACGGGAGACGGGCAGGCAGGGCGCAGTGCGGATCTGGCTGTGTCCACTCGCGCACGGGAGACGGGCAGGAAGGGCGCAGTGCGGATCTGGCTGTGTCCACTCACCCACGGGAGACGGGTAGGCAGGGCGCAGTGCGGATCTGGCTGTGACCACTCACCCACGGGAGACGGGCAGACAGGGCGCAGTGTGGATCCGGCTGTGTCCACTCACCCACGGGAGATGGGCAGAGACGGTGCTGTGTGGATCTGGCTATGTGCACTGACCCACGGCAGACGGGCGGCAAGGCGCAGTACGGATCTGCCTGTGTCCACTCACCCACGGCAGTCGGTCAGGCAGGGCGCAGTGCGGATCTGGATGTGTCCACTCACCCACGGCAGGCGGTCAGGCAGGGCGCAGTGCGCATCAGGCTGTGTCCACTCACGCACGGCAGACGGTCATGCAGGGCGCAGTGCGGATCTGGCTGTGTCCACTCACCCACGGGAGACGGGCAGGGAGGGCGCAGTGCGGATCTGGATGTGTCCACTCACCCACGGCAGGCGGTCAGGCAGGGCGCAGTGCGCATCAGGCTGTGTCCACTCACGCACGGCAGGCGGTCATGCAGGGCGCAGTGCGGATCTGGCTGTGTGCACTCACCCACGGGAGATGGGCAGGCAAGGCGCAGTGCGGATTTGGCTGTGTCCACTCAACCACGAGGGACGGGCAGAGACGGTGCTGTGTGGATCTGGCTATGTCCACTGACCCACGCCAGACGGGCAGGCAGGGCGCAGTACGGATCTGGCTGTGTCCACTAACCCGCGGCAGGCGGTCAGGCAGGGCGCAGTGCGGATCTGGCTGTGTCCACTCACCCACGGGAGACGGGCAGGCAGGGCGCAGTGCGGATCTGGCTGTGTCCACTCACCCACCGGAGACGGGCAGGCAGGGCGCAGTGCGGATCTGGCTGTGTCCACTCACCCACGGGAGACGGGCAGGCAGGGCGCAGTGCGGATCTGGCTGTGTCCACTCACCCGCGGGAGACGGGCAGGCAGGGCGCAGTGCGGATCTGGCTGTGTCCACTCGCGCACGGGAGACGGGCAGGAAGGCGCAGTGCGGATCTGGCTGTGTCCACTCACCCACGGGAGATGGGCAGGCAAGGCGCAGTGCGGATTTGACTGTGTCCACTCACCCACGGGAGACGGGCAGAGACGGTGCTGTGTGGATCTGGCTATGTCCACTGACCCACGGCAGACGGGCAGGCAGGGCGCAGTACGGATCTGGCTGTGTCCGCTAACCCGCGGCAGGCGGTCAGGCAGGGCGCAGTGCGGATCTGGCTGTGTCCACTCACCCACGGGAGACGGGCAGGCAGGGCGCAGTGCGGATCTGGCTGTGTCCACTCACCCACGGGAGACGGGCAGGCAGGGCGCAGTGCGGAACTGGCTGTGTCCACTCACCCACGGGAGACGGGCAGGCAGGGCGCAGTGCGGATCTGGCTGTGTCCACTCACCCGCGGGAGACGGGCAGGCAGGGCGCAATGTGGATCCGGCTGTGTCCACTCACCCACGGGAGATGGGCAGAGACGGTGCTGTGTGGATCTGGCTATGTCCACTGACCCACAGCAGACGGGCAGGCAGGGCGCAGTACGGATCTGGCTGTGTCCACTCACCCACGGCAGGCGGTCAGGCAGGGTGCAGTGCGGATCTGGCTGTGTCCACTCACCCACGGCAGACGGTCAGGCAGGGCGCAGTGCGGATCTGGCTGTGTCCATTCGCCCACGGGAGACGGACAGGCAGGGCGCAGTGCGGATCTGGCTGTGTCCACTCACCCACGGGAGACGGGCAGGCAGGGCGCAGTGCGGATCTGGCTGTGTCCACTCGCGCACGGGAGACGGGCAGGAAGGGCGCAGTGCGGATCTGGCTGTGTCCACTCACCCAGGGGAGACGGGCAGGCAGGGCGCAGTGCGGATCTGGCTGTGTCCACTCACCCACGGGAGACGGGCAGGCAGGGCGCAGTGCGGATCTGGCTGTGTCCACTCACCCACGGGAGACGGGCAGGCAGGGCGCAGTGCGGATCTGGCTGTGTCCACTCACCCACGGGAGATGGGCAGAGACGGTGCTGTGTGGATCTGGCTATGTCCACTGACCCACGGCAGACGGGCAGGCAGGGCGCAGTACGGATCTGGCTGTGTCCACTCACCCACGGCAGGCGGTCAGGCAGGGTGCCGTGCGGATCTGGCTGTGTCCACTCACCCACGGCAGACGGGCAGGCAGGGCGTAGTGCGGATCTGGCTGTGTCCACTCACCCACGGGAGACGGTCAGGCAGGGCGCAGTGCGGATCTGGCTGTGTCCACTCACCCACGGGAGACGGGCAGGCAAGGCTCAGTGCAGATCTGGCTGTGTCCACTCACCCAAGGGAGACGGGCTGGCAGGGCGCAGTGCGGATCTTGCTGTGTCCACTCACCCACGGGAGACGGGCAGGCAAGGCACAGTGCAGATCTGGCTGTGTCCACTCACCCACGGGAGACGGGCAAGCAGGGCGCAGTGCGGATCTGGCTGTGTTAACTCACCCACGGGAGACGGGCAGGCAGGGCGCAGTGAGGATCTGGCTGTGTCCACTCACCCACGGGAGACGGGCAGGCAGGGTGCAGTGCGGATCAGGCTGTGTCCACTCACCCACGGGTGACGGGCAGGCAGGGCGCAGTGCGGATCTGGCTGTGTCCACTCACCCACGGGAGACGGGCAGGCAGGGCGCAGTGCGGATCTGGCTGTGTCCACTCGCCCACGGGAGACCGGCAGGCAGGGCGCAGTGCGGATCTGGCTGTGTCCACTCGCCCACGGGAGACGGGCAGGCAGGGTGCAGTGCGGATCTGGCTGTGTCCACTCACCCACGGGAGACGGGCAGGCAGGGTGCAGTGCGGATCTGGCTGTGTCCACTCACCCACGGGAGACGGGCAGGCAGGGCGCAGTGCGGATCTGGCTGTGTCCACTCGCGCACGGGAGACGGGCAGGAAGGGCGCAGTGCGGATCTGGCTGTGTCCACTCACCCACGGGAGACGGGTAGGCAGGGCGCAGTGCGGATATGGCTGTGTCCACTCACCCACGGGAGACGGGAAGGCAGGGCGCAGTGTGGATCCGGCTGTGTCCACTCACCCACGGGAGATGGGCAGAGACGGTGCTGTGTGGATCTGGCTATGTGCACTGACCCACGGCAGACGGGCAGGCAGGGCGCAGTACGGATCTGGCTGTGTCCACTCACCCACGGCAGGCGGTCACGCAGGGCGCAGTGCGGATCTGGCGGTGTCCACTCACCCACGGCAGGCGGTCAGGCATGGCGCAGTGCGGATCAGGCTGTGTCCACTCACGCACGGCAGACGGTCATGCAGGGCGCAGTGCGGATCTGGCTGTGTCCACTCACCCACGGGAGACGGGCAGGCAGGGCGCAGTGCGGATCTGGCTGTGTCCACTCGCCCACGGGAGACCGGCAGGCAGGGCGCAGTGCGGATCTGGCTGTGTCCACTCACCCACGGGAGACGGGCAGGGAGGGCGCAGTGCGGATCTGGCTGTGTCCACTCGCCCATGGGAGACCGGCAGGCAGGGCGCAGTGCGGATCTGGCTGTGTCCACTCACCCACGGGAGACGGGAAGGGAGGGCGCTGTGCGGATCTGGATGTGTCCACTCGCCCACGGGAGACCGGCAGGCAGGGCGCAGTGCGGATCCGGCTGTGTCCACTCACCCACGGCAGACGGTCAGACAGGGTGCAGTGCGGATCTGGCTGTGACCACTCACCCACGGGAGACGGGCAGGTAGGGCGCAGTGCGGATCTGGCTGTGTCCACTCACCCACGTGAGATGGGCAGGCAAGGCTCAGTGCGGATCTGGCTGTGTACACTCACCCACGGGAGACGGGAAGGCAGGGCGCAGTGCGGATCTGGCTGTGTCCACTCACCCACGGGAGACGGTCAGGCAGGGCGCAGTGCGGATCTGGCTGTGTCCACTCACCCTCGGGAGACGGGCAGGCAAGGCTCAGTGCAGATCTGGCTGTGTCCACTCACCCAAGGGAGACGGGCAGGCAGGGCGCAGTGCGGATCTTGCTGTGTCCACTCACCCACGGGAGACGGGCAGGCAAGGCACAGTGCGGATCTGGCTGTGTCCACTCACCCACGGGAGACGGGCAAGCAGGGCGCAGTGCGGATCTGGCTGTGTCGACTCACCCACGGGAGACGGGCAGGCAGGGCGCAGTGCGGATCTGGCTGTGTCCACTCACCCACGGGAGACGGGCAGGCAGGGCGCAGTGCGGATCTGGCTGTGTCCACTCGCCCACGGGAGACCGGCAGGCAGGGCGCAGTGCAGATCTGGCTGTGTCCACTCACCCACGGGAGACGGGCAGGCAGGGCGCAGTGCGGATCTGGCTGTGTCCACTCACCCACGGGAGACGGGCAGGCAGGGCGCAGTGCGGATCTGGCTGTGTCCACTCGCGCACGGGAGACGGGCAGGAAGGGCGCAGTGCGGATCTGGCTGTGTCCACTCACCCACGGGAGACGGGTAGGCAGGGCGCAGTGCGGATCTGGCTGTGTCCACTCACCCACGGGAGACGGGATGGCAGGGCGCAGTGTGGATCCGGCTGTGTCCACTCACCCACGGGAGATGGGCAGAGACGGTGCTGTGTGGATCTGGCTATGTGCACTGACCGACGGCAGACGGGCAGGCAGGGCGCAGTACGGATCTGGCTGTGTCCACTCACCCACGGCAGGCGGTCACGCAGGGCGCAGTGCGGATCTGGCTGTGTCCACTCACCCACGGCAGGCGGTCAGGCATGGCGCAGTGCGGATAAGGCTGTGTCCACTCACGCACGGCAGACGGTCATGCAGGGCGCAGTGCGAATCTGGCTGTGTCCACTCACCCACGGGAGACGGGCAGGCAGGGCGCAGTGCGGATCTGGCTGTGTCCACTCGCCCACGGGAGACCGGCAGGCAGGGCGCAGTGCGGATCTGGCTGTGTCCACTCACCCACGGGAGACGGGCAGGGAGGGCGCAGTGCGATCTGGCTGTGTCCACTCGCCCACGGGAGACCGGCAGGCAGGGCGCAGTGCGGATCTGGCTGTGTCCACTCACCCACGGGAGACGGGCAGGGAGGGCGCAGTGCGGATCTGGCTGTGTCCACTCGCCCACGGGAGACCGGCAGGCAGGGCGCAGTGCGGATCTGGCTGTGTCCACTCACCCACGGGAGACGGGCAGGGAGGGCGCAGTGCGGATCTGGCTGTGTCCACTCGCCCACGGGAAACGGGCAGAGACGGTGCTGTGTGGATCTGGCTGTGTCCACTGACCCACGGCAGACGGGCAGGCAGGGCGCAGTGCGGATCTGGCTGTGTCCACTCACCCACGGGAGACGGGTAGGCAGGGCGCAGTGCGGATCTGGCTGTGTCCACTCAACCACGGGAGACGGGCAGGCAGGGCGCAGTGCGGATCTGGCTGTGTCCACTCGCCCACGGGAGACGGGCAGGCAGGGCGCAGTGCGGATCAGGCTGTGTCCACTCGCCCACGGGAGACGGGCAGGCAGGGCGCAGTGCGGATCTGGCTGTGACCACTCGCCCACGGGAGACGGGCAGACAGGGCGCAGTGTGGATCCGGCTGTGTCCACTCACCCACGGGAGATGGGCAGAGACGGTGCTGTGTGGATCTGGCTATGTGCACTGACCCACGGCAGACGGGCGGCAAGGCGCAGTACGGATCTGCCTGTGTCCACTCACCCACGGCAGTCGGTCAGGCAGGGCGCAGTGCGGATCTGGATGTGTCCACTCACCCACGGCAGGCGGTCAGGCAGGGTGCAGTGCGGATCTGGCTGTGTCCACTCACCCACGGCAGACGGTCAGGCAGGGCGCAGTGCGGATCTGGCTGTGTCCATTCGCCCACGGGAGACGGACAGGCAGGGCGCAGTGCGGATCTGGCTGTGTCCACTCACCCACGGGAGACGGGCAGGCAGGGCGCAGTGCGGATCTGGCTGTGTCCACTCGCGCACGGGAGACGGGCAGGAAGGGCGCAGTGCGGATCTGGCTGTGTCCACTCACCCAGGGGAGACGGGCAGGCAGGGCGCAGTGCGGATCTGGCTGTGTCCACTCACCCACGGGAGACGGGAAGGCAGGGCGCAGTGTGGATCCGGCTGTGTCCACTCACCCACGGGAGATGGGCAGAGACGGTGCTGTGTGGATCTGGCTATGTGCACTGACCCACGGCAGACGGGCAGGCAGGGCGCAGTACGGATCTGGCTGTGTCCACTCACCCACGGCAGGCGGTCACGCAGGGCGCAGTGCGGATCTGGCTGTGTCCACTCACCCACGGCAGGCGGTCAGGCCTGGCGCAGTGCGGGTCAGGCTGTGTCCACTCACGCACGGCAGACGGTCATGCAGGGCGCAGTGCGGATCTGGCTGTGTCCACTCACCCACGGGAGACGGTCATGCAGGGCGCAGTGCGGATCTGGCTGTGTCCACTCACCCACAGGAGTCGGGCATGCAGGGCGCAGTGCGGATCTGGCTGTGTCCACTCACCCACGGGAGATGGGCAGGCAAGGCGCAGTGCGGATTTGGCTGTGTCCACTCACCCACGGGAGACGGGCAGAGACGGTGCTGTGTGGATCTGGCTATGTCCACTGACCCACGGCAGACGGGCAGGCAGGGCGCAGTACGGATCTGGCTGTGTCCACTCACCCACGGCAGGCGGTCAGGCAGGGCGCAGTGCGGATCTGGCTGTGTCCACTCACACATGGCAGACGGGCAGGCAGGGCGCAGTGCGGATCTGGGTGTGTCCACTCACCCACGGGAGACGGGCAGGCAGGGCGCAGTGCGGATCTGGCTCTGTCCACTCACCCACGGGAGACGGGCAGGCAGGGCGCAGTGCGGATCTGGCTGTGTCCACTCACCCACGGGAGACGGGCAGGCAGGGCGCAGTGCGGATCTGGCTGTGTCCACTCACCCACGGCCGGCGGTCAGGCAGGGCGCTGTGCGGATCTGGCTGTGTCCACTCACGCACGGCAGACGGTCAGGCAGGGCGCAGTGCGGATCTGGCTGTGTCCACTCGCCCACGGCAGACGGTCAGGCAGGGCGCAGAGCGGATCTGGCTGTGTCCACTCGCCCACGGCAGACTGGCAGGCAGGGCGCAGTGCGGATCTGGCTGTGTCCACTCACCCACGGGAGACGGGCAGGCAGGGCGCAGTGCGGATCTGGCTGTGTCCACTCGCGCACGGGAGACGGGCAGGAAGGGCGCAGTGCGGATCTGGCTGTGTCCACTCACCCACGGGAGACGGGCAGGCAGGGCGCAGTGCGGATCTGGCTGTGTCCACTCACCCACGGGAGACGGGAAGGCAGGGCGCAGTGTGGATCCGGCTGTGTCCACTCACCCACGGGAGATGGGCAGAGACGGTGCTGTGTGGATCTGGCTATGTGCACTGACCCACGGCAGACGGGCAGGCAGGGCGCAGTACGGATCTGGCTGTGTCCACTCACCCACGGCAGGCGGTCACGCAGGGCGCAGTGCGGATCTGGCTGTGTCCACTCACCCACGGCAGGCGGTCAGGCCTGGCGCAGTGCGGATCAGGCTGTGTTCACTCAGGCACGGCAGACGGTCATGCAGGGCGCAGTGCGGATCTGGGTGTGTCCACTCACCCACGGGAGACGGGCAGAGATGGTGCTGTGTGGATCTGGCTGTGTCCACTCACCCACGGCAGACGGGCAGACACGGCGCAGTGTGTATCTGGCTGTGTCCACTCACCCACGGCAGACGGTCAGGCAGGGCGCAGTGCGGATCTGGCTGTGTCCACTCACCCACGGCAGAAGGGTAGGCTGGGCGCAGTGCGGATCTGGCTGTGTCCACTAGCCCACGGAAGACGGGCAGGCAGGGCGCAGTGCAGATCTGGCTGTGTCCACTCACCCACGGCAGGCGGTCAGGCAGGGCGCAGTGCGGATCTGGCTGTGTCCACTCACCCACGGCAGACGGTCAGGCAGGGCGCAGTGCGGATCTGGCTGTGTCCACTCGCCCACGGCAGACGGGCAGGCAGCGTGCAGTCTGGATCTGGCTGTGTCCACTCACCCACGGCAGACGGTCAGGCAGGGCGCAGTGCGGATCTGGCTGTGTCCACTCGCCCACGGCAGACGGGCAAGCAGGGCGCAGTGCAGATCTGGTTTTGTCCACCCGCCCAAGGGAGACGGGCAGGAAGGGCGCAGTGCGGATCTGGCTCTGTCCATTCACCCTCGGGAGACGGACAGGCAGGGCATAATGCGGATCTGGCTGTGTCCACTCACTGATGGGAGACGGGCAGGCAAGGCGCAGTGCGGATCTGGCTGTGTCCACTCACCCACGGGAGACGGGCAGGCAGGGCGCAGTGCGGATCTGGCTGTGTCCACTCACCCAGGGAAGACGGGCAGGCAAGGCGCAGTGTGGATCTGGCTGTGTCCACTCACCCACGGGAGACGGGCAGAGAGGGTGCTGTGTGGATATGGCTATGTCCACTGACCCACGGCAGACGGGCAGGCAGGCCGCAGTGCGGATTTGGCTGTGTCCACTCACCCACGGCAGACGGTCAGGCAGGGCGCATTGCGGATCTGGCTGTGTCCACTCACCCACGGCAGACGGGCAGGCAGGGCGCAGTGTGGTTCTGGCTGTGTCCACTCGCCCACGGGAGACGGGCAGGCAGGGCGCAGTGTGGATCTGGCTGTGTCCACTCACCCACGGGAGACGGGCAGGCAGGGCCCAGTGAGGATCTGGCTGTGTCCACTCACCCAGGGGAGACGGGCAGGCAAGGCGCAGTGTGGATCTGGCTGTGTCCACTCACCCACGGGAGACGGGCAGAGAGGGTGCTGTGTGGATATGGCTATGTCCACTGACCCATGGCAGACGGGCAGGCAGGGCGCAGTGCGGATCTGGCTGTGTCCACTCACCCACGGCAGACGGTCAGGCAGAGTGCAGTGCGGATCTGGCTGTGTCCACTCACCCACGGGAGACGGGCAGGCAAGGCGCAGTGCTGATCTGGCTGTGTCCACTCGCCCACGGGAGATGGGCATGCAGGGCGCAGTGCGGATCTCGCTGTGTCCACTCACCCACGGGAGACGGGCAGGCAGGGCGCAGTGCGGATCTGGCTGTGTACACTCACCCACGGGAGATGGGCAGGCAGGGCGCAGTGCGGATCTGGCTGTGTCCACTCACCCACGGCAGGCGGTCAGGCAGGGTGCAGTGCGGATCTGGCTGTGTCCACGCACCCACAGCAGGCGGTCAGGCAGTGCGCAGTGCGGATCTGGCTGTGTCCACTCGCCCACGGCACACGGTCAAGCAGGGCGCAGTGCGGATCTGGCTGTGTCCACTCACCCACGGCAGATGGGCAGGCAGGGCAAAGTGTGGATCTGGCTGTGTCCTCTCACCCACGGCAGACGGTCAGGCAGGGCGCAGTGCGGATCTGGCTATGTCCACTCACCCACAGCAGACGGTCATGCAGGGCGCAGTGCGGATCTGGCTGTGTCCACTCACCCACGGCAGACGGGCAGGCAGGGCGCAGTGTGGATCTGGCTGTGTCCACTCACCCACGGCAGGCGGTCAGGCAGGTCGCAGTGCGGATCTGGCTGTGTCCACTGACCCACGGCAGATGGGCAGGCAGGGCGCAGTGCGGATCTGGCTGTGTCCACTGGCCCACGGGAGACGGGCAGGCAGGGCGCAGTGCGGATCTGGCTGTGTCCACTCGCCCACGGCAGGCGGTCAGGCAGGGCGCAGTGCGGATCTGGCTGTGTCCACTCGCCCACGGCAGACGGGCCAGCAGGGCGCAGTGCGGATCTGGCTGTGTCCACTCGCCCACGGGAGACGGGCAGGCAGGGCGCAGTGCGGATCTGGCTGTATCCACTCACCCACGGGAGACGGGCAGGCAGGGCAGAGTGCGGATCTGGCTGTGTCCACTAACTGACGGGAGACGGGCTGTCAAGGCGCAGTGCGGATCTGGCTGTGTCCACTCACCCATGGGAGACGGGCAGGCAGGGCCCAGTGTGGATCTGGCTGTGTCCACTTACCCACGTGAGACGGGCAGGTAAGACGCAGTGCGGATCTGGCTGTGTCCACTCACCCACGGGAGACGGTCAGGCAGGGCGCAGTGCGGATCCGGCTGTGTCCACTCACGCACGGGAGATGGGCAGAGATGGTGCTGTGTGGATCTGGCTATGTCCACTTACCCACGGCAGACGGGCAGGCAGGGCGCAGTACGGATCTGGCTGTGTCCACTCACCCACGGCAGGCGGTCAGGCAGGGCGCAGTGCGGATCTGGCTGTGTCCACGCACCCACAGCAGGCGGTCAGGAAGTGCGCAGTGCGGATCTGGCTGTGTCCACTCACCCACGGCAGACGGTCAGGCAGGGCGCAGTACAGATCTGGCTGTGTCCACTCACCCACGGCAGACGGGCAGGCAGGGCGCAGTGTGTATCTGGCTGTGTCCACTCACCCACGGCAGACGGTCAGACAGGGCGCAGTGCGGATCTGGCTGTGTCCACTCACCCACGGCAGAAGCGCAGGCAGGGCGCAGTGTGGATCTGGCTGTGTCCACTCGCCCACGGGAGACGGGCAGGCAGGGCGAAGTGCAGATCTGGCTGTGTCCACTCACCCAAGGCAGGCGGTCAGGCAGGGCGCATTGCGGATCTGGCTGTGTACACTCACCCACAGCAGACGGTCAGGCAGGGCGCATTGCGGATCTGGCTGTGTCCACTCACCCACGGCAGACGGGCAGGCAGGGCGCAGTGTGGATCTGGCTGTGTCCACTCGCCCACGGGAGACGGGCAGGCAGGGCGCAGTGCGGATCTGGCTGTGTCCACTCACCCACGGGAGACGGGCAGGCAGGGCTCAGTGAGGATCTGGCTGTGTCCACTCACCCAGGGGAGACGGGTAGGCTAGGCGCAGTGTGGATCTGGCTGTGTCCACTCACCCACGGGAGACGGGCAGAGAGGGTGCTGTGTGGATATGGCTATGTCCACTGACCCACGGCAGACGGGCAGGCAGGGCGCAGTGCGGATCTGGCTGTGTCCACTCACCCACGGGAAACGGGCAGGCAGCGCGCAGTGCGGATCCGGCTGTGTCCACTCAACCACGGGAGATGGGCAGAGACGGTGCTGTGTGGATCTGGCTATGTCCACTGACCCACGGCAGACTGGCAGGCAGGGCGCAGTGCGGATTTGGCTGTGTCCACTCACCCAAGGCAGACGGTGAGGCAGGGTGCAGTGCGGATCTGGCTGTGTCCACTCACCCACGGGAGACGGGCAGGGAGGGCGCAGTGTGGATCTGCTGTGTCCACTTACCCACGTGAGACGGGCAGGCAAGTCGCAGTGCGGATCTGGCTGTGTCCACTCACCCACGGGAGACGGTCAGCCAGGGTGCAGTGCGGATCCGGCTGTGTCCACTCACCCACGGGAGATGGGCAGAGACGGTGCTGTGTGGATCTCGCTATGACCACTGTCCCACTGCAGACGGGCAGGCAGGGCGCAGTACGGATCTGGCTGTGTCCACTCACCCACGTCAGGCGGTCAGGCAGGGCGCAGTGCGGATCTGGCTGTGTCCACGCACCCACAGCAGGCGGTCAGGAAGTGCGCAGTGCGGAACTGGCTGTGTCCACTAACCCACGGCAGACGGTCAGGCAGGGCGCAGTGCGGATCTGGCTGTGTCCACTCACCCACGGCAGACAGGCAGGCAGGGCGCCGTGTGGATCTGGCTGTGTCCACTCACTCACGGCAGACGGTCAGGCAGGGCGCAGTGCGGCTCTGGCTGTGTCCACTCACCCACGGCAGAAGGGCATGCAGGGCGCAGTGCGGATCTGGCTGTGTCCACTCGCCGACGGCAGGCGGTCAGGCAGGGCGCAGTGCGGATCTGACTGTGTCCACTCACCCACGGCAGACGGTCAGGCAGGGCGCAGTGCGGATCTGGCTGTGTCCACTCACACACGGCAGACGGTCAGGCAGGGCACAGTGCGGATCTGGCTGTGTCCACTCACCCACGGCAGACTGTCAGGCAGGGTGCAGTGCGGATCTGACTGTGTCCACTCACCCACGGGAGATGGGCAGGCAGGGCGCAGTGCGGATCTTGCTGTGTCCACTCACCCACGGCAGACGGTCAGGCAGGGCGCAGTGCGGATCTGTCTGTGTCCACTCACCCACGGCAGACGGGCAGGCAGGGCGCAGTGTGGATCTGGCTGTATCCACTCACCCACGGCAGACGGTCAGGCAGGGCGCATTGCGGATCTGGTGTGTCCACTCACCCACGGCAGACGGGCAGGCAGGGCGCAGTGTGGATCTGGCTGTGTCCACTCGCCCACGGGAGACGGGCAGGCAGGGCGCAGTGCGGATCTGGCTGTGTCCACTCACCCACGGGAGACGGGCAGGCAGGGCCCAGTGAGGATCTGGCTGTGTCCACTCACCCAGTGGAGACGGGCAGGCAAGGCGCAGTGTGGATCTGGCTGTGTCCACTCACCCACGGGAGACGGGCAGAGAGGGTGCTGTGTGGATATGGCTATGTCCACTGACCCAAGGCAGACGGGCAGGCAGGGCGCAGTGCTGATCTGGCTGTGTCCACTCGCCCACGGCAGACGGGCAGGCAGGGCGCAGTGTGGATCTGGCTGTGTCCACTCACCCACGGCAGACGGTCAGGCAGGGCGCAGTGCGGATCTGGCTGTGTCCACTCGCCCACGGCAGACGGGCAGGCATTGCGCAGTGCGGATCTGGCTGTGTCCACTCGCCCACGGCAGACGGGCAGGCAGGGCGCAGTGCGGATCTGGCTGTGTCGACTCGCCCACGGAAGACGGGCAGGCAGGGCGCAGTGCGGATCTGGCTGTGTCCACTCGCCCACGGGAGACGGGCAGGCAGGGCGCAGTGCGAATCTGGCTGTGTCCACTCACCCACGGAAGACGGGCCGGAAGTGCGCAGTGCGGATCTGGCTGTGTCCACTCACTGACGGGAGACGGGCAGGAAAGGCGCAGTGCGGATCTGGCTGTGTCCACTCACCCACGGGAGACGGGCAGGCAGGGCGCAGTGCGGATCTGGCAGTGTCCACTCACCAACGTGAGACGGGCAGGCAAGGCGCAGTGCGGATCTGGCTGTGTCCACTCACCCACGGGGGACGGTCAGGCAGGGCGCAGTGCGGATCCGGCTGTATCCACTCACGCACGGGAGATGGTCAGAGACGGTGCTGTGTGGATCTGGCTATGTCCACTGACCCACGGCAGACGGGCAGGCAGGGCGCAGTACGGATCTGGCTGTGTCCACTCACCCATGGCAGGCGGTCAGGCAAGGCGCAGTGCGGATCTGGCTGTGTCCACGCACCCACAGCAGGCGGTCAGGCAGTGCGCAGTGCGGATCTGGCTGTGTCCACTCAACCACGGCAGTCGGTCAAGCAGGGCACAGTGCGGATCTGGCTGTGTCCATTCACCCACGGCAGACGGGCAGGCAGGGCGCAGTGGGGATCTGCTGTGTCCACTCACCCACGGCAGACGGTCAGGCAGGGGGCAGTGCAGATCTGGCTGTGTCCATTCACCCACGGCAGGCGGTCAGGCAGGGCGCAGTGCGGATCTGGCTGTGTCCACTCACCCACGGGAGACGGGCAGGCAGGGCGCAGTGCGGATCTGGCTGTGTCCACTCACCCACGTGAGACGGGCAGGCAAGGCGCAGTGCGGATCTGGCTGTGTCCACTCACCCACGGGAGACGGTCAGGCAGGGCGCAGTGCGGATCCGGCTGTGTCCACTCACGCATGGGAGATGGGCAGAGACGGTGCTGTGTGGATCTGGCTACGTCCACTGACCCACGGCAGACGGGCAGGCAGGGCACAGTACGGATCTGGCTGTGTCTTCTCACCCACGGCATGCGGTCAGGCAGGGCGCAGTGCGGATCTGGCTGTGTCCACGCACCCACAGCAGGCGGTCAGGCAGTGCGCAGTGCGGATCTGGCTGTGTCCACTCACCCACGGCAGACGGTCAAGCAGGGCGCAGTGCGGATCTGGCTGTGTCCATTCACCCACGGCAGACGGGCAGGCAGGGCGCAGTGTGGATCTGGCTGTGTCCACTCACCCACGGCAGACGGTCAGGCTGGGCGCAGTGCGGATCTGGCTGTGTCCACACACACACGGCAGACGGGCAGGCAGGGCGCAGTGCGGATCCGGCTGTGTCCACTCACCCACGGGAGATGGGCAGAGACGGTGCTGTGTGGATCTGGCTATGTCCACTGACCCACGGCAGACTGGCAGGCAGGGCGCAGTACGGATCTGGCTGTGTCCCCTCACCCACGGCAGGCGGTCAGGCAGGGCGCAGTGCGCATCTGGCTGTGTCCACTCACCCACGGCAGGCGGTCAGGCAGGGCGCAGTGCGGATCTAGCTGTGTCCACTCACCCACGGCAGACGGTCAGGCAGGGCGCAGTGCGGATCTGGCTGTGTCCACTCACCCACGGCAGACGGGCAGGCAGGGCGCAGTGCGGATCTGGCTGTGTCCACTCACTGAGGGGAGACGGGAAGGCAAAGCGCAGTGCGGATCTGTCTGGGTCCACTCACCCACGGGAAATGGGCAGAGAGGGTGCTGTGTGGATCTGGCTATGTCCACTGACCCACGGCAGACTGGCAGGCAGGGCGCAGTATGGATCTGGCTGTGTCCACTCACCCACGGCAGGCGGTCAGGCAGGGCGCAGTGCGGATCTGACTGTGTCCACTCACGCACGGGAGATGGGCAGAGACGGTGCTGTGTGGATCTGGCTGTGTCCACTAACTGACGGGAGACGGGGAGTCAAGGCGCAGTGCGGATCTGGCTGTGTCCACTCACCCACGGGAGACGGGCAGGCAGGGCCCAGTGTGGATCTGGCTGTGTCCACTTACCCACGTGAGACGGGCAGGCAGGGCGCAGTGCGGATCTGGCTGTGTCCACTCACCCACGGGAGACGTTCAGGCAGGGCGCAGTGCGGATCCGGCTGTGTCCACTCACGCACGGGAGATGGGCAGAGACGGTGCTGTGTGGATCTGGCTATGTCCACTTACCCACGGCAGACGGGCAGGCAGGGCGGAGTACGGATATGGCTGTGTCCACACACCCACGGCAGGCGGTCAGGCAGGGCGCAGTGCGGATCTGGCTGTGTCCACGCACCCATAGCAGGCTGTCAGGAAGTGCGCAGTGTGGATCTGGCTGTGTCCACTCACCCACGGCAGACGGTCAGGCAGGGCACAGTGCGGATCTGGCTGTGTCCACTCGCCCACGGCAGACGGGCAGGCAGGGCGCAGTGCGAGTCTGGCTGTGTCCACTCGCCCACGGGAGACGGGCAGGCAGGGCGCAGTGCGGATCTGGCTGTGTACACTCACCCACGGGAGACGGGCAGGCAGGGCGCAGTGCGGATCTGGCTGTGTCCACTCACTGAAGGGAGACGGGCAGGAAAGGCGCAGTGCGGATCTGGCTGTATCCACTCACCCATGGGAGACGGGCAGGCAGGGCGCAGTGTGGATCTGACTGTGTCCATTTACCCACGTGAGACGGGCAGGCAAGGCGCAGTGCGGATCTGGCTGTGTCCACTCACCCACGGGAGACGGTCAGGCAGGGCGCAGTGCGGATCCGGCTGTGTCCACTCACGCACGGGAGATGGGCAGAGACGGTGCTGTGTGGATCTGGCTATGTCCACTCACCCACGGCAGACGGGCAGGCAGGGCCCAGTACGGATCTGGCTGTGTCCACTCACCCACGGCAGGCGGTCAGGCAGGGCGCAGTGCGGATCTGGCTGTGTCCACGCACCCACAGCAGGCTGTCAGGAAGTGCGCAGTGCGGATCTGGCTGTGTCCACTCACCCACGGCAGACGGTCAGGCAGGGCGTAGTGCGGATCTGGCTGTGTCCACTCACAAACGGCAGACGGACAGTCAGGGCGCTGTGTGTATCTGGCTGTGTCCACTCACCCACGGCAGACGGTCAGGCAGGGCGCAGTGCGGATCTGGCTGTGTCCACTCACCCACGGCAGAAGGGCAGGCAGGGCGCAGTGCGGATCTGGCTGTGTCCACTCGCCCACGGGAGACGGGCAGGCAGGGCGCAGTGCAGATCTGGCTGTGTCCACTCACCCACGGCAGGCGGTCAGGCAGGGCGCTGTGCGGATCTGGCTGTGTCCACTCACCCACGGCAGACGGTCAGGCAGGGCGCAGTGCGGATATGGCTGTGTCCACTCGCCCACGGCAGACGGGCAGGCAGCGTGCAGTGTGGATCTGGCTGTGTCCACTCACCCACAGCAGACGGTCAGGCAGGGCGCAGTACGGATCTGGCTGTGTCCACTCACCCACGGGACTCGGGCAGGCAGGGCGCAGTGCGGATCTGGCTGTGTCCACTGACCCACGGGAGACGAGCAGGCAGGGCGCAGTGTGGATCTGGCTGTGTCCACTCACCCAGGGGAGACGGGCAGGCAGGGCGCAGTGTGGATCTGGCTGTGTCCACTCACCCACGGGAGACGGGCAGGCAGGGCCCAGTGAGGATCTGGCTGTGTCCACTCACCCAGGGGAGACGGGCAGGCAAGGCGCAGTGTGGATCTGGCTGTGTCCACTCACCCACGGTAGACGGGCAGAGAGGGTGCTGTGTGGATATGGCTATGTCCACTGACCCACGGCAGACGGGCAGGCAGGGCGCAGTGTGGATCTGGCTGTATCCACTCACCCATGGGAGACGGGCAGGCAGGGCGCAGTGCGGATCCGGCTGTGTCCACTCACCCACGGGAGATGGGCAGATACGGTGATGTGTGGATCTGGCTATGTCCACTGACCCACGGCAGACGGGCAGGCAGGGCGCAGTGCGGATCTGGCTGTGTCCACTCACCCACGGCAGACGGTCAGGCAGAGTGCAGTACGGATCTGGCTGTGTCCACTCACCCACGGGAGACGGGCAGGCAGGGCGCAGTGCGGATCCGGCTGTGTCCACTCACCCACGGGAGATGGGCAGATACGGTGATGTGTGGATCTGGCTATGTCCACTGACCCACGGCAGACGGGCAGGCAGGGCGCAGTGCGGATCTGGCTGTGTCCACTCACCCACGGCAGACGGTCAGGCAGAGTGCAGTGCGGATCTGGCTGTGTCCACTCACCCACGGGAGACGGGCAGGCAAGGCGCAGTGCTGATCTGGCTGTGTCCACTCGCCCACGGGAGACGGGCAGGCAGGGCGCAGTGCGGATCTGGCTGTGTCCACTCACCCACGGGAGACGGGCAGGCAGGGCGCAGTGCGGATCTGGTTGTGTCCACTCACCCACGGGAGACGGGCAGGCAGGGCGCAGTGCGGATCTGGCTGTGTCCACTCACCCACGGCAGGCGGTCAGGCAGGGTGCAGTGCGGATCTGGCTGTGTCCACGCACCCACAGCAGGCGGTCAGGCAGTGCGCAGTGCGGATCTGGCTGTGTCCACTCGCCCACGGCACACGGTCAAGCAGGGCGCAGTGCGGATCTGGCTGTGTCCACTCACCCACGGCAGATGGGCAGGCAGGGCGCAGTGTGGATCTGGCTGTGTCCTCTCACCCACGGCAGACGGTTAGGCAGGTCGCAGTGCGGATCTGGCTGTGTCCACTGACCCACGGCAGATGGGCAGGCAGGGAGCAGTGCGGATCTGGCTGTGTCCACTGGCCCACGGGAGACGGGCAGGCAGGGCGCAGTGCGGATCTGGCTGTGTCCACTCGACCACGGCAGACGGTCAGGCAGGGCACAGTGCGGATCTGGCTGTGTCCACTCGCCCACGGCAGACGGGCAGGCAGGGCGCAGTGCGAGTCTGGCTGTGTCCACTCGCCCACGGGAGACGGGCAGGCAGGGCGCAGTGCGGATCTGGCTGTGTACACTCACCCACGGGAGACGGGCAGGCAGGGCGCAGTGCGGATCTGGCTGTATCCACTCACCCACGGGAGACTGGCAGGCAGGGCAGAGTGCGGATCTGGCTGTGTCCACTAACTGACGGGAGACGGGCAGTCAAGGCGCAGTGCGGATCTGGCTGTGTCCACTGAACCACGGGAGACGGGCAGGCAGGGCCCAATGTGGATCTGGCTGTGTCCACTCACCCACGGGAGACGGTAAGGCAGGGCGCAGTGCGGATCCGGCTGTGTCCACTCACGCACGGGAGATGGGCAGAGACGGTGCTGTGTGGATCTGGCTATGTCCACTTACCCACGGCAGACGGGCAGGCAAGGCGCAGTGTGGATCTGGCTGTGTCCACTCACCCACGGGAGACGGTAAGGCAGGGCGCAGTGCGGATCCGGCTGTGTCCACTCACGCACGGGAGATGGGCAGAGACGGTGCTGTGTGGATCTGGCTATGTCCACTTACCCACGGCAGACGGGCAGGCAGGGCGCAGTACGGATCTGGCTGTGTCCACTCACCCACGGCAGGCGGTCAGGCAGGGCGCAGTGCGGATCTGGCTGTGTCCACGCACCCACAGCAGGCGGTCAGGAAGTGCGCAGTGCGGATCTGGCTGTGTCCACTCACCCACGGCAGACGGTCAGGCAGGGCGCAGTGCAGATCTGGCTGTGTCCACTCACCCACGGCAGACGGGCAGGCAGGGCGCAGTGTGTATCTGGCTGTGTCCACTCACCAACGGCAGACGGTCAGACAGGGCGCAGTGCGGATCTGGCTGTGTCCACTCACCCACGGCAGAAGCGCAGGCAGGGCGCAGTGTGGATCTGGCTGTGTCCACTCGCCCACGGGAGACGGGCAGGCACGGCGCAGTGCAGATCTGGCTGTGTCCACTCACCCAAGGCAGGCGGTCAGGCAGGGCGCATTGCGGATCTGGCTGTGTACACTCACCCACAGCAGACGGTCAGGCAGGGCGCATTGAGGATCTGGCTGTGTCCACTCACCCACGGCAGACGGGCAGGCAGGGCGACGTGTGGATCTGGCTGTGTCCACTCACTCACGGCAGACGGTCAGGCAGGGCGCAGTGCGGATCTGGCTGTGTCCACTCACCCACGGCAGAAGGGCATGCAGGGCGCAGTGCGGATCTGGCTGTGTCCACTCGCCGACGGCAGGCGGTCAGGCAGGGCGCAGTGCGGATCTGACTGTGTCCACTCACCCACGGCAGACGGTCAGGCAGGGCGCAGTGCGGATCTGGCTGTGTCCACTCACCCACGGCAGACGGGCAGGCAGGGCGCAGTGTGGATATGGCTGTGTCCACTCACCCACGGCAGACGGTCAGGCAGGGCACAGTGCGGATCTGGCTGTGTCCACTCACCCACGGCAGACTGTCAGGCAGGGTGCAGTGCGGATCTCACTGTGTCCACTCACCCACGGGAGACGGGCAGGCAGGGCGCAGTGCGGATCTGGCTGTGTCCACTCACCCACGGCAGACGGTCAGGCAGGGCGCAGTGCGGATCTGGCTGTTTCCACTCACCCAGGGCAGACGAACAGGCAGGGCGCAGTGCGGATCTTGCTGTGTCCACTCGCCGACGGCAGGCGGTCAGGCAGGGCGCAGTGCGGATCTGACTGTGTCCACTCACCCACGGCAGACGGTCAGGCAGGGCGCAGTGCGGATCTGGCTGTGTCCACTCACCCACGGCAGACGGGCAGGCAGGGCGCAGTGTGGATATGGCTGTGTCCACTCACCCACGGCAGACGGTCAGGCAGGGCACAGTGCGGATCTGGCTGTGTCCACTCACCCACGGCAGACTGTCAGGCAGGGTGCAGTGCGGATCTCACTGTGTCCACTCACCCACGGGAGACGGGCAGGCAGGGCGCAGTGCGGATCTGGCTGTGTCCACTCACCCACGGCAGACGGTCAGGCAGCGCGCAGTGCGGATCTGTCTGTGTCCACTCACCCACGGCAGACGGGCAGGCAGGGCGCAGTGTGGATCTGGCTGTATCCACTCACCCACGGCAGACGGTCAGGCAGGGCACATTGCGGATCTGGTGTGTCCACTCACCCACGGCAGACGGGCAGGCAGGGCGCAGTGTGGATCTGGCTGTGTCCACTCGCCCACGGGAGACGGGCAGGCAGGGCGCAGTGCGGATCTGGCTGTGTCCACTCACCCACGGGAGACGGGCAGGCAGGGCCCAGTGAGGATCTGGCTGTGTCCACTCACCCAGGGGAGACGGGCAGGCAAAGCGCAGTGCGGATCTGGCTGGGTCCACTCACCCACGGGAGACGGGCAGAGAGGGTGCTGTGTGGATATGGCTATGTCCACTGACCCACGGCAGACGGGCAGGCAGGGCGCAGTGCGGATCTGGCTGTGTCCACTCGCCCACGGCAGACGGGCAGGCAGGGCGCAGTGCGGATCTGGCTGTGTCCACTCACCAACGTGAGACGGGCAGGCAAGGCGCAGTGCGGATCTGGCTGTGTCCACTCACCCACGGCAAACGGTCAGGCAGGGCGCAGTGCGGATCTGGCTGTGTCCACTCACCCACGGCAGAAGGGCAGGCAGGGCGCAGTGCGGATCTGGCTGTGTCCACTCGCCCACGGGAGACGGGCAGGCAGGGCGCAGTGCAGATCTGGCTCTGTCCACTCACCCACGGCAGGCGGTCAGGCAGGGCGCAGTGCGGATCAGGCTGTGTCCACTCACCCACGGCAGACGGTCAGGCAGGGCGCAGTGCGGATATGGCTGTGTCCACTCGCCCACAGCAGACGGTCAGGCAGGGCGCAGTACGGATCTGGCTTTGTCCACTCACCCACTGGACTCGGGCAGGCAGGGCGCAGTGCGGATCTGGCTGTGTCCACTTACCCACGGGAGACGAGCAGGCAGGGCGCAGTGTGGATCTGGCTGTGTCCACTCACCCAGGGGAGACGGGCAGGCAAGGCGCAGTGTGGATCTGGCTGTGTCCACTCACCCACGGGAGAAGGGCAGGCAGGGCCCAGTGAGGATCTGGCTGTGTCCACTCACCCAGGGGAGACGGGCAGGCAAGGCGCAGTGTCGATCTGGCTGTGTCCACTCACCCAAGGTAGACGGGCAGAGAGGGTGCTGTGTGGATATGGCTATGTCCACTGACCCACGGCAGACGGGCAGGCAGGGCGCAGTGCGGATCTGGCTGTGTCCACTCACCCACGGCAGACTGTCAGGCAGGGTGCAGTGCGGATCTGGCTGTGTCCACTCACCCACGGGAGACGGGCAGGCAGGGCGCAGTGCGGATCCGGCTGTGTCCACTCACCCACGGGAGATGGGCAGATACGGTGATGTGTGGATCTGGCTATGTCCACTGACCAACGGCAGACGGGCAGGCAGGGCGCAGTGCGGATCTGGCTGTGTCCACTCACCCACGGAGGACGGTCAGGCAGAGTGCAGTGCGGATCTGGCTGTGTCCACTCACCCACGGGAGACGGGCAGGCAAGGCGCATTGCTGATCTGGCTGTGTCCACTCGCACACGGGAGACTGGCAGGCAGGGCGCAGTGCGGATCTGGCTGTGTTCACTCACCCACGGGAGACGGGCAGGCAGGGCGCAGTGCGGATTTGGCTGTGTCCACTCACCCACGGCAGGCGGTCAGGCAGGGTGCAGTGCGGATCTGGCTGTGTCCACGCACCCACAGCAGGGGGTCAGGCAGTGCGCAGTGCGGATCTGGCTGTGTCCACTCGCCCACGGCACACGGTCAAGCAGGGCGCAGTGCGGATCTGGCTGTGTCCACTCACCCACGGCAGATGGGCAGGCAGTGCGCAGTGCGGATCTGGCTGTGTCCACTCACCCACGGGAGACGGGCAGGCAGGGCGCAGTGCGGATCTGGCTGTGTCCACTCGCCCACGGGAGACGGGCAGGCAAGTCACAGTGCGGATCTGGCTGTATCCACTAACCCACGGGAGACGGGCAGGCAGGGCAGAGTGCGGATCTGGCTGTGTCCACTAACTGACGGGAGACGGGCAGTCAAGGCGCAGTGCGGATCTGGCTGTGTCCACTCACCCATGGGAGACGGGCAGGCAGGGCCCAGTGTGGATCTGGCTGTGTCCACTTACCCACGTGAGACGGGCAGGCAAGGCGCAGTGCAGATCTGGCTGTGTCCACTCACCCAAGGCAGGCGGTTAGGCAGGGCGCATTGCGGATCTGGCTGTGTACACTCACCCACAGCAGACGGTCAGGCAGGGCGCATTGCGGATCTGGCTGTGTCCACTCACCCACGGCAGACGGGCAGGCAGGGCGCAGTGTGGATCTGGCTGTGTCCACTAGCACACGGGAGACGGGCAGGCAGGGCGCAGTGCGGATCTGGCTGTGTCCACTCACCCACGGGAGACGGGCAGGCAGGGCCCAGTGAGGATTTGGCTGTGTCCACTCACCCAGGGGAGACGGGCAGGCAAGGCGCAGTGTGGATCTGGCTGTGTCCACTCACCCACGGGAGACGGGCAGAGAGGGTGCTGTGTGGATATGGCTATGTCCACTGACCCACGGCAGACGGGCAGGCAGGGCGCAGTGCGGATCTGGCTGTGTCCACTCACCCACGGGAGACGGGCAGGCAGGGCGCAGTGCGGATCCGGCTGTGTCCACTCACGCATGGGAGATGGGCATAGACGGTGCTGTGTGGATCTGGCTATGTCCACTGACCCACGGCAGACGGGCAGGCAGGGCACAGTACCGATCTGGCTGTGTCCACTCACCCACGGCAGGCGGTCAGGCAGGGCGCAGTGCGGATCTGGCTGTGTCCACGCACCCACGGCAGGCGGTCAGGCAGTGCACAGTGCGGATCTGGCTGTGTCCACTAACAGACGGCAGACGGTCAGGCAGGGCGCAGTGCGGATCTGGCTGTGTCCACTCACCCACGGCAGACGGGCAGGCAGGACGCCGTGCGGATCTGGCTGTGTCCACTCACTCACGGCAGACGGTCAGGCAGGGCGCAGTGCGGATCTGGCTGTGTCCACTCACCCACGGCAGAAGGGCATGCAGGGCGCAGTGCGGATCTGGCTGTGTCCACTCACCCACGGCAGAAGGGCATGCAGGGCGCAGTGCGGATCTGGCTGTGTCCACTCGCCGACGGCAGGCGGTCAGGCAGGGCGCAGTGCGGATCTGACTGTGTCCACTCACCCACGGCAGACGGTCAGGCAGGGCGCAGTGCGGATCTGGCTGTGTCCACTCACCCACGGCAGACGGGCAGGCAGGGCGCAGTGTGGATATGGCTGTGTCCACTCACCCACGGCAGACGGTCAGGCAGGGCACAGTGCGGATCTGGCTGTGTCCACTCACCCACGGCAGACTACCAGGCAGGGTGCAGTGCGGATCTCACTGTGTCCACTCACCCACGGGAGACGGGCAGGCAGGGCGCAGTGCGGATCTGGCTGTGTCCACTCACCCACGGCAGACGGTCAGGCACGGCGCAGTGCGGATCTGTCTGTGTCCACTCACCCACGGCAGACGGGCAGGCAGGGTGCAGTGTGGATCTGGCTGTATCCACTCACCCACGGCAGACGGTCAGGCAGGGCACATTGCGGATCTGGTGTGTCCACTCACCCACGGCAGACGGGCAGGCAGGGCGCAGTGTGGATCTGGCTGTGTCCACTCGCCCACGGGAGACGGGCAGGCAGGGCGCAGTGCGGATATGGCTGTGTCCACTCACCCACGGGAGACGGGCAGGCAGGGCCCAGTGAGGATCTGGCTGTGTCCACTCACCCAGGGGAGACGGGCAGGCAAGGCGCAGTGTGGATCTGGCTGTGTCCACTCACCCACGGGAGACGGGCAGAGAGGGTGCTGTGTGGATATGGCTATGTCCACTGACCCACGGCAGACGGGCAGGCAGGGCGCAGTGCGGATCTGGCTGTGTCCACTCGCCCACGGCAGACGGGCAGGCAGGGCGCAGTGTGGATCTGGCTGTGTCCACTCACCCACGGCAGACCGTCAGGCAGGGCGCAGTGCGGATCTGGCTGTGTCCACTCGCCCACGGCAAACGGGCAGGCAGGGCGCAGTGCGGATCTGGCTGTGTCCACTCACCAACGTGAGACGGGCAGGCAAGGCGCAGTGCGGATCTGGCTGTGTCCACTCACCCACGGCAAACGGTCAGGCAGGGCGTAGTGCGGATCTGGCTGTGTCCACTCACAAACGGCAGGCGGGCAGTCTGGGCGCTGTGTGTATCTGGCTGTGTCCACTCACCCACGGCAGACGGTCAGGCAGGGCGCAGTGCGGATCTGGCTGTGTCCACTCACCCACGGCAGAAGGGCAGGCAGGGCGCAGTGCGCATCTGGCTGTGTCCACTCGCCCACGGGAGACGGGCAGGCAGGGCGCAGTGCAGATCTGGCTGTGTCCACTCACCCACGGCAGGCGGTCAGGCAGGGCGCAGTGCGGATTAGGCTGTGTCCACTCACCCACGGCAGGCGGTCAGGCAGGGTGCAGTGCGGATCTGGCTGTGTCCACGCACCCACAGCAGGCGGTCAGGCAGTGCGCAGTGCGGATCTGGCTGAGTCCACTCGCCCACGGCACACGGTCAAGCAGGGCGCAGTGCGGATCTGGCTGTGTCCACTCACCCACGGCAGATGGGCAGGCAGGGCGCAGTGTGGATCTGGCTGTGTCCTCTCACCCACGGCAGACGGTCAGGCAGGGCGCAGTGCGGATCTGGCTGTGTCCACTCACCCACAGCAGACGGTCATGCAGGGCGCAGTGCGGATCTGGCTGTGTCCACTCACCCACGGCAGACGGGCAGGCAGGGCGCAGTGTGGATCTGGCTGTGTCCACTCACCCACGGCAGGCGGTCAGGCAGGTCGCAGTGCGGATCTGGCTGTGTCCACTGACCCACGGCAGATGGGCAGGCAGGGCGCAGTGCGGATCTGGCTGTGTCCACTGGCCCACGGGAGACGGGCAGGCAGGGCGCAGTGCGGATCTGGCTGTGTCCACTCGCCCACGGCAGGCGGTCAGGCAGGGGGCAGTGCGGATCTGGCTGTGTCCTCTCACCCACGGCAGACGGTCAGGCAGTGCGCAGTGCGGATCTGGCTGTGTCCACTCGCCCACGGCAGACGGGCCAGCAGGGCGCAGTGCGGATCTGGCTGTGTCCACTCGCCCACGGGAGACGGGCAGGCAAGGCGCAGTGCGGATCTGGCTGTATCCACTAACCCACGGGAGACGGGCAGGCAGGGCAGAGTGCGAATCTGGCTGTGTCCACTAACTGACGGGAGACGGGCAGTCAAGGCGCAGTGCAGATCTGGCTGTGTCCACTCACCCATGGGAGACGGGCAGGCAGGGCCCAGTGTGGATCTGGCTGTGTCCACTTACCCACGTGAGACGGGCAGGCAAGGCGCAGTGCAGATCTGGCTGTGTCCACTCACCCAAGGCAGGCGGTCAGGCAGGGCGCATTGCGGATCTGGCTGTGTACACTCACCCACAGCAGACGGTCAGGCAGGGCGCATTGCGGATCTGGCTGTGTCCACTCACCCACGGCAGACGGGCAGGCAGGGCGCAGTGTGGATCTGGCTGTGTCCACTAGCACACGGGAGACGGGCAGGCAGGGCGCAGTGCGGATCTGGCTGTGTCCACTCACCCACGGGAGACGGTCAGGCAGGGCGCAATGCGGATCCGGCTGTGTCCACTCACGCACGGGAGATGGGCAGAGACGGTGCTGTGTGGATCTGGCTATGTCCACTGACCCAGGGCAGACTGGCAGGCAGGGCGCAGTGCGGATCTGGCTGTGTCCACTCACCCACGGGAGACGGTCAGGCAGGGCGCAGTGCGGATCCGGCTGTGTCCACTCACGCACGGGAGATGGGCAGAGACGGTGCTGTGTGGATCTGGCTATGTCCACTTACCCACGGCAGACGGGCAGGCAGGGCGGAGTACGGATATGGCTGTGTCCACACACCCACGGCAGGCGGTCAGGCAGGGCGCAGTGCGGATCTGGCTGTGTCCACGCACCCATAGCAGGCTGTCAGTAAGTGCGCAGTGTGGATCTGGCTGTGTCCACTCACCCACGGCAGACGGTCAGGCAGGGCACAGTGCGGATCTGGCTGTGTCCTCTCGCCCACGGCAGACGGGAAGGCAGGGCGCAGTGCGAGTCTGGCAGTGTCCACTCGCCCACGGGAGACGGGCAGGCAGGGCGCAGTGCGGATCTGGCTGTGTACACTCACCCACGGGAGACGGGCAGGCAGGGCGCAGTGCGGATCTGGCTGTGTCCACTCACTGAAGGGAGACGGGCAGGAAAGGCGCAGTGCGGATCTGGCTGTATCCACTCACCCATGGGAGACGGGCAGGCAGGGCGCAGTGTGGATCTGACTGTGTCCACTTACCCACGTGAGACGGGCAGGCAGGGCGCAGTGTGGATCTGACTGTGTCCACTTACCCACGTGAGACGGGCAGGCAAGGCGCAGTGTGGATCTGGCTGTGTCCACTCACCCACGGGAGACGGGCAGGCAGGGCCCAGTGAGGATCTGGCTGTGTCCACTCACCCAGGGGAGACGGGCAGGCAAGGCGCAGTGTGGATCTGGCGGTGTCCACTCACACACGGTAGACGGGCAGAGAGGGTGCTGTGTGGATATGGCTATGTCCACTGACCCACGGCAGACGGGCAGGCAGGGCGCAGTACGGATCTGGCTGTGTCCACTCACCCACGGCAGACTGTCACGCAGGGTGCAGTGCGGATCTGGCTGTGTCCACTCACCCACGGGAGACGGGCAGGCAGGGCGCAGTGCGGATCCGGCTGTGTCCACTCACCCACGGGAGATGGGCAGATACGGTGATGTGTGGATCTGGCTATGTCCACTGACCCACGGCAGACGGGCAGGCAGGGCGCAGTGCGGATCTGGCTGTGTCCACTCACCCACGGTAGACGGTCAGGCAGAGTGCAGTGCGGATCTGGCTGTGTCCACTCACCCACGGGAGACGGGCAGGCAAGGCGCAGTGCTGATCTTGCTGTGTCCACTCGCCCACGGGAGATGGGCAGCCAGGGCGCAGTGCGGATCTGGCTGTGTCCACTCACCCACGGGAGACGGGCAGGCAGGGCGCAGTGCGGATCTGGCTGTGTCCACTCGCCCACGGCACACGGTCAAGCAGGGCGCAGTGCGGATCTGTCTGTGTCCACTCACCCACGGCAGATGGGCAGGCAGGGCGCAGTGTGGATCTGGCTGTGTCCTCTCACCCACGGCAGACGGTCAGGCAGGGCGTAGTGCGGATCTGGCTGTGTCCACTCACCCACAGCAGACGGTCATGCAGGGCGCAGTGCGGATCTGGCTGTGTCCACTCACCCACGGCAGACGGGCAGGCAGGGCGCAGTGTGGATCTGGCTGTGTCCACTCACCCACGGCAGGCGGTCAGGCAGGTCGCAGTGCGGATCTGGCTGTGTCCACTGACCCACGGCAGACGGGCAGGCAGGGCGCAGTGCGGATCTGGCTGTGTCAACTGGCCCACGGGAGACGGGCAGGCAGGGCGCAGTGCAGATCTGGCTGTGTCCACTCGCCCACGGCAGGCGGTCAGGCAGGGCGCAGTGCGGATCTGGCTGTGTCCACTCACCCACGGCAGACGGTCAGGCAGTGCGCAGTGCGGATCTGGCTGTGTCCACTCGCCCACGGCAGACGGGCCAGCAGGGCGCAGTGCGGATCTGGCTGTGTCCACTCGCCCACGGGAGACGGACAGGCAGGGCGCAGTGCGGATCTGGCTGTGTCCACTCACCCACGGGAGTCGGGCAGGCAGGGCGCAGTGCGGATCTGGCTGTGTCCACTGACCCACGGGAGACGAGCAGGCAGGGCGCAGTGTGGATCTGGCTGTGTCCACTCACCCAGGGGAGACGGGCAGGCAAGGCGCAGTGTGGATCTGGCTGTGTCCATTCACCCACGGGAGACGGGCAGGCAGGGCCCAGTGAGGATCTGACTGTGTCCACTCACCCAGGGGAGACGGGCAGGCAAGGCGCAGTGTGGATCTGGCTGTGTCCACTCACCCACGGTAGACGGGCAGAGAGGGTGCTGTGTGGATATGGCTATGTCCACTGACCCACGGCAGACGGGCAGGCAGGGCGCAGTGCGGATCTGGCTGTGTCCACTCACCCACGGCAGACTGTCAGGCAGGGTGCAGTGCGGATCTGGCTGTGTCCACTTACCCATGGGAGACGGGCAGGCAGGGCGCAGTGCGGATCCGGCTGTGTCCACTCACCCACGGCAGATGGGCAGATATGGTGATGTGTGGATCTGGCTATGTCCACTGACCCACGGCAGACGGGCAGGCAGGGCGCAGTGCGGATCTGGCTGTGTCCACTCACCCACGGTAGACGGTCAGGCAGAGTGCAGTGCGGATCTGGCTGTGTCCACTCACCCACGGGAGACGGGCAGGCAAGGCGCAGTGCTGATCTTGCTGTGTCCACTCGCCCACGGGAGACGGGCAGCCAGGGCGCAGTGCGGATCTGGCTGTGTCCACTCACCCACGGGAGACGGGCAGGCAGGGCGCAGTGCGGATCTGGTGTGTCCACTCGCCCACGGCACACGGTCAAGCAGGGCGCAGTGCGGATCTGTCTGTGTCCACTCACCCACGGCAGATGGGCAGGCAGGGCGCAGTGTGGATCTGGCTGTGTCCTCTCACCCACGGCAGACGGTCAGGCAGGGCGCAGTGCGGATCTGGCTGTGTCCACTCACCCACAGCAGACGGTCATGCAGGGCGCAGTGCGGATCTGGCTGTGTCCACTCACCCACGGCAGACGGGCAGGCAGGGCGCAGTGTGGATCTGGCTGTGTCTACTCACCCACGGCAGGCGGTCAGGCAGGTCGCAGTGCGGATCTGGCTGTGTCCACTGACCCAAGGCAGGCGGGCAGGCAGGGCGCATTGCGGATCTGGCTGTGTACACTGGCCCACGGCAGACGGTCAGGCAGGGTGCATTGCGGATCTGGCTTTGTCCACTCACCCACGGCAGACGGGCAGGCAGGGCGCAGTGTGGATCTGGCTGTGTCCACTCGCCCATGGGAGACGGGCAGGCAGGGCGCAGTGCGGATCTGGCTGTGTCCACTCACCCACGGGAGACGGGCAGGCAGGGCCCAGTGAGGATCTGGCTGTGTCCACTCACCCAGGGGAGACGGGCAGGCAAGGCGCAGTGCGGATCTGGCTGTGTCCACTCACCCACGGGAGACGGGCAGGCAGTGCGCAGTGCGGATCCGGCTGTGTCCACTCAACCACGGGAGATGGGCAGAGACGGTGCTGTGTGGATCTGGCTATGTCCACTGACCCACGGCAGACTGGCAGGCAGGGCGCAGTACGGATCTGGCTGTGTCCACTCACCCACGGCAGGCGGTCAGGCAGGGCGCAGTGCGGATCTGGCTGTGTCCACACACCCACAGCAGGCGGTCAGGAAGTGCGCAGTGCGGATCCGGCTGTGTCCACTCACCCACGGGAGACGGGCAGGCAGGGCGCAGTGCGGATATGGCTATGTCCACTGACCCACGGCAGACGGGCAGGCAGGGCGCAGTGCGGATCTGGCTGTGTCCACTCACCCACGGCAGACTGTCAGGCAGGGTGCAGTGCGGATCTGGCTGTGTCCACTCACCCACGGCAGACGGTCAGGCAGGGCGCAGTGCGGATCTGGCTGTGTCCACTCACCCACGGAAGACGGGCAGGAAGTGCGCAGTGCGGATCTGGCTGTGTCCAATCACTGACGGCAGACGGGCAGGAAAGGCGCACTGCGGATCTGGCTGTGTACACTCACCCACGGGAGACGGGCAGGCAGGGCGCAGTGCGGATCTGGCTGTGTCCACTCACCCACGGGAGACGGGCAGGCAAGGCGCAGTGCGGATCTGGCTGTGTCCACTCACCCACGGGGGACGGTCAGGCAGGGCGCAGTGCGCATCCGGCTGTATCCACTCATGCACGGGAGATGGGCAGAGACGGTGCTGTGTGGATCTGGCTATGTCCACTTACCCACGGCAGACTGGCAGGCAGGGCGCAGTAAGGACCTGGCTGTGTCCACTCACCCACGGCAAGCGGTCAGGCAGGGCGGAGTGCGGATCTGGCTTTGTCCACTCACCCACGGGAAATGGGCAGAGACGGTGCTGTGTGGATCTGGCTATGTACACTTACCCACGGCAGACGGGCAGGCAGGGCGGAGTACGGATATGGCTGTGTCCACACACCCACGGCAGGCGGTCAGGCAGGGCGCAGTGCGGATCTGGCTGTGTCCACGCACCCATAGCAGGCTGTCAGTAAGTGCGCAGTGTGGATCTGGCTGTGTCCACTCACCCACGGCAGACGGTCAGGCAGGGCACAGTGCGGATCTGGCTGTGTCCACTCGCCCACGGCAGACGGGAAGGCAGGGCGCAGTGCGAGTCTGGCAGTGTCCACTCGCCCACGGGAGACGGGCAGGCAGGGCGCAGTGCGGATCTGGCTGTGTACACTCACCCACGGGAGACGGGCAGGCAGGGCGCAGTGCGGATCTGGCTGTGTCCACTCACTGAAGGGAGACGGGCAGGAAATGCGCAGTGCGGATCTGGCTGTATCCACTCACCCATGGAAGACGGGCAGGCAGGGCGCAGTGTGGATCTGACTGTGTCCACTTACCCACGTGAGACGGGCAGTCAAGGCGCAGTGCGGATCTGGCTGTGTCCACTCACCCACGGGAGACGGTCAGGCAGGGCGCAGTGCGGATCTGGCTGTGTCCACTGACCCACGGGAGACGAGCAGGCAGGGCGCAGTGTGGATCTGGCTGTGTCCACTCACCCAGGGGAGACGGGCAGGCAAGGCGCAGTGTGGATCTGGCTGTGTCCACTCACCCACGGGAGACGGGCAGGCAGGGCCCAGTGAGGATCTGGCTGTGTCCACTCACCCAGGGGAGACGGGCAGGCAAGGCGCAGTGTGGATCTGGCTGTGTCCACTCACCCACGGTAGACGGGCAGAGAGGGTGCTGTGTGGATATGGCTATGTCCACTGACCCATGGCAGACGGGCAGGCAGGGCGCAGTACGGATCTGGCTGTGTCCACTCACCCACGGCAGACTGTCAGGCAGGGTGCAGTGCGGATCTGGCTGTGTCCACTCACCCACGGGAGACGGGCAGGCAGGGCGCAGTGCGGATCCGGCTGTGTCCACTCACCCACGGGAGATGGGCAGATACGGTGATGTGTGGATCTGGCTATGTCCACTGACCCACGGCAGACGGGCAGGCAGGGCGCAGTGCGGATCTGGCTGTGTCCACTCACCCACGGTAGACGGTCAGGCAGAGTGCAGTGCGGATCTGGCTGTGTCCACTCACCCACGGGAGACGGGCAGGCAAGGCGCAGTGCTGATCTTGCTGTGTCCACTCGCCCACGGGAGACGGGCAGCCAGGGCGCAGTGCGGATCTGGCTGTGTCCACTCACCCACGGGAGACGGGCAGGCAGGGCGCAGTGCGGATCTGGCTGTGTCCACTCGCCCACGGCACACGGTCAAGCAGGGCGCAGTGCGGATCTGTCTGTGTCCACTCACCCACGGCAGATGGGCAGGCAGGGCGCAGTGTGGATCTGGCTGTGTCCTCTCACCCACGGCAGACGGTCAGGCAGGGCGTAGTGCGGATCTGGCTGTGTCCACTCACCCACAGCAGACGATCATGCAGGGCGCAGTGCGGATCTGGCTGTGTCCACTCACCCACGGCAGGCGGGCAGGCAGGGCGCAGTGTGGATCTGGCTGTGTCCACTCACCCACGGCAGGCGGTCAGGCAGGTCGTCGTGCGGATCTGGCTGTGTCCACTGACCCACGGCAGATAGGCAGGCAGGGCGCAGTGCGGATCTGGCTGTGTCCACTGGCCCGCGGGAGACGGGCGGGCAGGGCGCAGTGCGGATCTGGCTGTGTCCACTCGCCCACGGCAGGCGGTCAGGCAGGGCGCAGTGCGGATCTGGCTGTGTCCACTCACCCACGGCAGACGGTCAGGAAGTGCGCAGTGCGGATCTGGCTGTGTCCACTCGCCCACGGCAGACGGGCCAGCAGGGCGCAGTGCGGATCTGGCTGTGACCACTCGCCCACGGGAGACGGGCAGGCAGGGCGCAGTGCGGATCTGGCTGTGTCCACTCACCCACGGGAGTCGGGCAGGCAGGGCGCAGTGCGGATCTGGCTGTGTCCACTGACCCACGGGAGACGAGCAGGCAGGGCGCAGTGTGGATCTGGCTGTGTCCACTCACCCAGGGGAGACGGGCAGGCAAGGCGCAGTGTGGATCTGGCTGTGTCCATTCACCCACGGGAGACGGGCAGGCAGGACCCAGTGAGGATCTGGCTGTGTCCACTCACCCAGGGGAGACGGGCAGGCAAGGCGCAGTGTGGATCTGGCTGTGTCCACTCACCCACGGTAGACGGGCAGAGAGGGTGCTGTGTGGATATGGCTATGTCCACTGACCCACGGCAGACGGGCAGGCAGGGCGCAGTGCGGATCTGGCTGTGTCCACTCACCCACGGCAGACTGTCAGGCAGGGTGCAGTGCGGATCTGGCTGTGTCCACTCACCCACGGGAGACGGGCAGGCAGGGCGCAGTGCGGATCCGGCTGTGTCCACTCACCCACGGGAGATTGGCAGATACGGTGATGTGTGGATCTGGCTATGTCCACTGACCCACGGCAGACGGGCAGGCAGGGCGCAGTGCGGATCTGGCTGTGTCCACTCACCCACGGGAGACGGGCAGGCAGGGCCCAGTGAGGATCTGGCTGTGTCCACTCACCCAGGGGAGACGGGCAGGCAAGGCGCAGTGTGGATCTGGCTGTGTCCACTCACCCACGGGAGACGGGCAGAGAGGGTGCTGTGTGGATATGGCTATGTCCACTGACCCATGGCAGACGGGCAGGCAGGGCGCAGTGCGGATCTGGCTGTGTCCACTCACCCACGGTAGACGGTCAGGCAGAGTGCAGTGCGGATCTGGCTGTGTCCACTCACCCACGGGAGACGGTCAGGCAAGGCGCAGTGCTGATCTTGCTGTGTCCACTCGCCCACGGGAGACGGGCAGCCAGGGCACAGTGCGGATCTGGCTGTGTCCACTCACCCACGGGAGACGGGCAGGCAGGGCGCAGTGCGGATCTGGCTGTGTCCACTCGCCCACGGCACACGGTCAAGCAGGGCGCAGTGCGGATCTGTCTAAGTCCACTCACCCACGGCAGATGGGCAGGCAGGGCGCAGTGTGGATCTGGCTGTGTCCTCTCACCCACGGCAGACGGTCAGGCAGGGCGCAGTGCGGATCTGGCTGTGTCCACTCACCCACAGCAGACGGTCATGCAGGGCGCAGTGCGGATCTGGCTGTGTCCACTCACACACGGCAGACGGGCAGGCAGGGCGCAGTGTGGATCTGGCAGTGTCCACTCACCCACGGCAGGCGGTAAGGCAGGGCGCAGTGTGGATCTGGCTGTGTCCACTCACCCACGGGAGACGGGCAGGCAGGGCGCAGTGCGGATCTGGCTGTGTCCACTCACCAACGGCAGACGGTCAGGCAGGGCGCAGTGCGGATCTGGCTGTGTCCACTCGCCCACGGCAGACGGGAAGGCAGGGCGCAGTGCGGATCTGGCTGTGTCCACTCACCCATGGCAGACGGTCAGGCAGGGCGCAGTGCGGATCTGGCTGTGTCCACTCGCCCACGGCAGACGAGCAGGCAGGGCGCAGTGCGGATCTGGCTGTGTCCACTCACCCACGGGAGACGGGCAGGCAAGGCGCACTGCGGATCTGGCTGTGTCCACTCACTGACGGGAGACTGGCAGGCAAAGCGCAGTGGGGATCTGGCTGTGTCCACTCACCCACGGGAAACGGGAAGGCAGGGCGCAGTGCGGATCTGGCTGTGTCCACTCACCCACGGCAGACGGGCAGGCATGGCGCAGTGCGGATCTGGCTGTGTCCACTCACCCACGGCAGACGGTCAGGCAGGGCACAGTGCGGATCTGGCTGTGTCCACTCTCCCACGGCAGACGGTCAGGCAGGGCGAAGTGCGGATCTGGCTGTGTCCACTCACCCACGGCAGACAGGCAGGCAGGGCGCAGTGTGGATCTGGCTGTGTCCACTCACCCACGGCAGACGGGCAGGCAGGGCGCAGTGCGGATCCGGCTGTGTCCACTCACCCACGGGAGACTGGCAGGCAGGGCGCAGTGCGGATCTGGCTGTGTCCACTCACCCACGGCAGACGGTCAGGCAGGGTGCAGTGCGGATCTGGCTGTGTCCACTCACCCACGGCAGACGGGCAGGCAGGGCGCAGTGTGGATCTGGCTGTGTCCACTTACCCACGTGAGACGGGCAGGCAAGGCGCAGTGTGGATCCGGCTGTGTCCACTCACCCCCGGGAGACGGTCAGGCAGGGCGCAGTGCGGATCCGGCTGTGTCCACTCACCCACGGGAGATGGGCAGATACGGTGCTGTGTGGATCTGGCTATGTCTACTGACTCACGGCAGACGGGCAGGCAGGGCGCAGTACGGATCTGGCTGTGTCCACTCACTCACGGCAGACGGTCAGGCAGGGCGCAGTGCGGATCTGGCTGTGTCCACGCACCCACAGCAGGCGGTCAGGAAGTGCGCAGTGCGGATCTGGCTGTGTCCACTCACCCACGGCAGACGGTCAGGCAGGGCGCAGTGCGGATCTGGCTGTGTCCACTCACAAACGGCAGACGGGCAGTCAGGTCGCAGTGTGTATCTGGCTGTGTCCAATCACCCATGGCAGACGGTCAGGCAGGGCGCAGTGCGGATCTGGCTGTGTCCACTCACCCACGGCAAAAGGGCCTGCAGGGCGCAGTGCGGATCTGGCTGTGTCCACTCGCCCACGGGAGACGGGCATGCAGGGCGCAGTGCGCATCTGGCTGTGTCCACTCGCCCACGGCAGGCGGTCAGGCAGGGCGCAGTGCGGATCTGGCTGTGTCCACTCACCCACGGCAGACGGTCAGGCAGGGCGCAGTGCGGATATGGCTGTGTCCACTCGCCCACGGCAGACGGGCAGGCAGCACGCAGTGCGGATCTGGCTGTGTCCACTCACCCACGGGAGACGGGCAGGCAGGGCGCAGTGCGGATCTGGCTGTGTCCACTCACTGACGGGAGACGGGCAGGCAAGGCGCAGTGCAGATTTGGCTGTGTCCACTCACCCACGGGAGACGGGCAGGCAGGGCGCAGTGCGGATCTGGCTGTGTCCATTCACCCACGGGATACGGGCAGGCAGGGCGCAGTGCGTATCTGGCTGTGTCCACTCACTAACGGGAGACGGGCAGGCAAGGCGCAGTGCGGATCTGGCTGTGTCCACTGACCCACGGCAGACGGGCAGGCAGGGCGCAGTGCGGATCTGGCTGTGTCCACTCACCCAGGGGAGACGGGCAGGCAAGGCGCAGTGTGGATCTGGCTGTGTCCACTCACCCACGGTAGACGGGCAGAGAGGGTGCTGTGTGGATATGGCTATGTCCACTGACCCACGGCAGACGGGCAGGCAGGGCGCAGTACGGATCTGGCTGTGTCCACTCACCCACGGCAGGCGGTCAGGCAGGGCGCAGTGCGGATCTGGCTGTGTCCACTCACCCACGACAGACGGTCAGGCAGGGTGCAGTGCGGATCTGGCTGTGTCCACTCACCCACGGCAGACGGTCAGGCAGGGCGCAGTGCGGATCTGGCTGTGTCCACTAGCCCACGGCAGACGGGCAGGCAGGGCGCAGTGCGGATCTGGCTGTGTCCACTCACCAACGGCAGACGGTCAGGCAGGGCGCAGTGCGGATCTGGCAGTGTCCACTCGCCCACGGCAGACGGGAAGGCAGGGCGCAGTGTGGATCTGGCTGTGTCCACTCACCCACGGGAGACGGGCAGGCAAGGCGCAGTGCGGATCTGGCTGTGTCCACTCACTGACGGGAGACGGGCAGGCAAAGCGCAGTGCGGATCTGGCTGTGTCCACTCACCCACGGGAGACGGGCAGGCAGGGCGCAGTGCGGATCTGGCTGTGTCCACTCACCCACGGCAGACGGGCAGGCAGGGCGCAGTGCGGATCTGGCTGTGTCCACTCGCCCACGGGAGACGGGCAGGCAGGGCGCAGTGTGGATCTGGCTGTGTACACTCACCCACGGGAGATGCGCAGGCAGGGCGCAGTGCGGATCTGGCTGTGTCCACTCACTGAAGGGAGACGGGCAGGCAGGGCGCAGTGCGGATCTGGCTGTGTCCACTCACCCACGGCAGACGGGCAGGCAGGGCGCAGTGTGGATCTGGCTGTGTCCACTCGCCCACGGGAGACGGGCAGGCAGGGCGCAGTGTGGATCTGGCTGTGTACACTCACCCACGGGAGATGCGCAGGCAGGGCGCAGTGCGGATCTGGCTGTGTCCACTCACTGAAGGGAGACGGGCAGGCAAGGCGCAGTGCGGATCTGGCTGTGTCCACTCACCCATGGGAGACGGGCAGGCAGGGCGCAGTGTGGATCTGACTGTGTCCACTTACCCACGTGAGACGGGCAGGCAAGGCGCATTGCGGATCTGGCTGTGTCCACTCACCCACGGGAGACGGTCAGGCAGGGCGCAGTGCGTATCTGGCTGTGTCCACTCACGCACGGGAGATGGGCAGAGACGGTGCTGTGTGGATCTGGCTATGTCCACTTACCCACGGCAGACGGGCAGGCAGGGCGCAGTACGGATCTGGCTGTGTCCACTCACCCACGTCAGGCGGTCAGGCAGGGCGCAGTGCGGATCTGGCTGTGTCCACGCACCCACAGCAGGCGGTCAGGAAGTGCGCAGTGCGGATCTGGCTGTGTCCACTCACCCACGGCAGACGGTCAGGCAGGGCGCAGTGCGGATCTGGCTGTGTCCACTCACCCACGGCAGACGGGCAGGCAGGGCGCAGTGTGAATCTGGCTGTGTCCACTCACTCACGGCAGACGGTCAGGCAGGGCGCAGTGCGGATCTGGCTGTGTCCACTCACCCACGGCAGAGGGGCATGCAGGGCGCAGTGCGGATCTGGCTGTGTCCACTCGCCCACGGGAGAAGGGCAGGCAGGGCGCAGTGCGGATCTGGCTGTGTCTACTCGCCCACGGCAGGCGGTCAGGCAGGGCGCAGTGCGGATCTGGCTGTGTCCACTCACACACGGCAGACGGTCAGGCAGGGCGCAGTGCGGATATGGCTGAGTCCACTCGCCCACAGCAGACGGTCAGGCAGGGAGCAGTGCGGATCTGGCTGTGTCCACTCACCCACGGCAGACGGGCAGGCAGGGCGCAGTGCGGATCTGGCTGTGTCCACTCGCCCACGGGAGACGGGCAGGCAGTGCGCAGTGCGGATCTGGCTGTGTCCACTCGCCCACGGCAGGTGGTCAGGCAGGGCGCAGTGCGGATCTGGCTGTGTCCACTCACCCACGGCAGACGGTTCGGCAGGGCGCAGTGCGGATATGGCTGTGTCCAGTCGCCCACGGCAGACGGGCAGGCAGCGCGCAGTGCGGATCTGGCTGTGTCCACTCACCCACGGCAGACGGTCTGGCAGGGCGCAGTGCGGATCTGGCTGTGTCCACTCGCCCACGGCAGACGGGCAGGCTGGGCGCAGTGCGGATCTGGCTGTGTCCACTCGCCCACGGGAGACGGGCAGGCAGGGCGCAGTGCGGATCTGGCTGTGTCCATTCACCCAAGGGAGACGGGCAGGCATGGCGCAGTGCGGATCTGGCTGTGTCCACTCACTGACGGGAGACGGGCAGGCAAGGCGCAGTGCGGATCTGGCTGTGTCCACTCACCCACGGGAGACGGGCAGTCTGGGCCCAGTGAGGATCTGGCTGTGTCCACTCACCCACGGCAGACTGTCAGGCAGGGTGCAGTGCGGATCTCGCTGTGTCCACTCACCCACGGGAGACGGGCAGGCAGGGCGCAGTGCGGATCTGGCTGTGTCCACTCACCCACGGGAGACGGGCAGGCAGGGCGCAGTGCGGATCTGGCTGTGTCCACTCACCCACGGCAGACGGTCAGGCAGGGCGCAGTGCGGATCTGTCTGTGTCCACTCACCCACAGCAGACGGGCAGGCAGGGCGCAGTGTGGATCTGGCTGTATCCATTCACCCACGGCAGACGGTCAGGCAGGGCGCATTGCGGATCTGGCTGTGTCCACTCACCCACGGCAGACGGGCAAGCATAGGGCAGTGTGGATCTGGCTGTGTCCACTCGCCCACGGGAGACGGGCATGCAGGGCGCAGTGCGGATCTGGCTGTGTCCACTCACCCACGGGAGACGGGCAGGCAGGGCCGAGTGAGGATCTGGCTGTGTCCACTCACCCAGGGGAGACGGGCAGGCAAGACGCAGTGTGGATCTAGCTGTGTCCACTCACCCACGGGAGACGGGCAGAGAGGGTGCTGTGTGGATATGGCTATGTCCACTGACCAACGGCAGACGGGCAGGCAGGGCGCAGTACGGATCTAGCTGTGTCCACTCACCCACGGCAGGCGGTCAGGCAGGGCGCAGTGCGGATCTGGCTGTGTCCACTCACACACGGCAGGCGGTCAGACAGGGCGCAGTGCGGATCTTTCTGTGTCCACTCACCCACGGCAGACGGTCAGGCAGGGCACAGTGCGGATCTGGCTGTGTCGACTCACCCATGGCAAACGGGCAGCCAGGGCGCAGTGTGGATCTGGCTGTGTCCACTCACCCACGGCGGACGGTCAGGCAGGGCGCACTGCGGATCTGGCTGTGTCCACTCACCCACGGCAGACGGTCAGGCAGGGCGCAGTGCGGATCTGTCTGTGTCCACTCACCCACGGCAGACGGTCAGGCAGTGTGCAGTGCGGTTCTGGCTGTGTCCACTCACCCACGGGAGAAGGGCAGGCAAGGCGCAGTGCGGATCCGGCTGTGTCCACTCACCCACGGGAGATGGGCAGAGACGGTGCTGTGTGGATATCGCTATGTCCACTGACCCACGGCAGACTAGCAGGCAGGGCGCAGTACGGATCTGGCTGTGTCCACTCACCCACGGCAGGCGGTCAGGCAGGGCGCAGTGCGGATCTGGCTGTGTCCACTCACACACGGAAGGCGGTCAGGCAGGGCGCAGTGCGGATCTGGCTGTGTCCACTCACCCACGGCAGACGGTCAGGCAGGGCGCAGTGTGGATCTGGCTGTGTCCACTCACCCACGGCAGACGGGCAGGCAGGGCGCAGTGTGGATCTGGCTGTGTCCACTCACCCACGGCAGACGGGCAGGCAGGGCGCAGTGCGGATCTGGCTGTGTCCACTCGCCCACGGCATACGGGCAGGCAGCGCGCAGTGCGGATCTGGCTGTGTCCACGCACCCACGGCAGACGGGCAGGCAGGGCGCAGTGCGGATCTGGCTGTGTCCACTCGCCCACGGTAGACGGGCAGGCAGGGCGCAGTGCGGATCTGGCTGTGTCCACTCACCCACGGCAGGCGGTCAGGCAGGGCGCAGTGCGGATCTGGCTGTGTCCACTCACCCACGGGAGTCGGGCAGGCAGGGCGCAGTGCGGATCTGGCTGTGTCCACTGACCCACGGGAGACGAGCAGGCAGGGCGCAGTGTGGATCTGGCTGTGTCCATTCACCCAGGGGAGACGGGCAGGCAAGGCGCAGTGTGGATCTGGCTGTGTCCACTCACCCACGGGAGACGGGCAGGCAGGGCCCAGTGAGGATCTGGCTGTGTCCACTCACCCAGGGGAGACGGGCAGGCAAGGCGCAGTGTGGATCTGGCTGTGTCCACTCACCCACGGGAGACGGGCATAGAGGGTGCTGTATGGATATGGCTATGTCCACTGACCCACGGCAGACGGGCAGGCAGGGCGCAGTGCGGATCTGGCTGTGTCCACTCACCCACGGCAGACGGTCAGCCAGGGCGTAGTGCGGATATGGCTGTGTCCACTCGCCCACGGCAGACGGGCAGGCAGCGTGCAGTGTGGATCTGGCTGTGTCCACTCACACACGGCAGACGGTCAGGCAGGGCGCAGTGCGGATCTGGCTGTGTCCACTCACCCACGGGAGACGGTCAGGCAGGGCGCAGTGCTAATCCGGCTGTGTCCACTCACCCACGGGAGATGGGGAGAGATGGTGCTGTGTGGATCTCGCTATGACCACTGTCCCACGGCAGACGGGCAGGCAGGGCGCAGTACGGATCTGGCTGTGTCCACTCACCCACGTCAGGCGGTCAGGCAGGGCGCAGTGCGGATCTGGCTGTGTCCACGCACCCACAGCAGGCGGTCAGGAAGTGCGCAGTGCGGATCTGGCTGTGTCCACTCACCCACGGCAGACGGTCAGGCAGGGCGCAGTGCGGATCTGGCTGTGTCCACTCACTCACGGCAGAAGGGCAGGCAGGGCGCAGTGCGGATCTGGCTGTGTCCACTCACCCACGGGAGACGGTCAGGCAGGGCGCAGTGCTAATCCGGCTGTGTCCACTCACCCACGGGAGATGGGGAGAGATGGTGCTGTGTGGATCTCGCTATGACCACTGTCCCACGGCAGACGGGCAGGCAGGGCGCAGTACGGATCTGGCTGTGTCCACTCACCAACGTCAGGCGGTCAGGCAGGGCGCAGTGCGGATCTGGCTGTGTCCACGCACCCACAGCAGGCGGTCAGGAAGTGTGCAGTGCGGATCTGGCTGTGTCCACTCACCCACGGCAGAAGGGCATGCAGGGCGCAGTGCGGATCTGGCTGTGTCCATTCGCCCACGGGAGACGGGCAGGCAGGGCGCAGTTCGGATCTGGCTGTGTCCACTCACCCACGGCAGACGGTCAGGCAGGGCGCAGTGCGGATATGGCTGTGTCCACTCGCCCACGGCAGACGGGCAGGCAGCGCGCAGTGCGGATCTGGCTGTGTCCACTCACCCACGGGAGAAGGGCATGCAGGGCGCAGTGCCGATCTGGCTGTGTCAACTCGCCCAAGGGATACGGGCAGGCAGGGCGCAGTGCGGATCTGGCTGTGTCAACTCGCCCACGGCAGACGGGCAGGCAGCGCGCAGTGCGGATCTGGCTGTGTCCACTCACCCACGGCAGACGGTCAGGCAGGGCGCAGTGCGGATCTGGCTGTGTCCACTCACCCACGGCAGATGGGCAGGCAGGGCGCAGTGGGGATCTGGCTGTGTCCACTTACCCACGGCAGACGGTCAGGCAGGGCGCAGTGCGGATCTGGCTGTGTCCACTCACCCACGGCAGACGGTCAGGCAGGGCGCAGTGCGGATCTGGCTGTGTCCACTCACCCACGGCAGACGGGCAGGCAGGGCGCAGTGCGGATCTGGCTGTGTCCACTCACCCACGGCAGACGGGCAGGCAGGGCGCAGTGCGGATCTGGCTGTGTCCACTCACCCACGGGAGACGGGCAGGCAGGGCGCAGTGCGGCTCTGGCTGTGTCCACTCGCCCACGGCAGACGGTCAGGCAGGGCGCAGTGCGGATCTGTCTGTGTCCACTCGCCCACGGCAGACGGGCAGGCAGGGCGCAGTGTGGATCTGGCTGTATCCACTCACCCACGGCAGACGGTCAGGCAGGGCGCATTACGGATCTGGCTGTGTCCACTCACACACGGCAGACGGGCAGGCAGGGCGCAGTGTGGATCTGGCTGTGTCCACTCGCCCACGGGAGACGGGCAGGCAGGGCGCAGTGCGGATCTGGCTGTGTCCACGCACCCACGGGAGACGGGCAGGCAGGGCCCAGTGAGGATCTGGCTGTGTCCACTCACCCAGGGGAGACGGGCAGGCAAGGCGCAGTGTGGATCTGGCTGTGTCCACTCACCCATGGGAGACGGGCAGAGAGGGTGCTATGTGGATATGGCTATGTCCACTGACCCACGGCAGACGGGCAGGCAGGGCGCAGTGCGGATCTGGCTGTGTCCACTCACCCACGGGAGACGGTCAGGCAGGGTGCAGTGCGGATCTGGCTGTGTCCACTCACCCACGGGAGACGGTCCGGCAAGGCGCAGTACGGATCTTGCTGTGTCCACTCACCCAAGGGAGACGGGCAGGCAGCGCGCTGTGCGGATCCGGCTGTGTCCACTCACCCACGGGAGATGGGCAGAGACGGTGCTGTGTGGATCTGGCTATGTCCACGGACCCACGGCCGACTGGCAGGCAGGGCGCAGTACGGATCTGGCTGTGTCCACTCACCCACGGCAGGCGGTCAGGCAGGGCGCAGTGCGGATCTGGCTGTGTCCACTCACCCACGGCTGGCGGTCAGGCAGGGAGCAGTGCGGATCTGGCTGTGTCCACTCACCCACGGCAGACGGTCAGGCAGGGCGCAGTGCGGATCTGGCTGTGTCCACTCACCCATGGCAGACGGGCAGGCAGGGCGCAGTGTGGATCTGGCTATGTCCACTCATCCACAGCAGACGGTCATGCAGGGCGCAGTGCGGATCTGGCTGTGTCCACTCACCCACGGCAGACGGTCAGGCAGCGCGCAGTGCGGATCTGGATTTGTCCACTCGCCCACGGCAGACGGGCAGGCAGGGCGCAGTGCGGATCTGGCTGTGTCCACTCGCCCACGGGAGACGGGCAGGCAGGGCGCAGTGCGGATCCGGCTGTGTCCACTCACCCACGGGAGATGGGCAGATACGGTGCTGTGTGGATCTGGCTATGTCCACTGACCCACGGCAGACGGGCAGGCAGGGCGCAGTACGGATCTGGCTGTGTCCACTCACTCACGGCAGACGGTCAGGCAGGGCGCAGTGCGGATCTGGCTGTGTCCACGCACCCACAGCAGGCGGTCAGGAAGTGCGCAGTGCGGATCTGGCTGTGTCCACTCACCCACGGCAGACGGTCAGGCAGGGCGCAGTGCGGATCTGGCTGTGTCCACTCACAAACGGCAGACGGGCAGTCAGGTCGCAGTGTGTATCTGGCTGTGTCCAATCACCCATGGCAGACGGTCAGGCAGGGCGCAGTGCGGATCTGGCTGTGTCCACTCACCCACGGCAAAAGGGCCTGCAGGGCGCAGTGCGGATCTGGCTGTGTCAACTCGCCCACGGCAGACGGGCAGGCAGCGCGCAGTGCGGATCTGGCTGTGTCCACTCACCCACGGCAGACGGTCAGGCAGGGCGCAGTGCGGATCTGGCTGTGTCCACTCGCCCACGGCAGACGGTCAGGCAGGGCGCAGTGCGGATCTGGCTGTGTCCACTCACCCACGGCAGATGGGCAGGCAGGGCGCAGTGGGGATCTGGCTGTGTCCACTCACCCACGGCAGACGGTCAGGCAGGGCGCAGTGCGGATCTGGCTGTGTCCACTCACCCACGGCAGACGGTCAGGCAGGGCGCAGTGCGGATCTGGCTGTGTCCACTCACCCACGGCAGACGGGCAGGCAGGGCGCAGTGCGGATCTGGCTGTGTCCACTCACCCACGGCAGACGGGCAGGCAGGGCGCAGTGCGGATCTGGCTGTGTCCACTCACCCACGGGAGACGGGCAGGCAGGGCGCAGTGCGGATCTGGCTGTGTCCACTCGCCCACGGCAGACGGTCAGGCAGGGCGCAGTGCGGATCTGTCTGTGTCCACTCGCCCACGGCAGACGGGCAGGCAGGGCGCAGTGTGGATCTGGCTGTATCCACTCACCCACGGCAGACGGTCAGGCAGGGCGCATTACGGATCTGGCTGTGTCCACTCACACACGGCAGACGGGCAGGCAGGGCGCAGTGTGGATCTGGCTGTGTCCACTCGCCCACGGGAGACGGGCAGGCAGGGCGCAGTGCGGATCTGGCTGTGTCCACGCACCCACGGGAGACGGGCAGGCAGGGCCCAGTGAGGATCTGGCTGTGTCCACTCACCCAGGGGAGACGGGCAGGCAAGGCGCAGTGTGGATCTGGCTGTGTCCACTCACCCATGGGAGACGGGCAGAGAGGGTGCTATGTGGATATGGCTATGTCCACTGACCCACGGCAGACGGGCAGGCAGGGCGCAGTGCGGATCTGGCTGTGTCCACTCACCCACGGGAGACGGTCAGGCAGGGTGCAGTGCGGATCTGGCTGTGTCCACTCACCCACGGGAGACGGTCCGGCAAGGCGCAGTACGGATCTTGCTGTGTCCACTCACCCAAGGGAGACGGGCAGGCAGCGCGCAGTGCGGATCCGGCTGTGTCCACTCACCCACGGGAGATGGGCAGAGACGGTGCTGTGTGGATCTGGCTATGTCCACGGACCCACGGCCGACTGGCAGGCAGGGCGCAGTACGGATCTGGCTGTGTCCACTCACCCACGGCAGGCGGTCAGGCAGGGCGCAGTGCGGATCTGGCTGTGTCCACTCACCCACGGCTGGCGGTCAGGCAGGGAGCAGTGCGGATCTGGCTGTGTCCACTCACCCACGGCAGACGGTCAGGCAGGGCTCAGTGCGGATCTGGCTGTGTCCACTCACCCATGGCAGACGGGCAGGCAGGGCGCAGTGTGGATCTGGCTATGTCCACTCATCCACAGCAGACGGTCATGCAGGGCGCAGTGCGGATCTGGCTGTGTCCACTCACCCACGGCAGACGGTCAGGCAGCGCGCAGTGCGGATCTGGATTTGTCCACTCGCCCACGGCAGACGGGCAGGCAGGGCGCAGTGCGGATCTGGCTGTGTCCACTCGCCCACGGGAGACGGGCAGGCAGGGCGCAGTGCGGATCCGGCTGTGTCCACTCACCCACGGGAGATGGGCAGATACGGTGCTGTGTGGATCTGGCTATGTCCACTGACCCACGGCAGACGGGCAGGCAGGGCGCAGTACGGATCTGGCTGTGTCCACTCACTCACGGCAGACGGTCAGGCAGGGCGCAGTGCGGATCTGGCTGTGTCCACGCACCCACAGCAGGCGGTCAGGAAGTGCGCAGTGCGGATCTGGCTGTGTCCACTCACCCACGGCAGACGGTCAGGCAGGGCGCAGTGCGGATCTGGCTGTGTCCACTCACAAACGGCAGACGGGCAGTCAGGTCGCAGTGTGTATCTGGCTGTGTCCAATCACCCATGGCAGACGGTCAGGCAGGGCGCAGTGCGGATCTGGCTGTGTCCACTCACCCACGGCAAAAGGGCCTGCAGGGCGCAGTGCGGATCTGGCTGTGTCCACTCGCCCACGGGAGACGGGCATGCAGGGCGCAGTGCGGATCTGGCTGTGTCCACTCGCCCACGGCAGGCGGTCAGGCAGGGCGCAGTGCGGATCTGGCTGTGTCCACTCACCCACGGCAGACGGTCAGGCAGGGCGCAGTGCGGATATGGCTGTGTCCACTCGCCCACGGCAGACGGGCAGGCAGCGCGCAGTGCGGATCTGGCTGTGTCCACTCACCCACGGGAGACGGGCAGGCAGGGCGCAGTGCGGATCTGGCTGTGTCCACTCACTGACGGGAGACGGGCAGGCAAGGCGCAGTGCAGATTTGGCTGTGTCCACTCACCCACGGGAGACGGGCAGGCAGGGCGCAGTGCGGATCTGGCTGTGTCCATTCACCCACGGGATACGGGCAGGCAGGGCGCAGTGCGTATCTGGCTGTGTCCACTCACTAACGGGAGACGGGCAGGCAAGGCGCAGTGCGGATCTGGCTGTGTCCACTGACCCACGGCAGACGGGCAGGCAGGGCGCAGTGCGGATCTGGCTGTGTCCACTCACCCAGGGGAGACGGGCAGGCAAGGCGCAGTGTGGATCTGGCTGTGTCCACTCACCCACGGTAGACGGGCAGAGAGGGTGCTGTGTGGATATGGCTATGTCCACTGACGCACGGCAGACGGGCAGGCAGGGCGCAGTACGGATCTGGCTGTGTCCACTCACCCACGGCAGGCGGTCAGGCAGGGCGCAGTGTGGATCTGCTGTGTCCACTCACCCACGGCAGGCGGTCAGACAGGGTGCAGTGCGGATCTTGCTGTGTCCACTCACCCATGGCAGACGGTCGTGCAGGGCGCACTGCGGATCTGGCTGTGTCCACTCACCCACGGCAGACGGTCGGGCAGGGCGCAGTGCGGATCTGGCTGTGTCCACTCACCCACGGCAGACGGGCAGCCAGGGCGCAGTGCGGATCTGGCTGTGTCCACTCACCCACGGCACGCGGTCAGGCAGGGCGCAGTGCGGATCTGGCTGTGTCCACTCACCCACGACAGATGGTCAGGCAGGGCGCAGTGCGGATCTGGCTGTGTCCACTCACCCACGGCAGACGGTCAGGCAGGGCGCAGTGCGGATCTGGCTGTGTCCACTCGCCTACGGCAGACGGGCAGGCAGGGCGCAGTGCGGATCTGGCTGTGTCCACTCACCAACGGCAGACGGTCAGGCAGGGCGCAGTGCGGATCTGGCTGTGTCCACTCGCCCACGGCAGACGGAAAGGCAGGGCGCAGTGTGGATCTGGCTGTGTCCACTCACCCACGGGAGACGGGCAGGCAAGGCGCAGTGCGGATCTGGCTGTGTCCACTCACTGACGGGAGACGGGCAGGCAAAGCGCAGTGCGGATCTGGCTGTGTCCACTCACCCACGGGAGACGGGCAGGCAGGGCGCAGTGCGGATCTGGCTGTGTCCACTCACCCACGGCAGACGGGCAGGCAGGGCGCAGTGCGGATCTGGCTGTGTCCACTCACCCACGGCAGACGGTCAGGCAGGGCACAGTGCGGATCTGGCTGTGTCCCCTCTCCCACGGCAGACGGTCAGGCAGGGCGCAGTGCGGATCTGGCTGTGTCCACTCACCCACGGCAGACGGGCAGGCAGGGCGCAGTGTGGATCTGGCTGTGTCCACTCACCCACGGCAGACGGGCAGGCAGGGCGCAGTGCGGATCTGGCTGTGTCCACTCGCCCACGGCAGACGGGCAGGCAGGGCGCAGTGCGGATCTGGCTGTGTCCACTCGCCCACGGCACACGGGCAGGCAGGGCGCAGTGCGGATCTGGCTGTGTCCACTCGCCCACGGGAGACGGGCAGGCAGGGCGCAGTGTGGATCTGGCTGTGTACACTCACCCACGGGAGACGCGCAGGCAGGGCGCAGTGCGGATCTGGCTGTGTCCACTCACTGAAGGGAGACGGGCAGGCAAGGCGCAGTGCGGATCTGGCTGTGTCCACTCACCCATGGGAGACGGGCAGGCAGGGCGCAGTGTGGATCTGACTGTGTCCACTTACTCACGTGAGACGGGCAGGCAGCGCGCAGTGCGGATCTGGCTGTGTCCACTCACCCACGGGAGACGGGCAGGCAGGGCGCAGTGCGGATCTGGCTGTGTCCACTCACTGACGGGAGACGGGCAGGCAAGGCGCAGTGCAGATTTGGCTGTGTCCACTCACCCACGGGAGACGGGCAGGCAGGGCGCAGTGCGGATCTGGCTGTGTCCATTCACCCACGGGATACGGGCAGGCAGGGCGCAGTGCGTATCTGGCTGTGTCCACTCACTAACGGGAGACGGGCAGGCAAGGCGCAGTGCGGATCTGGCTGTGTCCACTGACCCACGGCAGACGGGCAGGCAGGGCGCAGTGCGGATCTGGCTGTGTCCACTCACCCAGGGGAGACGGGCAGGCAAGGCGCAGTGTGGATCTGGCTGTGTCCACTCACCCACGGTAGACGGGCAGAGAGGGTGCTGTGTGGATATGGCTATGTCCACTGACGCACGGCAGACGGGCAGGCAGGGCGCAGTACGGATCTGGCTGTGTCCACTCACCCACGGCAGGCGGTCAGGCAGGGCGCAGTGTGGATCTGCTGTGTCCACTCACCCACGGCAGGCGGTCAGACAGGGTGCAGTGCGGATCTTGCTGTGTCCACTCACCCATGGCAGACGGTCGTGCAGGGCGCACTGCGGATCTGGCTGTGTCCACTCACCCACGGCAGACGGTCGGGCAGGGCGCAGTGCGGATCTGGCTGTGTCCACTCACCCACGGCAGACGGGCAGCCAGGGCGCAGTGCGGATCTGGCTGTGTCCACTCACCCACGGCACGCGGTCAGGCAGGGCGCAGTGCGGATCTGGCTGTGTCCACTCACCCACGACAGATGGTCAGGCAGGGCGCAGTGCGGATCTGGCTGTGTCCACTCACCCACGGCAGACGGTCAGGCAGGGCGCAGTGCGGATCTGGCTGTGTCCACTCGCCTACGGCAGACGGGCAGGCAGGGCGCAGTGCGGATCTGGCTGTGTCCACTCACCAACGGCAGACGGTCAGGCAGGGCGCAGTGCGGATCTGGCTGTGTCCACTCGCCCACGGCAGACGGAAAGGCAGGGCGCAGTGTGGATCTGGCTGTGTCCACTCACCCACGGGAGACGGGCAGGCAAGGCGCAGTGCGGATCTGGCTGTGTCCACTCACTGACGGGAGACGGGCAGGCAAAGCGCAGTGCGGATCTGGCTGTGTCCACTCACCCACGGGAGACGGGCAGGCAGGGCGCAGTGCGGATCTGGCTGTGTCCACTCACCCACGGCAGACGGGCAGGCAGGGCGCAGTGCGGATCTGGCTGTGTCCACTCACCCACGGCAGACGGTCAGGCAGGGCACAGTGCGGATCTGGCTGTGTCCCCTCTCCCACGGCAGACGGTCAGGCAGGGCGCAGTGCGGATCTGGCTGTGTCCACTCACCCACGGCAGACGGGCAGGCAGGGCGCAGTGTGGATCTGGCTGTGTCCACTCACCCACGGCAGACGGGCAGGCAGGGCGCAGTGCGGATCTGGCTGTGTCCACTCGCCCACGGCAGACGGGCAGGCAGGGCGCAGTGCGGATCTGGCTGTGTCCACTCGCCCACGGCACACGGGCAGGCAGGGCGCAGTGCGGATCTGGCTGTGTCCACTCGCCCACGGGAGACGGGCAGGCAGGGCGCAGTGTGGATCTGGCTGTGTACACTCACCCACGGGAGACGCGCAGGCAGGGCGCAGTGCGGATCTGTCTGTGTCCACTCACTGAAGGGAGACGGGCAGGCAAGGCGCAGTGCGGATCTGGCTGTGTCCACTCACCCATGGGAGACGGGCAGGCAGGGCGCAGTGTGGATCTGACTGTGTCCACTTACTCACGTGAGACGGGCAGGCAAGGCGCAGTGCGGATCTGGCTGTGTCCACTCACCCACGGGAGACGGTCAGGCAGGGCTCAGTGCGTATCTGGCTGTGTCTACTCACGCACGGGGCATGGGCAGAGACGGTGCTGTGTGGATCTGGCTATGTCCACTTACCCACGGCAGACGGGCAGGCAGGGCGCAGTACGGATCTGGCTGTGTCCACTCACCCACGTCAGGCGGTCAGGCAGGGCGCAGTGCGGATCTGGCTGTGTCCACGCACCCACAGCAGGCGGTCAGGAAGTGCGCAGTGCGGATCTGGCTGTGTCCACTCACCCACGGCAGACGGTCAGGCAGGGCGCAGTGCGGATCTGGCTGTGTCCACTAACCCACGGCAGACGGGCAGGCAGGGCGCAGTGTGAATCTGGCTGTGTCCACTCACTCACGGCAGACGGTCAGGCAGGGCGCAGTGCGGATCTGGCTGTGTCCACTCACCCACGGCAGAAGGGCATGCAGGGCGCAGTGCGGATCTGGCTGTGTCCACTCGCCCACGGGAGAAGGGCAGGCAGGGCGCAGTGCGGATCTGGCTGTGTCTACTCGCCCACGGCAGGCGGTCAGGCAGGGCGCAGTGCGGATCTGGCTGTGTCCACTCACACACGGCAGACGGTCAGGCAGGGCGCAGTGCGGATATGGCTGAGTCCACTCGCCCACAGCAGACGGTCAGGTAGGGAGCAGTGCGGATCTGGCTGTGTCCACTCACCCACGGCAGACGGGCAGGCAGGGCGCAGTGCGGATCTGGCTGTGTCCACTCGCCCACGGGAGACGGGCAGGCAGTGCGCAGTGCGGATCTGGCTGTGTCCACTCGCCCACGGCAGGTGGTCAGGCAGGGCGCAGTGCGGATCTGGCTGTGTCCACTCGCCCACGGGAGACGGGCAGGCAGGGCGCAGTGCGGATCTGGCTGTGTCCATTCACCCAAGGGAGACGGGCAGGCATGGCGCAGTGCGGATCTGGCTGTGTCCACTCACTGACGGGAGACGGGCAGGCAAGGCGCAGTGCGGATCTGGCTGTGTCCACTCACCCATGGGAGACGGGCAGTCTGGGCCCAGTGAGGATCTGGCTGTGTCCACTCACCCACGGCAGACTGTCAGGCAGGGTGCAGTGCGGATCTCGCTGTGTCCACTCACCCACGGGAGACGGGCAGGCAGGGCGCAGTGCGGATCTGGCTGTGTCCACTCACCCACGGGAGACGGGCAGGCAGGGCGCAGTGCGGATCTGGCTGTGTCCACTCACCCACGGCAGACGGTCAGGCAGGGTGCAGTGCGGATCTGTCTGTGTCCACTCACCCACAGCAGACGGGCAGGCAGGGCGCAGTGTGGATCTGGCTGTATCCATTCACCCACGGCAGACGGTCAGGCAGGGCGCATTGCGGATCTGGCTGTGTCCACTCACCCACGGCAGACGGGCAAGCAGAGGGCAGTGTGGATCTGGCTGTGTCCACTCGCCCACGGGAGACGGGCATGCAGGGCGCAGTGCGGATCTGGCTGTGTCCACTCACCCACGGGAGACGGGCAGGCAGGGCTGAGTGAGGATCTGGCTGTGTCCACTCACCCAGGGGAGACGGGCAGGCAAGACGCAGTGTGGATCTAGCTGTGTCCACTCACCCACGGGAGACGGGCAGAGAGGGTGCTGTGTGGATATGGCTATGTCCACTGACCAACGGCAGACGGGCAGGCAGGGCGCAGTACGGATCTAGCTGTGTCCACTCACCCACGGCAGGCGGTCAGGCAGGGCGCAGTGCGGATCTGGCTGTGTCCACTCACACACGGCAGGCGGTCAGACAGGGCGCAGTGCGGATCTTTCTGTGTCCACTCACACACGGCAGACGGTCAGGCAGGGCACAGTGCGGATCTGGCTGTGTCCACTCACCCACGGGAGACGGGCAGGCAGGGCGCAGTGCGGATCTGGCTGTGTCCACTCACCCACGGCAGAGGGTCAGGCAGGGCGCAGTGCGGATCTGTCTGTGTCCACTCACCCACGGCAGACGGGCAGGCAGGGCACAGTGTGGATCTGGCTGTATCCACTCACCCACGGCAGACGGTCAGGCAGGGCGCAGTGCGGATCTGGCTGTGTCCACTCGCCAACGGGAGACGGGCAGGCAGGGCGCAGTGCAGATCTGGCTGTGTCCACTCATCCACGGCAGGCGGTCAGGCAGGGCGCAGTGCGGATCTGGCTGTGTCCACTCGCCCACGGCAGACGGGTAGGCAGCGTGCAGTGTGGATCTGGCTGTGTCCACTCACCCACGGCAGACGGTCAGGCAGGGCGCAGTACGGATCTGGCTGTGTCCACTCACCCACGGGAGTCGGGCAGGCAGGGCGCAGTGCGGATCTGGCTGTGTCCACTGACCCACGGGAGACGAGCAGGCAGGGCGCAGTGTGGATCTGGCTGTGTCCATTCACCCAGGGGAGACGGGCAGGCAAGGCGCAGTGTGGATCTGGCTGTGTCCACTCACCCACGGGAGACGGGCAGGCAGGGCCCAGTGAGGATCTGGCTGTGTCCACTCACCCAGGGGAGACGGGCAGGCAAGGCGCAGTGTGGATCTGGCTGTGTCCACTCACCCACGGGAGACGGGCATAGAGGGTGCTGTATGGATATGGCTATGTCCACTGACCCACGGCAGACGGGCAGGCAGGGCGCAGTGCGGATCTGGCTGTGTCCACTCACCCACGGCAGACGGTCAGGCAGGGCGCAGTGCGGATCTGGCTGTGTCCACTCACCCACGGCAGGCGGTCAGGCAGGGCGCAGTGCGGATCTGGCTGTGTCCACTCACCCACGGCAGGCGGTCAGGCAGGGCGCAGTGCGGATCTGGCTGTGTCCACTCACCCAAGGCAGACGGTCAGGCAGGGCGCAGTGCGGATCTGGCTGTGTCCACTCACCCAATGCAGACGGACAGGCAGGGCGCAGTGCGGATCTGGCTGTGTCCACTCACCCACGGCAGAAGGGCATGCAGGGCGCAGTGCGGATCTGGCTGTGTCCACTCGCCCACGGGAGACGGGCAGGCAGGGCGCAGTGCGGATCTGGCTGTGTCCACTCACCCACGGCAGGCGGGCAGGCAGGGCGCAGTGCGGATCTGGCTGTGTCCACTCACCCACGGCAGACGGTCAGCCAGGGTGCAGTGCGGATATGGCTGTGTCCACTCGCCCACGGCAGACGGGCAGGCAGCGTGCAGTGTGGATCTGGCTGTGTCCACTCACCCACGGCAGACGGTCAGGCAGGGCGCAGTGCGGATCTGGCTGTGTCCACTCACCCACGGGAGACGGTCAGGCAGGGCGCAGTGCTAACCCGGCTGTGTCCACTCACCCACGGGAGATGGGGAGAGATGGTGCTGTGTGGATCTCGCTATGACCACTGTCCCACGGCAGACGGGCAGGCAGGGCGCAGTACGGATCTGGCTGTGTCCACTCACCCACGTCCGGCGGTCAGGCAGGGCGCAGTGCGGATCTGGCTGTGTCCACGCACCCACAGCAGGCGGTCAGGAAGTGCGCAGTGCGGATCTGGCTGTGTCCACTCACCCACGGCAGACGGTCAGGCAGGGCGCAGTGCGGATCTGGCTGTGTCCACTCACTCACGGCAGAAGGGCATGCAGGGCGCAGTGCGGATCTGGCTGTGTCCATTCGCCCACGGGAGACGGGCAGGCAGGGCGCAGTTCGGATCTGGCTGTGTCCACTCACCCACGGCTGACGGTCAGGCAGGGCGCAATGCGGATATGGCTGTGTCCACTCGCCCACGGCAGACGGGCAGGCAGCGCGCAGTGCGGATCTGGCTGTGTCCACTCACCCACGGGAGAAGGGCATGCAGGGCGCAGTGCCGATCTGGCTGTGTCAACTCGCCCAAGGGAGACGGGCAGGCAGGGCGCAGTGCGGATCTGGCTGTGTCAACTCGCCCACGGCAGACGGGCAGGCAGCGCGCAGTGCGGATCTGGCTGTGTCCACTCACCCACGGCAGACGGTCAGGCAGGGCGCAGTGCGGATCTGGCTGTGTCCACTCACCCACGGCAGACGGGCAGGAAGGGCGCAGTGCGGATCTGGCTGTGTCCACTCACCCACGGCAGACGGGCAGGCAGGGCGCAGTGTGGATCTGGCTGTGTCCACTCACCCACGGCAGACGGTCAGGCAGGGCGCAGTGCGGATCTGGCTGTGTCCACTCGCCCACGGCAGACGGTCAGGCAGGGCGCAGTGCGGATCTGGCTGTGTCCACTCACCCACGGCAGATGGGCAGGCAGGGCGCAGTGGGGATCTGGCTGTGTCCACTTACCCACGGCAGACGGTCAGGCAGGGCGCAGTGCGGATCTGGCTGTGTCCACTCGCCCACGGCAGACGGTCAGGCAGGGCGCAGTGCGGATCTGGCTGTGTCCACTCACCCACGGCAGACGGGCAGGCAGGGCGCAGTGCGGATCTGGCTGTGTCCACTCACCCACGGCAGACGGGCAGGCAGTGTGCAGTGCGGATCTGGCTGTGTCCACTCACCCACGGGAGACGGGCAGGCAGGGCGCAGTGCGGATCTGGCTGTGTCCACTCACCCACGGCAGACGGTCAGGCAGGGCGCAGTGCGGATCTGTCTGTGTCCACTCACCCACGGCAGACGGGCAGGCAGGGCACAGTGTGGATCTGGCTGTATCCACTCACCCACGGCAGACGGTCAGGCAGGGCGCATTACGGATCTGGCTGTGTCCACTCACACACGGCAGACGGGCAGGCAGGGCGCAGTGTGGATCTGGCTGTGTCCACTCGCCCACGGGAGACGGGCAGGCAGGGCGCAGTGCGGATCTGGCTGTGTCCACGCACCCACGGGAGACGGGCAGGCAGGGCCCAGTGAGGATCTGGCTGTGTCCACTCACCCAGGGGAGACGGGCAGGCAAGGCGCAGTGTGGATCTGGCTGTGTCCACTCACCCATGGGTGACGGGCAGAGAGGGTGCTATGTGGATATGGCTATGTCCACTGACCCACGGCAGACGGGCAGGCAGGGCGCAGTGCGGATCTGGCTGTGTCCACTCACCCACGGCAGACGGTCAGGCAGGGTGCAGTGCGGATCTGGCTGTGTCCACTCACCCACGGGAGACGGTCCGGCAAGGCGCAGTACGGATCTCGCTGTGTCCACTCACCCAAGGGAGACGGGCAGGCAGCGCGCAGTGCGGATCCGGCTGTGTCCACTCACCCACGGGAGATGGGCAGAGACGGTGCTGTGTGGATCTGGCTATGTCCACGGACCCACGGCCGACTGGCAGGCAGGGCGCAGTACGGATCTGGCTGTGTCCACTCACCCACGGCAGGCGGTCAGGCAGGGCGCAGTGCGGATCTGGCTGTGTCCACTCACCCACGGCAGGCGGTCAGGCAGGGAGCAGTGCGGATCTGGCTGTGTCCACTCACCCACGGCAGACGGTCAGGCAGGGCGCAGTGCGGATCTGGCTGTGTCCACTCACCCATGGCAGACGGGCAGGCAGGGCGCAGTGTGGATCTGGCTATGTCCACTCACCCACAGCAGACGGTCATGCAGGGCGCAGTGCGGATCTGGCTGTGTCCACTCACCCACGGCAGACGGTCAGGCAGCGCGCAGTGCGGATCTGGCTTTGTCCACTCGCCCACGGCAGACGGGCAGGCAGGGCGCAGTGCGGATCTGGCTGTGTCCACTCGCCCACGGGAGACGGGCAGGCAGGGCGCAGTGCGAATCTGGCTGTGTCCACTCACCCACGAAAGACGGGCAGGAAGGGCGCAGTGCGGATCTGGCTGTGTCCACTCACTGACGGGAGACGGGCAGGCAAGGCGCAGTGTGGATCTGGCTGTGTCCACTCACCCACGGGAGACGGGCAGGCAGGGCGCAGTGCGGATCTGGCTGTGTCCACTCACCCACGGCAGGCGGTCAGGCAGGGTGCAGTGCGGATCTGGCTGTGTCCACTCACCCACGGCAGACGGTCAGGCAGTGCGCAGTGCGGATCTGGCTGTGTCCACTCGCCACGGCAGACGGGCAGGCAGGGCGCATTGTGGATCTGGCTGTCTCCACTCACCCACGGCAGACGGTCAGGCAGGGCGCAGTGCGGATCTGGCTGTGTCCACTCACCCACGGGAGACGGGCAGGCAGGGCGCAGTGCCGATCTGGCTGTGTCCACTCACCCAGGGGAGACAGGCAGGCAAGGCGCAGTGTGGATCTGGCTGTGTCCACTCACCCACGGGAGACGGGCAGGCAGGGCCCAGTGAGGATCTGGCTGTGTCCACTCACCCAGGGGAGAAGGACAGGCAAGGCGCAGTGCAGATCTGGCTGTGTCAACTCACCCACGGGAGACGGGCAGGCAGCGCGCAGTGCGGATCCGGCTGTGTCCACTCACCCACGGGAGATGGGCAGAGACGGTGCTGTGTGGATCTGGCTATGCCCACTGACCCACGGGAGACTGGCAGGCTAGGCGCAGTACGGATCTGGCTGTGTCCACTCACCCACGGCAGACTGTCAGGCAGGGCGCAGTGCGGATCTGGCTGTGTCCACTCACCCGCGGCAGACGGTCATGCAGGGCGCAGTGCGGATCTGGCTGTGTCCACTCACCAGCGGCAGACGGTCATGCAGGGTGCAGTGCGGATCTGGCTGTGTCCACTGGCCCACGGGAGACGGGCAGGCAGGGCGCAGTGCGGATCTGGCTGTGTCCACTCACCCACAGCAGACGGTCAGGCAGGGTGCAGTGCGGATCTGGCTGTGTCCACTCACCCACGGGAGACGGGCAGGCAGGGCGCAGTGCGGATATGGCTGTGTCCACTCACGCACAGGAGATGGGCACAGACGGTGCTGTGTGGATCTGGCTATGTCCACTTACCCACGGCAGACGCGCAGGCAGGGCGTAGTACGGATCTGGCTGTGTCCACTGACCCACGGCAGGCGGTCAGGCAGGGCGCAGTGTGGATCTGGCTGTGTCCACGCACCCACAGCAGGCGGTCAGGAAGTGCGCAGTCCGGATCTGGCTTTGTCCACTCACCTACGGCAGACGGTCAGGCATGGCGCAGTGTGGATCTGGCTGTGTCCACTCACCCACGGCAGACGGTCAGGCAGGGCGCAGTGCGGATCTGGCTGTGTCCACTTACCCACGGCAGAAGGGCAGGCTGGGTGCAGTGCGGATCTGGCTTTGTCCACTCACCCACGGCAGACGGGCAGACACGGCGCAGTGTGTATCTGGCTGTGTCCACTCACCCACGGCAGACGGTCAGGCAGGGCGCAGTGCGGATCTGGCTGTGTCCACTCACCCACGGCAGAAGGGCAGGCTGGGCGCAGTGCGGATCTGGCTGTGTCCACTAGCCCACGGAAGACGGGCAGGCAGGGCGCAGTGCGGATATGGCTGTGTCCACTCGCCCACGGCAGACGGGCAGGCAGCGCGCAGTGCGGATCTGGCTGTGTCCACTCACCCACGGGAGACGGGCAGGCAGGGCGCAGTGCGGATCTGGCTGTGTCCACTCACTGACGGGAGACGGGCAGGCAAGGCGCAGTGCAGATTTGGCTGTGTCCACTCACCCACGGGAGACGGGCAGGCAGGGCGCAGTGCGGATCTGGCTGTGTCCATTCACCCACGGGATACGGGCAGGCAGGGCGCAGTGCGTATCTGGCTGTGTCCACTCACTAACGGGAGACTGGTAGGCAAGGCGCAGTGCGGATCTGGCTGTGTCCACTGACCCACGGCAGACGGGCAGGCAGGGCGCAGTGCGGATCTGGCTGTGTCCACTCACCCAGGGGAGACGGGCAGGCAAGGCGCAGTGTGGATCTGGCTGTGTCCACTCACCCACGGTAGACGGGCAGAGAGGGTGCTGTGTGGATATGGCTATGTCCACTGACCCACGGCAGACGGGCAGGCAGGGCGCAGTACGGATCTGGCTGTGTCCACTCACCCACGGCAGGCGGTCAGGCAGGGCGCAGTGTGGATCTGCTGTGTCCACTCACCCACGGCAGGCGGTCAGACAGGGTGCAGTGCGGATCTTGCTGTGTCCACTCACCCACGGCTGACGGTCGGGCAGGGCGCAGTGCGGATCTGGCTGTGTCCACTCACCCACGGCAGACGGTCGGGCAGGGCGCAGTGCGGATCTGGCTGTGTCCACTCACCCACGGCAGACGGGCAGCCAGGGCGCAGTGCGGATCTGGCTGTGTCCACTCACCCACGGCACGCGGTCAGGCAGGGCGCAGTGCGGATCTGGCTGTGTCCACTCACCCACGACAGACGGTCAGGCAGGGTGCAGTGCGGATCTGGCTGTGTCCACTCACCCACGGCAGACGGTCAGGCAGGGCGCAGTGCGGATTTGGCTGTGTCCACTCGCCCACGGCAGACGGGCAGGCAGGGCGCAGTGCGGATCTGGCTGTGTCCACTCACCAACGGCAGACGGTCAGGCAGGGCGCAGTGCGGATCTGGCTGTGTCCACTCACCCACGGCAGACGGGCAGGCAGGGCGCAGTGTGGATCTGGCTGTGTCCACTCACCCACGGCAGACGGGCAGGCAGGGCGCAGTGCGGATCTGGCTGTGTCCACTCGCCCACGGCAGACGGGCAGGCAGGGCGCAGTGCGGATCTGGCTGTGTCCACTCGCCCACGGCACACGGGCAGGCAGGGCGCAGTGCAGATCTGGCTGTGTCCACTCGCCCACGGGAGACGGGCAGGCAGGGCGCAGTGTGGATCTGGCTGTGTACACTCACCCACGGGAGACGCGCAGGCAGGGCGCAGTGCGGATCTGGCTGTGTCCACTCACTGAAGGGAGACGGGCAGGCAAGGCGCAGTGCGGATCTGGCTGTGTCCACTCACCCATGGGAGACGGGCAGGCAGGGCGCAGTGTGGATCTGACTGTGTCCACTTACCCACGTGAGACGGGCAGGCAAGGCGCAGTGCGAATCTGGCTGTGTCCACTCACCCACGGGAAACGGTCAGGCAGGGCGCAGTGCGTATCTGGCTGTGTCCACTCACGCACGGGAGATGGGCAGAGACGGTGCTGTGTGGATCTGGCTATGTCCACTTACCCACGGCAGACGGGCAGGCAGGGCGCAGTACGGATCTGGCTGTGTCCACTCACCCACGTCAGGCGGTCAGGCAGGGCGCAGTGCGGATCTGGCTGTGTCCACGCACCCACAGCAGGCGGTCAGGAAGTGCGCAGTGCGGATCTGGCTGTGTCCACTCACCCACGGCAGACGGTCAGGCAGGGCGCAGTGCGGATCTGGCTGTGTCCACTCACCCACGGCAGACGGGCAGGCAAGGCGCAGTGTGAATCTGGCTGTGTCCACTCACTCACGGCAGACGGTCAGGCAGGGCGCAGTGTGGATCTGGCTGTGTCCACTCACCCACGGCAGAAGGGCATGCAGGGCGCAGTGCGGATCTGGCTGTGTCCACTCGCCCACGGGAGAAGGGCAGGCAGGGCGCAGTGCGGATCTGGCTGTGTCTACTCGCCCACGGCAGGCGGTCAGGCAGGGCGCAGTGCGGATCTGGCTGTGTCCACTCACCCACGGCAGACGGTCAGGCAGGGAGCAGTGCGGATATGGCTGAGTCCACTCGCCCACAGCAGACGGTAAGGCAGGGAGCAGTGCGGATCTGGCTGTGTCCACTCACCCACGGCAGATGGGCAGGCAGGGCGCAGTGCGGATCTGGCTGTGTCCACTCGCCCACGGGAGACGGGCAGGCAGTGCGCAGTGCGGATCTGGCTGTGTCCACTCGCCCACGGCAGGTGGTCAGGCAGGGCGCAGTGCGGATCTGGCTGTGTCCACTCACCCACGGCAGACGGTCAGGCAGGGCGCAGTGCGGATATGGCTGTGTCCAGTCGCCCACGGCAGACGGGCAGGCAGCGCACAGTGCGGATCTGGCTGTGTCCACTCACCCACGGCAGACGGTCTGGCAGGGCGCAGTGCGGATCTGGCTGTGTCCACTCGTCCACGGCAGACTGGCAGGCTGGGCGCAGTGCGGATCTGGCTGTGTCCACTCGCCCACGGGAGACGGGCAGGCAGGGCGCAGTGCGGATCTGGCTGTGTCCATTCACCCACGGGAGACGGGCAGGCATGGCGCAGTGCGGATCTGGCTGTGTCCACTCACTGACGGGAGACGGGCAGGCAAGGCGCAGTGCGGATCTGGCTGTGTCCACTCACCCACGGGAGACGGGCAGTCTGGGCCCAGTGAGGATCTGGCTGTGTCCACTCGCCCACGGGAGACGGGCATGCAGGGCGCAGTGCGGATCTGGCTGTGTCCACTCACCCACGGGAGACGGGCAGGCAGGGCCGAGTGAGGATCTGGCTGTGTCCACTCACCCAGGGGAGACGGGCAGGCAAGACGCAGTGTGGATCTAGCTGTGTCCACTCACCCACGGGAGACAGAGAGGGTGCTGTGTGGATATGGCTATGTCCACTGAGCAACGGCAGACGGGCAGGCAGGGCGCAGTACGGATCTAGCTGTGTCCACTCACACACGGCAGGCGGTCAGACAGGGCGCAGTGAGGATCTTTCTGTGTCCACTCACCCACGGCAGACTGTCAGGCAGGGCACAGTGCGGATCTGGCTGTGTCCACTCACCCATGGCAAACGGGCAGCCAGGGCGCAGTGTGGATCTGGCTGTGTCCACTCACCCACGGCGGACGGTCAGGCAGGGCGCACTGCGGATCTGGCTGTGTCCACTCACCCACGGCAGACGGTCAGGCAGGGCGCAGTGCGGATCTGGCTGTGTCCACTCACCCACGGCAGACGGTCCGGCAGTGTGCAGTGCGGTTCTGGCTGTGTCCACTCACCCACGGGAGAAGGGCAGGCAAGGCGCAGTGCGGATCCGGCTGTGTCCACTCACCCACGGGAGATGGGCAGAGACGGTGCTGTGTGGATCTCGCTATGTCCACTGACCCACGGCAGACTAGCAGGCAGGGCGCAGTACAGATCTGGCTGTGTCCACTCACCCACGGCAGGCGGTCAGGCAGGGCACAGTGCGGATCTGGCTGTGTCCACTCACCCACGGGAGACGGGCAGGCAGGGCGCAGTGCGGATCTGGCTGTGTCCACTCACCCACGGGAGACGGGCAGGCAGGGCGCAGTGCGGATCTGGCTGTGTCCATTCACCCAAGGGAGACGGGCAGGCATGGCGCAGTGCGGATCTGGCTGTGTCCACTCACTGACGGGAGACGGGCAGGCAAGGCGCAGTGCGGATCTGGCTGTGTCCACTCACCCATGGGAGACGGGCAGTCTGGGCCCAGTGAGGATCTGGCTGTGTCCACTCACCCACGGCAGACTGTCAGGCAGGGTGCAGTGCGGATCTCGCTGTGTCCACTCACCCACGGGAGACGGGCAGGCAGGGCGCAGTGCGGATCTGGCTGTGTCCACTCACCCACGGGAGACGGGCAGGCAGGGCGCAGTGCGGATCTGGCTGTGTCCACTCACCCACGGCAGACGGTCAGGCAGGGTGCAGTGCGGATCTGTCTGTGTCCACTCACCCACAGCAGACGGGCAGGCAGGGCGCAGTGTGGATCTGGCTGTATCCATTCACCCACGGCAGACGGTCAGGCAGGGCGCATTGCGGATCTGGCTGTGTCCACTCACCCACGGCAGACGGGCAAGCAGAGGGCAGTGTGGATCTGGCTGTGTCCACTCGCCCACGGGAGACGGGCATGCAGGGCGCAGTGCGGATCTGGCTGTGTCCACTCACCCACGGGAGACGGGCAGGCAGGGCTGAGTGAGGATCTGGCTGTGTCCACTCACCCAGGGGAGACGGGCAGGCAAGACGCAGTGTGGATCTAGCTGTGTCCACTCACCCACGGGAGACGGGCAGAGAGGGTGCTGTGTGGATATGGCTATGTCCACTGACCAACGGCAGACGGGCAGGCAGGGCGCAGTACGGATCTAGCTGTGTCCACTCACCCACGGCAGGCGGTCAGGCAGGGCGCAGTGCGGATCTGGCTGTGTCCACTCACACACGGCAGGCGGTCAGACAGGGCGCAGTGCGGATCTTTCTGTGTCCACTCACACACGGCAGACGGTCAGGCAGGGCACAGTGCGGATCTGGCTGTGTCCACTCACCCACGGGAGACGGGCAGGCAGGGCGCAGTGCGGATCTGGCTGTGTCCACTCACCCACGGCAGAGGGTCAGGCAGGGCGCAGTGCGGATCTGTCTGTGTCCACTCACCCACGGCAGACGGGCAGGCAGGGCACAGTGTGGATCTGGCTGTATCCACTCACCCACGGCAGACGGTCAGGCAGGGCGCAGTGCGGATCTGGCTGTGTCCACTCGCCAACGGGAGACGGGCAGGCAGGGCGCAGTGCAGATCTGGCTGTGTCCACTCATCCACGGCAGGCGGTCAGGCAGGGCGCAGTGCGGATCTGGCTGTGTCCACTCGCCCACGGCAGACGGGTAGGCAGCGTGCAGTGTGGATCTGGCTGTGTCCACTCACCCACGGCAGACGGTCAGGCAGGGCGCAGTACGGATCTGGCTGTGTCCACTCACCCACGGGAGTCGGGCAGGCAGGGCGCAGTGCGGATCTGGCTGTGTCCACTGACCCACGGGAGACGAGCAGGCAGGGCGCAGTGTGGATCTGGCTGTGTCCATTCACCCAGGGGAGACGGGCAGGCAAGGCGCAGTGTGGATCTGGCTGTGTCCACTCACCCACGGGAGACGGGCAGGCAGGGCCCAGTGAGGATCTGGCTGTGTCCACTCACCCAGGGGAGACGGGCAGGCAAGGCGCAGTGTGGATCTGGCTGTGTCCACTCACCCACGGGAGACGGGCATAGAGGGTGCTGTATGGATATGGCTATGTCCACTGACCCACGGCAGACGGGCAGGCAGGGCGCAGTGCGGATCTGGCTGTGTCCACTCACCCACGGCAGACGGTCAGGCAGGGCGCAGTGCGGATCTGGCTGTGTCCACTCACCCACGGCAGGCGGTCAGGCAGGGCGCAGTGCGGATCTGGCTGTGTCCACTCACCCACGGCAGGCGGTCAGGCAGGGCGCAGTGCGGATCTGGCTGTGTCCACTCACCCAAGGCAGACGGTCAGGCAGGGCGCAGTGCGGATCTGGCTGTGTCCACTCACCCAATGCAGACGGACAGGCAGGGCGCAGTGCGGATCTGGCTGTGTCCACTCACCCACGGCAGAAGGGCATGCAGGGCGCAGTGCGGATCTGGCTGTGTCCACTCGCCCACGGGAGACGGGCAGGCAGGGCGCAGTGCGGATCTGGCTGTGTCCACTCACCCACGGCAGGCGGGCAGGCAGGGCGCAGTGCGGATCTGGCTGTGTCCACTCACCCACGGCAGACGGTCAGCCAGGGTGCAGTGCGGATATGGCTGTGTCCACTCGCCCACGGCAGACGGGCAGGCAGCGTGCAGTGTGGATCTGGCTGTGTCCACTCACCCACGGCAGACGGTCAGGCAGGGCGCAGTGCGGATCTGGCTGTGTCCACTCACCCACGGGAGACGGTCAGGCAGGGCGCAGTGCTAACCCGGCTGTGTCCACTCACCCACGGGAGATGGGGAGAGATGGTGCTGTGTGGATCTCGCTATGACCACTGTCCCACGGCAGACGGGCAGGCAGGGCGCAGTACGGATCTGGCTGTGTCCACTCACCCACGTCCGGCGGTCAGGCAGGGCGCAGTGCGGATCTGGCTGTGTCCACGCACCCACAGCAGGCGGTCAGGAAGTGCGCAGTGCGGATCTGGCTGTGTCCACTCACCCACGGCAGACGGTCAGGCAGGGCGCAGTGCGGATCTGGCTGTGTCCACTCACTCACGGCAGAAGGGCATGCAGGGCGCAGTGCGGATCTGGCTGTGTCCATTCGCCCACGGGAGACGGGCAGGCAGGGCGCAGTTCGGATCTGGCTGTGTCCACTCACCCACGGCTGACGGTCAGGCAGGGCGCAATGCGGATATGGCTGTGTCCACTCGCCCACGGCAGACGGGCAGGCAGCGCGCAGTGCGGATCTGGCTGTGTCCACTCACCCACGGGAGAAGGGCATGCAGGGCGCAGTGCCGATCTGGCTGTGTCAACTCGCCCAAGGGAGACGGGCAGGCAGGGCGCAGTGCGGATCTGGCTGTGTCAACTCGCCCACGGCAGACGGGCAGGCAGCGCGCAGTGCGGATCTGGCTGTGTCCACTCACCCACGGCAGACGGTCAGGCAGGGCGCAGTGCGGATCTGGCTGTGTCCACTCACCCACGGCAGACGGGCAGGAAGGGCGCAGTGCGGATCTGGCTGTGTCCACTCACCCACGGCAGACGGGCAGGCAGGGCGCAGTGTGGATCTGGCTGTGTCCACTCACCCACGGCAGACGGTCAGGCAGGGCGCAGTGCGGATCTGGCTGTGTCCACTCGCCCACGGCAGACGGTCAGGCAGGGCGCAGTGCGGATCTGGCTGTGTCCACTCACCCACGGCAGATGGGCAGGCAGGGCGCAGTGGGGATCTGGCTGTGTCCACTTACCCATGGCAGACGGTCAGGCAGGGCGCAGTGCGGATCTGGCTGTGTCCACTCGCCCACGGCAGACGGTCAGGCAGGGCGCAGTGCGGATCTGGCTGTGTCCACTCACCCACGGCAGACGGGCAGGCAGGGCGCAGTGCGGATCTGGCTGTGTCCACTCACCCACGGCAGACGGGCAGGCAGTGTGCAGTGCGGATCTGGCTGTGTCCACTCACCCACGGGAGACGGGCAGGCAGGGCGCAGTGCGGATCTGGCTGTGTCCACTCACCCACGGCAGACGGTCAGGCAGGGCGCAGTGCGGATCTGTCTGTGTCCACTCACCCACGGCAGACGGGCAGGCAGGGCACAGTGTGGATCTGGCTGTATCCACTCACCCACGGCAGACGGTCAGGCAGGGCGCATTACGGATCTGGCTGTGTCCACTCACACACGGCAGACGGGCAGGCAGGGCGCAGTGTGGATCTGGCTGTGTCCACTCGCCCACGGGAGACGGGCAGGCAGGGCGCAGTGCGGATCTGGCTGTGTCCACGCACCCACGGGAGACGGGCAGGCAGGGCCCAGTGAGGATCTGGCTGTGTCCACTCACCCAGGGGAGACGGGCAGGCAAGGCGCAGTGTGGATCTGGCTGTGTCCACTCACCCATGGGTGACGGGCAGAGAGGGTGCTATGTGGATATGGCTATGTCCACTGACCCACGGCAGACGGGCAGGCAGGGCGCAGTGCGGATCTGGCTGTGTCCACTCACCCACGGCAGACGGTCAGGCAGGGTGCAGTGCGGATCTGGCTGTGTCCACTCACCCACGGGAGACGGTCCGGCAAGGCGCAGTACGGATCTCGCTGTGTCCACTCACCCAAGGGAGACGGGCAGGCAGCGCGCAGTGCGGATCCGGCTGTGTCCACTCACCCACGGGAGATGGGCAGAGACGGTGCTGTGTGGATCTGGCTATGTCCACGGACCCACGGCCGACTGGCAGGCAGGGCGCAGTACGGATCTGGCTGTGTCCACTCACCCACGGCAGGCGGTCAGGCAGGGCGCAGTGCGGATCTGGCTGTGTCCACTCACCCACGGCAGGCGGTCAGGCAGGGAGCAGTGCGGATCTGGCTGTGTCCACTCACCCACGGCAGACGGTCAGGCAGGGCGCAGTGCGGATCTGGCTGTGTCCACTCACCCATGGCAGACGGGCAGGCAGGGCGCAGTGTGGATCTGGCTATGTCCACTCACCCACAGCAGACGGTCATGCAGGGCGCAGTGCGGATCTGGCTGTGTCCACTCACCCACGGCAGACGGTCAGGCAGCGCGCAGTGCGGATCTGGCTTTGTCCACTCGCCCACGGCAGACGGGCAGGCAGGGCGCAGTGCGGATCTGGCTGTGTCCACTCGCCCACGGGAGACGGGCAGGCAGGGCGCAGTGCGAATCTGGCTGTGTCCACTCACCCACGAAAGACGGGCAGGAAGGGCGCAGTGCGGATCTGGCTGTGTCCACTCACTGACGGGAGACGGGCAGGCAAGGCGCAGTGTGGATCTGGCTGTGTCCACTCACCCACGGGAGACGGGCAGGCAGGGCGCAGTGCGGATCTGGCTGTGTCCACTCACCCACGGCAGGCGGTCAGGCAGGGTGCAGTGCGGATCTGGCTGTGTCCACTCACCCACGGCAGACGGTCAGGCAGTGCGCAGTGCGGATCTGGCTGTGTCCACTCGCCACGGCAGACGGGCAGGCAGGGCGCATTGTGGATCTGGCTGTCTCCACTCACCCACGGCAGACGGTCAGGCAGGGCGCAGTGCGGATCTGGCTGTGTCCACTCACCCACGGGAGACGGGCAGGCAGGGCGCAGTGCCGATCTGGCTGTGTCCACTCACCCAGGGGAGACAGGCAGGCAAGGCGCAGTGTGGATCTGGCTGTGTCCACTCACCCACGGGAGACGGGCAGGCAGGGCCCAGTGAGGATCTGGCTGTGTCCACTCACCCAGGGGAGAAGGACAGGCAAGGCGCAGTGCAGATCTGGCTGTGTCAACTCACCCACGGGAGACGGGCAGGCAGCGCGCAGTGCGGATCCGGCTGTGTCCACTCACCCACGGGAGATGGGCAGAGACGGTGCTGTGTGGATCTGGCTATGCCCACTGACCCACGGGAGACTGGCAGGCTAGGCGCAGTACGGATCTGGCTGTGTCCACTCACCCACGGCAGACTGTCAGGCAGGGCGCAGTGCGGATCTGGCTGTGTCCACTCACCCGCGGCAGACGGTCATGCAGGGCGCAGTGCGGATCTGGCTGTGTCCACTCACCAGCGGCAGACGGTCATGCAGGGTGCAGTGCGGATCTGGCTGTGTCCACTGGCCCACGGGAGACGGGCAGGCAGGGCGCAGTGCGGATCTGGCTGTGTCCACTCACCCACAGCAGACGGTCAGGCAGGGTGCAGTGCGGATCTGGCTGTGTCCACTCACCCACGGGAGACGGGCAGGCAGGGCGCAGTGCGGATATGGCTGTGTCCACTCACGCACAGGAGATGGGCACAGACGGTGCTGTGTGGATCTGGCTATGTCCACTTACCCACGGCAGACGCGCAGGCAGGGCGTAGTACGGATCTGGCTGTGTCCACTGACCCACGGCAGGCGGTCAGGCAGGGCGCAGTGTGGATCTGGCTGTGTCCACGCACCCACAGCAGGCGGTCAGGAAGTGCGCAGTCCGGATCTGGCTTTGTCCACTCACCTACGGCAGACGGTCAGGCATGGCGCAGTGTGGATCTGGCTGTGTCCACTCACCCACGGCAGACGGTCAGGCAGGGCGCAGTGCGGATCTGGCTGTGTCCACTTACCCACGGCAGAAGGGCAGGCTGGGTGCAGTGCGGATCTGGCTTTGTCCACTCACCCACGGCAGACGGGCAGACACGGCGCAGTGTGTATCTGGCTGTGTCCACTCACCCACGGCAGACGGTCAGGCAGGGCGCAGTGCGGATCTGGCTGTGTCCACTCACCCACGGCAGAAGGGCAGGCTGGGCGCAGTGCGGATCTGGCTGTGTCCACTAGCCCACGGAAGACGGGCAGGCAGGGCGCAGTGCGGATATGGCTGTGTCCACTCGCCCACGGCAGACGGGCAGGCAGCGCGCAGTGCGGATCTGGCTGTGTCCACTCACCCACGGGAGACGGGCAGGCAGGGCGCAGTGCGGATCTGGCTGTGTCCACTCACTGACGGGAGACGGGCAGGCAAGGCGCAGTGCAGATTTGGCTGTGTCCACTCACCCACGGGAGACGGGCAGGCAGGGCGCAGTGCGGATCTGGCTGTGTCCATTCACCCACGGGATACGGGCAGGCAGGGCGCAGTGCGTATCTGGCTGTGTCCACTCACTAACGGGAGACTGGTAGGCAAGGCGCAGTGCGGATCTGGCTGTGTCCACTGACCCACGGCAGACGGGCAGGCAGGGCGCAGTGCGGATCTGGCTGTGTCCACTCACCCAGGGGAGACGGGCAGGCAAGGCGCAGTGTGGATCTGGCTGTGTCCACTCACCCACGGTAGACGGGCAGAGAGGGTGCTGTGTGGATATGGCTATGTCCACTGACCCACGGCAGACGGGCAGGCAGGGCGCAGTACGGATCTGGCTGTGTCCACTCACCCACGGCAGGCGGTCAGGCAGGGCGCAGTGTGGATCTGCTGTGTCCACTCACCCACGGCAGGCGGTCAGACAGGGTGCAGTGCGGATCTTGCTGTGTCCACTCACCCACGGCTGACGGTCGGGCAGGGCGCAGTGCGGATCTGGCTGTGTCCACTCACCCACGGCAGACGGTCGGGCAGGGCGCAGTGCGGATCTGGCTGTGTCCACTCACCCACGGCAGACGGGCAGCCAGGGCGCAGTGCGGATCTGGCTGTGTCCACTCACCCACGGCACGCGGTCAGGCAGGGCGCAGTGCGGATCTGGCTGTGTCCACTCACCCACGACAGACGGTCAGGCAGGGTGCAGTGCGGATCTGGCTGTGTCCACTCACCCACGGCAGACGGTCAGGCAGGGCGCAGTGCGGATTTGGCTGTGTCCACTCGCCCACGGCAGACGGGCAGGCAGGGCGCAGTGCGGATCTGGCTGTGTCCACTCACCAACGGCAGACGGTCAGGCAGGGCGCAGTGCGGATCTGGCTGTGTCCACTCACCCACGGCAGACGGGCAGGCAGGGCGCAGTGTGGATCTGGCTGTGTCCACTCACCCACGGCAGACGGGCAGGCAGGGCGCAGTGCGGATCTGGCTGTGTCCACTCGCCCACGGCAGACGGGCAGGCAGGGCGCAGTGCGGATCTGGCTGTGTCCACTCGCCCACGGCACACGGGCAGGCAGGGCGCAGTGCAGATCTGGCTGTGTCCACTCGCCCACGGGAGACGGGCAGGCAGGGCGCAGTGTGGATCTGGCTGTGTACACTCACCCACGGGAGACGCGCAGGCAGGGCGCAGTGCGGATCTGGCTGTGTCCACTCACTGAAGGGAGACGGGCAGGCAAGGCGCAGTGCGGATCTGGCTGTGTCCACTCACCCATGGGAGACGGGCAGGCAGGGCGCAGTGTGGATCTGACTGTGTCCACTTACCCACGTGAGACGGGCAGGCAAGGCGCAGTGCGAATCTGGCTGTGTCCACTCACCCACGGGAAACGGTCAGGCAGGGCGCAGTGCGTATCTGGCTGTGTCCACTCACGCACGGGAGATGGGCAGAGACGGTGCTGTGTGGATCTGGCTATGTCCACTTACCCACGGCAGACGGGCAGGCAGGGCGCAGTACGGATCTGGCTGTGTCCACTCACCCACGTCAGGCGGTCAGGCAGGGCGCAGTGCGGATCTGGCTGTGTCCACGCACCCACAGCAGGCAGTCAGGAAGTGCGCAGTGCGGATCTGGCTGTGTCCACTCACCCACGGCAGACGGTCAGGCAGGGCGCAGTGCGGATCTGGCTGTGTCCACTCACCCACGGCAGACGGGCAGGCAAGGCGCAGTGTGAATCTGGCTGTGTCCACTCACTCACGGCAGACGGTCAGGCAGGGCGCAGTGTGGATCTGGCTGTGTCCACTCACCCACGGCAGAAGGGCATGCAGGGCGCAGTGCGGATCTGGCTGTGTCCACTCGCCCACGGGAGAAGGGCAGGCAGGGCGCAGTGCGGATCTGGCTGTGTCTACTCGCCCACGGCAGGCGGTCAGGCAGGGCGCAGTGCGGATCTGGCTGTGTCCACTCACCCACGGCAGACGGTCAGGCAGGGAGCAGTGCGGATATGGCTGAGTCCACTCGCCCACAGCAGACGGTAAGGCAGGGAGCAGTGCGGATCTGGCTGTGTCCACTCACCCACGGCAGATGGGCAGGCAGGGCGCAGTGCGGATCTGGCTGTGTCCACTCGCCCACGGGAGACGGGCAGGCAGTGCGCAGTGCGGATCTGGCTGTGTCCACTCGCCCACGGCAGGTGGTCAGGCAGGGCGCAGTGCGGATCTGGCTGTGTCCACTCACCCACGGCAGACGGTCAGGCAGGGCGCAGTGCGGATATGGCTGTGTCCAGTCGCCCACGGCAGACGGGCAGGCAGCGCACAGTGCGGATCTGGCTGTGTCCACTCACCCACGGCAGACGGTCTGGCAGGGCGCAGTGCGGATCTGGCTGTGTCCACTCGTCCACGGCAGACTGGCAGGCTGGGCGCAGTGCGGATCTGGCTGTGTCCACTCGCCCACGGGAGACGGGCAGGCAGGGCGCAGTGCGGATCTGGCTGTGTCCATTCACCCACGGGAGACGGGCAGGCATGGCGCAGTGCGGATCTGGCTGTGTCCACTCACTGACGGGAGACGGGCAGGCAAGGCGCAGTGCGGATCTGGCTGTGTCCACTCACCCACGGGAGACGGGCAGTCTGGGCCCAGTGAGGATCTGGCTGTGTCCACTCGCCCACGGGAGACGGGCATGCAGGGCGCAGTGCGGATCTGGCTGTGTCCACTCACCCACGGGAGACGGGCAGGCAGGGCCGAGTGAGGATCTGGCTGTGTCCACTCACCCAGGGGAGACGGGCAGGCAAGACGCAGTGTGGATCTAGCTGTGTCCACTCACCCACGGGAGACAGAGAGGGTGCTGTGTGGATATGGCTATGTCCACTGAGCAACGGCAGACGGGCAGGCAGGGCGCAGTACGGATCTAGCTGTGTCCACTCACACACGGCAGGCGGTCAGACAGGGCGCAGTGAGGATCTTTCTGTGTCCACTCACCCACGGCAGACTGTCAGGCAGGGCACAGTGCGGATCTGGCTGTGTCCACTCACCCATGGCAAACGGGCAGCCAGGGCGCAGTGTGGATCTGGCTGTGTCCACTCACCCACGGCGGACGGTCAGGCAGGGCGCACTGCGGATCTGGCTGTGTCCACTCACCCACGGCAGACGGTCAGGCAGGGCGCAGTGCGGATCTGGCTGTGTCCACTCACCCACGGCAGACGGTCCGGCAGTGTGCAGTGCGGTTCTGGCTGTGTCCACTCACCCACGGGAGAAGGGCAGGCAAGGCGCAGTGCGGATCCGGCTGTGTCCACTCACCCACGGGAGATGGGCAGAGACGGTGCTGTGTGGATCTCGCTATGTCCACTGACCCACGGCAGACTAGCAGGCAGGGCGCAGTACAGATCTGGCTGTGTCCACTCACCCACGGCAGGCGGTCAGGCAGGGCGCAGGGCGGATCTGGCTGTGTCCACTCACCCACGGCAGGCGGTCAGGCAGGGCGCAGTGTGGATCTGGCTGTGTCCACTCACCCACGGCAGACGGGCAGGCAGGGCGCAGTGTGGATCTCGCGGTGTCCACTCACCCACGGCAGACGGGCAGGCAGGGCGCAGTGCGGATCTGGCTGTGTCCACTCGCCCACGGCATACGGGCAGGCAGCGCGCAGTGCGGATCTGGCTGTGTCCACGCACCCACGGCAGACGGTCAGGCAGGGCGCAGTGCGGATCTGGCTGTGTCCACTCGCCCACGGCAGACGGGCAGGCAGGGCGCAGTGCGGATCTGGCTGTGTCCACTCACCCACGGCAGGCGGTCAGGCAGGGCGCAGTGCGGATCTGGCTGTGTCCACTCACCCACGGCAGGCGGTCAGGCAGGGCGCAGTGCGGATCTGGCTGTGTCCACTCACCCACGGCAGACGGTCAGGCAGGGCGCAGTGCGGATCTGGCTGTGTCCACTCACCCACGGCAGACGGGCAGGCAGGGCTCAGTGCGGATCTGGCTGTGTACACTCACCCACGGCAGACGGTCAGGCAGGGTGCAGTGAGGATCTGGCTGTGTCCACTCACCCACGGCAGACAGGCAGGCAGGTCGCAGTGTGGATCTGTCTGTGTCCACTCACCCACGGCAGACGGTCAGGCAGGGCGCAGTGCGGATCTGGCTGTGTCCACTCACCCACGGCAGACTGTCAGGCAGGGTGCAGTGCGGATCTGGCTGTGTCCACTCACCCACGGGAGACGGGCAGGCAGGGCGCAGTGCGGATCTGGCTGTGTCCACTCACCCACGGCAGAGGGTCAGGCAGGGCGCAGTGCGGATCTGTCTGTGTCCACTCACCCACGGCAGACGGGCAGGCAGGGCACAGTGTGGATCTGGCTGTATCCACTCACCCACGGCAGACGGTCAGGCAGGGCGCAGTGCAGATCTGGCTGTGTCCACTCGCCAACGGGAGACGGGCAGGCAGGGCGCAGTGCAGATCTGGCTGTGTCCACTCACCCACGGCAGGCGGTCAGGCAGGGCGCAGTGCGGATCTGGCTGTGTCCACTCGCCCACGGCAGACGGGTAGGCAGCGTGCAGTGTGGATCTGGCTGTGTCCACTCACCCACGGCAGACGGTCAGGCAGGGCGCAGTACGGATCTGGCTGTGTCCACTCACCCACGGGAGTCGGGCAGGCAGGGCGCAGTGCGGATCTGGCTGTGTCCACTGACCCACGGGAGACGAGCAGGCAGGGCGCAGTGTGGATCTGGCTGTGTCCACTCACCCACGGGAGACGGGCAGGCAGGGCCCAGTGAGGATCTGGCTGTGTCCACTCGCCCACGGGAGACGGGCAGGCAGGGCGCAGTGTGGATCTGGCTGTGTCCACTCACCCACGGGAGACGGGCAGGCAGGGCCCAGTGAGGATCTGGCTGTGTCCACTCACCCAGGGGAGACGGGCAGGCAAGGCGCAGTGTGGATCTGGCTGTGTCCACTCACCCACGGGAGACGGGCAGAGAGGGTGCTGTGTGGATATGGCTATGTCCACTGACCCACGGCAGACGGGCAGGCAGGGCGCAGTGCGGATCTGGCTGTGTCCTCTCACCCACGGCAGACGGTCAGGCAGAGTGCAGTGCGGATCTGGCTGTGTCCACTCACCCACGGGAGACGGGCAGGCAAGGCGTAGTGCTGATCTGGCTGTGTCCACTCGCCCACGGGAGACGGGCAGGCAGGGCGCAGTGCGGATCTGGCTGTGTCCACTCACCCACGGGCGACGGGCAGGCAGGGCGCAGTGCGGATCTGGCTGTGTCCACTCACCCACGGGAGACGGGCAGGCAGGGCGCAGTGCGGATCTGGCTGTGTCCACTCACCCACGGCAGGCGGTCAGGCAGGGTGCAGTGCGGATCTGGCTGTGTCCACTCACCCACGGGAGACGGGCAGGCAAGGCGCAGTGCTGATCTGGCTGTGTCCACTCGCCCACGGGAGACGGGCAGGCAGGGCGCAGTGCGGATCTGGCTGTGTCCACTCACCCACGGGAGACGGGCAGGCAGGGCGCAGTGCGGATCTGGATGTGTCCTCTCACCCACGGGAGACGGGCAGGCAGGGCGCAGTGCGGATCTGGCTGTGTCCACTCACCCACGGCAGGCGGTCAGGCAGGGTGCAGTGCGGATCTGGCTGTGTCCACGCACCCACAGCAGGCGGTCAGGCAGTGCGCAGTGCGAATCTGGCTGTGTCCACTCGCCCACGGCACACGGTCAAGCAGGGCGCAGTGCGGATCTGGCTGTGTCCACTCACCCACGGCAGATGGGCAGGCAGGGCGCAGTGTGGATCTGGCTGTGTTCTCTCACCCACGGCAGACGGTCAGGCAGGGCGCAGTGCGGATCTGGCTGTGTCCACTCACCCACAGCAGACGGTCATGCAGGGCACAGTGCGGATCTGGCTGTGTCCACTCACCCACGGCAGACGGGCAGGCAGGGCGCAGTGCGGATCTGGCTGTGTCCACTCACCCACGGCAGGCGGTCAGGAAGGTCGCAGTGCGGATCTGGCTGTGTCCACTGACCCACGGCAGATGGGCAGGCAGGGCGCAGTGCGGATCTGGCTGTGTCCACTGGCCCACGGGAGACGGGCAGGCAGGGCGCAGTGCGGATCTGGCTGTGTCCACTCGCCCACGGCAGGCGGTCAGGCAGGGCGCAGTGCGGATCTGGCTGTGTCCACTCACCCACGGCAGACGGTCAGGCAGTGCGCAGTGCGGATCTGGCTGTGTCCACTCGCCCACGGCAGACGGGCCAGCAGGGCGCAGTGCGGATCTGGCTGTGTCCACTAACTGACGGGAGACGGGCAGTCAAGGCGCAGTGCGGATCTGGCTGTGTCCACTCACCCATGGGAGACGGGCAGGCAGGGCCCAGTGTGGATCTGGCTGTGTCCACTTACCCACGTGAGACGGGCAGGCAAGGCGCAGTGCGGATCTGGCTGTGTCCACTCACCCACGGGAGACGGTCAGGCAGGGCGCAGTGCGGATCCGGCTGTGTCCACTCACGCACGGGAGATGGGCAGAGACGGTGCTGTGTGGATCTGGCTATGTCCACTTACCCACGGCAGACGGGCAGGCAGGGCGCAGTACGGATCTGGCTGTGTCCACTCACCCACGGCAGGCGGTCAGGCAGGGCGCAGTACGGATCTGGCTGTGTCCACGCACCCACAGCAGGCGGTCAGGAAGTGCGCAGTGCGGATCTGGCTGTGTCCACTCACCCACGGCAGACGGTCAGGCAGGGCGCAGTGCAGATCTGGCTGTGACCAATCACCCACGGCAGACGGGCAGGCAGTGCGCAGTGTGTATCTGGCTGTGTCCACTCACCCACGGCAGACGGTCAGACAGGGCGCAGTGCGCATCTGGCTGTGTCCACTCACCCACGGCAGAAGCGCAGGCAGGGCGCAGTGTGGATCTGGCTGTGTCCACTCGCCAACGGGAGACGGGCAGGCAGGGCGCAGTGCAGATCTGGCTGTGTCCACTCACCCAAGGCAGGCGGTCAGGCAGGGCGCAGTGTGGATCTGGCTGTGTCCACTCACCCACGGGAGACGGGCAGAGAGGGTGCTGTGTGGATATGGCTATGTCCACTGACCCACGGCAGACGGGCAGGCAGGGCGCAGTGCGGATCTGGCTGTGTCCACTCACCCACGGGAGACGGGCAGGCAGCGCGCAGTGCGGATCCGGCTGGGTCCACTCAACCACGGGAGATGGGCAGAGACGGTGCTGTGTGGATCTGGTTATGTCCACTGACAAACGGCAGACTGGCAGGCAGGGCGCAGTACAGATCTGGCTGTGTCCACTCACCCACGGCAGGCGGTCAGGCAGGGTGCAGTGTGGATTTGGCTGTGTCCACTCACCCACGGCAGACGGTCAGGCAGGGTGCAGTGCGGATCTGGCTGTGTCCACTCACCCACGGGAGACGGGCAGGCAGGGCGCAGTGTGGATCTGCTGTGTCCACTTACCCACGTGAGACGGGCAGGCAAGGCGCAGTGCGGATCTGGCTGTGTCCACTCACCCACGGGAGACGGTCAGCCAGGGCGCAGTGCGGATCCGTCTGTGTCCACTCACCCACGGGCGATGGGCAGAGACGGTGCTGTGTGGATCTCGCTATGACCACTGTCCCACGGCAGACGGGCAGGCAGGGCGCAGTACGGATCTGGCTGTGTCCACTCACCCACGTCAGGCGGTCAGGCAGGGCGCAGTGCGGATCTGGCTGTGTCCACGCACCCACAGCAGGCGGTCAGGAAGTGCGCAGTGCGGATCTGGCTGTGTCCACTAACCCACGGCAGACGGTCAGGCAGGGCGCAGTGCGGATCTGGCTGTGTCCACTCACCCACGGCAGACGGGCAGGCAGGGCGCCGTGTGGATCTGGCTGTGTCCACTCACTCACGGCAGACGGTCAGGCAGGGCGCAGTGCGGATCTGGCTGTGTCCACTCACCCACGGCAGAAGGGCATGCAGGGCGCAGTGCGGATCTGGCTGTGTCCACTCACCCACGGCAGACGGGCAGGCAGGGCACAGTGCGGATCTGGCTGTGTCCACTCACCCACGGCAGACTGTCAGGCAGGGTGCAGTGCGGATCTGACTGTGTCCACTCACCCACGGGAGATGGGCAGGCAGGGCGCAGTGCGGATCTGGCTGTGTCCACTCACCCACGGCAGACGGTCAGGCAGGGCGCAGTGCGGATCTGTCTGTGTCCACTCACCCACGTCAGACGGGCAGGCAGGGCGCAGTGTGGATCTGGCTGTATCCACTCACCCACGGCAGACGGTCAGGCAAGGCGCATTGCGGATCTGGTGTGTCCACTCACCCACGGCAGACGGGCAGGCAGGGCGCAGTGTGGATCTGGCTGTGTCCACTCGCCCACGGGAGACGGGCAGGCAGGGCGCAGTGCGGATCTGGCTGTGTCCACTCACCCACGGGAGACGGGCAGGCAGGGTCCAGTGAGGATCTGGCTGTGTCCACTCACCCAGGGGAGACGGGCAGGCAAGGCGCAGTGTGGATCTGGCTGTGTCCACTCACCAACGGAAGACGGGCAGAGAGGGTGCTGTGTGGATATGGCTATGTCCACTGACCCACGGCAGACGGGCAGGCAGGGCGCAGTGCGGATCTGGCTGTGTCCACTCGCCCACGGCAGACGGGCAGGCAGGGCGCAGTGCGGATCTGGCGGTGTCCACTCGCCCACGGCAGGCGGTCAGGCAGGGCGCAGTGCGGATCTGGCTGTGTCCACTCACCCACGGCAGGCGGTCAGGCAGGGCGCAGTGCGGATCTGGCTGTGTCCACTCACCCACGGCAGACGGTCAGGCAGGGCGCAGTGCGGATCTGGCTGTGTCCACTCACCCACGGCAGACGGGCAGGCAGGGTGCAGTGCGGATCTGGCTGTGTCCACTCACCCACGGCAGACGGTCAGGCAGGGTGCAGTGAGGATCTGGCTGTGTCCACTCACCCACGGCAGACAGGCAGGCAGGTCGCAGTGTGGATCTGTCTGTGTCCACTCACCCACGGCAGACGGTCAGGCAGGGCGCAGTGCGGATCTGGCTGTGTCCACTCACCCACGGCAGACTGTCAGGCAGGGTGCAGTGCGGATCTGGCTGTGTCCACTCACCCACGGGAGACGGGCAGGCAGGGCGCAGTGCGGATCTGGCTGTGTCCACTCACCCACGGCAGAGGGTCAGGCAGGGCGCAGTGCAGATCTGTCTGTGTCCACTCACCCACGGCAGACGGGCAGGCAGGGCACAGTGTGGATCTGGCTGTATCCACTCACCCACGGCAGACGGTCAGGCAGGGCGCAGTGCGGATCTGGCTGTGTCCACTCGCCAACGGGAGACGGGCAGGCAGGGCGCAGTGCAGATCTGGCTGTGTCCACTCACCCACGGCAGGCGGTCAGGCAGGGCGCAGTTCGGATCTGGCTGTGTCCACTCGCCCACGGCAGACGGGTAGGCAGCGTGCAGTGTGGATCTGGCTGTGTCCACTCACCCACGGCAGACGGTCAGGCAGGGCGCAGTACGGATCTGGCTGTGTCCACTCACCCACGGGAGTCGGGCAGGCAGGGCGCAGTGCGGATCTGGCTGTGTCCACTGACCCACGGGAGACGAGCAGGCAGGGCGCAGTGTGGATCTGGCTGTGTCCACTCACCCACGGGAGACGGGCAGGCAGGGCCCAGTGAGGATCTGGCTGTGTCCACTCGCCCACGGGAGACGGGCAGGCAGGGCGCAGTGTGGATCTGGCTGTGTCCACTCACCCACGGGAGACGGGCAGGCAGGGCCCAGTGAGGATCTGGCTGTGTCCACTCACCCAGGGGAGACGGGCAGGCAAGGCGCAGTGTGGATCTGGCTGTGTCCACTCACCCACGGGAGACGGGCAGAGAGGGTGCTGTGTGGATATGGCTATGTCCACTGACCCATGGCAGACGGGCAGGCAGGGCGCAGTGCGGATCTGGCTGTGTCCTCTCACCCACGGCAGACGGTCAGGCAGAGTGCAGTGCGGATCTGGCTGTGTCCACTCACCCACGGGAGACGGGCAGGCAAGGCGCAGTGCTGATCTGGCTGTGTCCACTCGCCCACGGGAGACGGGCAGGCAGGGCGCAGTGCGGATCTGGCTGTGTCCACTCACCCACGGGCGACGGGCAGGCAGGGCGCAGTGCGGATCTGGCTGTGTCCACTCACCCACGGGAGACGGGCAGGCAGGGCGCAGTGCGGATCTGGCTGTGTCCACTCACCCACGGCAGGCGGTCAGGCAGGGTGCAGTGCGGATCTGGCTGTGTCCACTCACCCACGGGAGACGGGCAGGCAAGGCGCAGTGCTGATCTGGCTGTGTCCACTCGCCCACGGGAGACGGGCAGGCAGGGCGCAGTGCGGATCTGGCTGTGTCCACTCACCCACGGGAGACGGGCAGGCAGGGCGCAGTGCGGATCTGGATGTGTCCACTCACCCACGGGAGACGGGCAGGCAGGGCGCAGTGCGGATCTGGCTGTGTCCACTCACCCACGGCAGGCGGTCAGGCAGGGTGCAGTGCGGATCTGGCTGTGTCCACGCACCCACAGCAGGCGGTCAGGCAGTGCGCAGTGCGAATCTGGCTGTGTCCACTCGCCCACGGCACACGGTCAAGCAGGGCGCAGTGCGGATCTGGCTGTGTCCACTCACCCACGGCAGATGGGCAGGCAGGGCGCAGTGTGGATCTGGCTGTGTTCTCTCACCCACGGCAGACGGTCAGGCAGGGCGCAGTGCGGATCTGGCTGTGTCCACTCACCCACAGCAGACGGTCATGCAGGGCGCAGTGCAGATCTGGCTGTGTCCACTCACCCACGGCAGACGGGCAGGCAGGGCGCAGTGTGGATCTGGCTGTGTCCACTCACCCACGGCAGGCGGTCAGGCAGGTCGCAGTGCGGATCTGGCTGTGTCCACTGACCCACGGCAGATGGGCAGGCAGGGCGCAGTGCGGATCTGGCTGTGTCCACTGGCCCACGGGAGACGGGCAGGCAGGGCGCAGTGCGGATCTGGCTGTGTCCACTCGCCCACGGCAGGCGGTCAGGCAGGGCGCAGTGCGGATCTGGCTGTGTCCACTCACCCACGGCAGACGGTCAGGCAGTGCGCAGTGCGGATCTGGCTGTGTCCACTCGCCCACGGCAGACGGGCCAGCAGAACGCAGTGCGGATCTGGCTGTGTCCACTAACTGACGGGAGACGGGCAGTCAAGGCGCAGTGCGGATCTGGCTGTGTCCACTCACCCATGGGAGACGGGCAGGCAGGGCCCAGTGTGGATCTGGCTGTGTCCACTTACCCACGTGAGACGGGCAGGCAAGGCGCAGTGCGGATCTGGCTGTGTCCACTCACCCACGGGAGACGGTCAGGCAGGGCGCAGTGCGGATCCGGCTGTGTCCACTCACGCACGGGAGATGGGCAGAGACGGTGCTGTGTGGATCTGGCTATGTCCACTTACCCACGGCAGACGGGCAGGCAGGGCGCAGTACGGATCTGGCTGTGTCCACTCACCCACGGCAGGCGGTCAGGCAGGGCGCAGTGCGGATCTGGCTGTGTCCACGCACCCACAGCAGGCGGTCAGGAAGTGCGCAGTGCGGATCTGGCTGTGTCCACTCACCCACGGCAGACGGTCCGGCAGGGCGCAGTGCAGATCTGGCTGTGTCCACTCACCCACGGCAGACGGGCAGGCTGGGCGCAGTGTGTATCTGGCTGTGTCCACTCACCCACGGCAGACGGTCAGACAGGGCGCAGTGCGCATCTGGCTGTGTCCACTCACCCACGGCAGAAGCGCAGGCAGGGCGCAGTGTGGATCTGGCTGTGTCCACTCGCCCACGGGAGACGGGCAGGCAGGGCGCAGTGCAGATCTGGCTGTGTCCACTCACCCAAGGCAGGCGGTCAGGCAGGGCGCAGTGTGGATCTGGCTGTGTCCACTCACCCACGGGAGACGGGCAGAGAGGGTGCTGTGTGGATATGGCTATGTCCACTGACCCACGGCAGACGGGCAGGCAGGGCGCAGTGCGGATCTGGCTGTGTCCACTCACCCACGGGAGACGGGCAGGCAGCGCGCAGTGTGGATCTGCTGTGTCCACTTACCCACGTGAGACGGGCAGGCAAGGCGCAGTGCGGATCTGGCTGTGTCCACTCACCCACGGGAGACGGTCAGCCAGGGCGCAGTGCGGATCCGTCTGTGTCCACTCACCCACGGGCGATGGGCAGAGACGGTGCTGTGTGGATCTCGCTATGACCACTGTCCCACGGCAGACGGGCAGGCAGGGCGCAGTACGGATCTGGCTGTGTCCACTCACCCACGTCAGGCGGTCAGGCAGGGCGCAGTGCGGATCTGGCTGTGTCCACGCACCCACAGCAGGCGGTCAGGAAGTGCGCAGTGCGGATCTGGCTGTGTCCACTAACCCACGGCAGACGGTCAGGCAGGGCGCAGTGCGGATCTGGCTGTGTCCACTCACCCACGGCAGACGGGCAGGCAGGGCGCCGTGTGGATCTGGCTGTGTCCACTCACTCACGGCAGACGGTCAGGCAGGGCGCAGTGCGGATCTGGCTGTGTCCACTCACCCACGGCAGAAGGGCATGCAGGGCGCAGTGCGGATCTGGTTGTGTCCACTCACCCACGGCAGACGGGCAGGCAGGCACAGTGCGGATCTGGCTGTGTCCACTCACCCACGGCAGACTGTCAGGCAGGGTGCAGTGCGGATCTGACTGTGTCTACTCACCCACGGGAGATGGGCAGGCAGGGCGCAGTGCGGATCTGGCTGTGTCCACTCACCCACGGCAGACGGTCAGGCAGGGCGCAGTGCGGATCTGTCTGTGTCCACTCACCCACGGCAGACGGGCAGGCAGGGCGCAGTGTGGATCTGGCTGTATCCACTCACCCACGGCAGACGGTCAGGCAAGGCGCATTGCGGATCTGGTGTGTCCACTCACCCACGGCAGACGGGCAGGCAGGGCGCAGTGTGGATCTGGCTGTGTCCACTCGCCCACGGGAGACGGGCAGGCAGGGCGCAGTGCGGATCTGGCTGTGTCCACTCACCCACGGGAGACGGGCAGGCAGGGTCCAGTGAGGATCTGGCTGTGTCCACTCACCCAGGGGAGACGGGCAGGCAAGGCGCAGTGTGGATCTGGCTGTGTCCACTCACCCACGGAAGACGGGCAGAGAGGGTGCTGTGTGGATATGGCTATGTCCACTGACCCACGGCAGACGGGCAGGCAGGGCGCAGTGCGGATCTGGCTGTGTCCACTCGCCCACGGCAGACGGGCAGGCAGGGCGCAGTGCGGATCTGGCTGTGTCCACTCACCCACGGCAGACGGTCAGGCAGGGCGCAGTGCGGATCTGGCTGTGTCCACTCGCCCACGGCAGACGGGCAGGCAGGGCGCAGTGCGGATCTGGCTGTGTCCACTCGCCCACGGCAGACGGGCAGGCAGGGCGCAGTGCGGATCTGGCTGTGTCCACTCACCCACGGCAGACGGGCAGGCAGGGCGCAGTGCGGATCTGGCTGTGTCCACTCGCCCACGGGAGACGGGCAGGCAGGGCGCAGTGCGAATCTGGCTGTGTCCACTCACCCACGGAAGACGGGCAGGAAGTGCGCAGTGCGGATCTGGCTGTGTCCACTCACTGACGGGAGACGGGCAGGAAAGGCGAAGTGCGGATCTGGCTGTGTCCACTCACCCACGGGAGACGGGCAGGCAGGGCGCAGTGCGGATCTGGCTGTGTCCATTCACCCACGTGAGACAGGCAGGCAAGGCGCAGTGCGGATCTGGCTGTGTCCACTCACCCACGGGAGACGGTCAGGCAGGGCGCAGTGCGGATCCGGCTGTGTCCACTCACGCATGGGAGATGGGCAGAGACGGTGCTGTGTGGATCTGGCTATGTCCACTGACCCACGACTGACGGGCAGGCAGGGCAGAGTACGGATCTGGCTGTGTCCACTCACCCACGGCAGGCGGTCAGGCAGAGCGCAGTGCGGATCTGGCTGTGTCCACGCACCCACAGCAGGCAGTCAGGCAGTGCGCAGTGCGGATCTGGCTGTGTCCACTCACCCACGGCAGACGGTCAAGCAGGGCGCAGTGCGGATCTGGCTGTGTCCATTCACCCACTGCAGACGGGCAGGCAGGGCGCAGTGTGGATTTGGCTGTGTCCACTCACCCACGGCAGACGGTCAGGCAGGGGGCAGTGCGGATCTGGCTGTGTCCACACACACACGGCAGACGAGCAGGCAGGGCGCAGTGCGGATCTGGCTGTGTCCATTCACTGACGGGAGACGGGCAGGCAGGGCGCAGTGCGGATCCGGCTGTGTCCACTCACCCACGGGAGATGGGCAGAGACGGTGCTGTGTGGATCTGGCTATGTCCACTGACCCACGGAAGACTGGCAGGCAGGGCGCAGTACGGATCTGGCTGTGTCCACTCACCCACGGCAGGCGGTCAGGCAGGGCGCAGTGCGGATCTGGCTGTGTCCACTCACCCACGGCAGGCGGTCAGGCAGGGCGCAGTGCGGATCTAGCTGTGTCCACTCACCCACGGCAGACGGTCAGGCAGGGCGCAGTGCGGATCTGGCTGTGTCCACTCACCCACGGCAGACGAGCAGGCAGGGCGCAGTGCGGATCTGGCTGTGTCCACTCACTGACGGGAGACGGGAAGGCAAAGCGCAGTGCGGATCTGGCTGGGTCCACTCACCCACGGGAAATGGGCAGAGACGGTGCTGTGTGGATCTGGCTATGTCCACTGACCCACGGCAGACTGGCAGGCAGGGCGCAGTACGGATCTGGCTGTGTCCACTCACCCACGGCAGGCGGTCAGGCAGGGCGCAGTGCGGATCTGACTGTGTCCACTCACGCACGGGAGATGGGCAGAGACGGTGCTGTGTGGATCTGGCTGTGTCCACTAACTGACGGGAGACGGGCAGTCAAGGCGCAGTGCGGATCTGGCTGTGTCCACTCACCCACGGGAGACGGGCAGGCAGGGCCCAGTGTGGATCTGGCTGTGTCCACTTACCCACGTGAGACGGGCAGGCAGGGCGCAGTGCGGATCTGGCTGTGTCCACGCACCCATAGCAGGCTGTCAGGAAGTGCGCAGTGTGGATCTGGCTGTGTCCACTCACCCACGGCAGACGGACAGGCAGGGCACAGTGCGGATCTGGCTGTGTCCACTCGCCCACGGCAGACGGGAAGGCAGGGCGCAGTGCGAGTCTGGCTGTGTCCACTCGCCCACGGGAGACGGGCAGGCAGGGCGCAGTGCGGATCTGGCTGTGTACACTCACCCACGGGAGACGGGCAGGCAGGGCGCAGTGCGGATCTGGCTGTGTCCACTCACTGAAGGGAGACGGGCAGGAAAGGCGCAGTGCGGATCTGGCTGTATCCACTCACCCATGGGAGACGGGCAGGCAGGGCGCAGGGTGGACCTGACTGTTTCCACTTACCCACGTGAGACGGGCAGGCAAGGCGCAGTGCGGATCTGGCTGTGTCCACTCACCCACGGGAGACGGTCAGGCAGGGCGCAGTGCGGATCCGGCTGTGTCCACTCACGCACGGGAGATGGGCAGAGACGGTGCTGTGTGGATCTGGCTATGTCCACTCACCCACGACAGACGGGCAGGCAGGGCGCAGTGCGGATCTGGCTGTGTCCACGCACCCACAGCAGGCTGTCAGGAAGTGCGCAGTGCGGATCTGGCTGTGTCCACTCACCCACGGCAGACGGTCAGGCAGGGCGTAGTGCGGATCTGGCTGTGTCCACTCACAAACGGCAGACGGGCAGTCAGGGCGCTGTGTGTATCTGGCTGTGTCCACTCACCCACGGCAGACGGTCAGGCAGGGCGCAGTGCGGATCTGGCTGTGTCCACTCACCCACGGCAGAAGGGCAGGCAGGGCGCAGTGCGGATCTGGCTGTGTCCACTCGCCCACGGGAGACGGGCAGGCAGGGCGCAGTGCAGATCTGGCTGTGTCCACTCACCCACAGCAGGCGGTCAGGCAGGGCGCAGTGCGGATCTGGCTGTGTCCACTCACCCACGGCAGACGGTCAGGCAGGGCGCAGTGCGGATATGGCTGTGTCCACTCGCCCACGGCAGACGGGCAGGCAGCGTGCAGTGTGGATCTGGCTGTGTCCACTCACCCACAGCAGACGGTCAGGCAGGGCGCAGTACGGATCTGGCTGTGTCCACTCACCCACGGGACTCGGGCAGGCAGGGCGCAGTGCGGATCTGGCTGTGTCCACTAGACCACGGGAGACGAGCAGGCAGGGCGCAGTATGGATCTGGCTGTGTCCACTCACCCAGGGGAGACGGGCAGGCAGCGCGCAGTGTGGATCTGGCTGTGTCCACTCACCCACGGGAGACGGGCAGGCAGGGCCCAGTGAGGATCTGGCTGTGTCCACTCACCCAGGGGAGACGGGCAGGCAAGGCGCAGTGTGGATCTGGCTGTGTCCACTCACCCACGGCAGACGGGCAGGCAGGGCGCAGTGCGGATCTGGCTGTGTCCACTCGCCCACGGCAGACGGGCAGGCAGGGCGCAGTGCGGATCTGGCTGTGTCCACTCGCCCACGGGAGACGGGCAGGCAGGGCGCAGTGCGAATCTGGCTGTGTCCACTCACCCACGGAAGACGGGCAGGAAGTGCGCAGTGCGGATCTGGCTGTGTCCACTCACTGACGGGAGACGGGCAGGAAAGGCGAAGTGCGGATCTGGCTGTGTCCACTCACCCACGGGAGACGGGCAGGCAGGGCGCAGTGCGGATCTGGCTGTGTCCATTCACCCACGTGAGACAGGCAGGCAAGGCGCAGTGCGGATCTGGCTGTGTCCACTCACCCACGGGAGACGGTCAGGCAGGGCGCAGTGCGGATCCGGCTGTGTCCACTCACGCATGGGAGATGGGCAGAGACGGTGCTGTGTGGATCTGGCTATGTCCACTGACCCACGACTGACGGGCAGGCAGGGCAGAGTACGGATCTGGCTGTGTCCACTCACCCACGGCAGGCGGTCAGGCAGAGCGCAGTGCGGATCTGGCTGTGTCCACGCACCCACAGCAGGCAGTCAGGCAGTGCGCAGTGCGGATCTGGCTGTGTCCACTCACCCACGGCAGACGGTCAAGCAGGGCGCAGTGCGGATCTGGCTGTGTCCATTCACCCACTGCAGACGGGCAGGCAGGGCGCAGTGTGGATTTGGCTGTGTCCACTCACCCACGGCAGACGGTCAGGCAGGGGGCAGTGCGGATCTGGCTGTGTCCACACACACACGGCAGACGAGCAGGCAGGGCGCAGTGCGGATCTGGCTGTGTCCATTCACTGACGGGAGACGGGCAGGCAGGGCGCAGTGCGGATCCGGCTGTGTCCACTCACCCACGGGAGATGGGCAGAGACGGTGCTGTGTGGATCTGGCTATGTCCACTGACCCACGGAAGACTGGCAGGCAGGGCGCAGTACGGATCTGGCTGTGTCCACTCACCCACGGCAGGCGGTCAGGCAGGGCGCAGTGCGGATCTGGCTGTGTCCACTCACCCACGGCAGGCGGTCAGGCAGGGCGCAGTGCGGATCTAGCTGTGTCCACTCACCCACGGCAGACGGTCAGGCAGGGCGCAGTGCGGATCTGGCTGTGTCCACTCACCCACGGCAGACGAGCAGGCAGGGCGCAGTGCGGATCTGGCTGTGTCCACTCACTGACGGGAGACGGGAAGGCAAAGCGCAGTGCGGATCTGGCTGGGTCCACTCACCCACGGGAAATGGGCAGAGACGGTGCTGTGTGGATCTGGCTATGTCCACTGACCCACGGCAGACTGGCAGGCAGGGCGCAGTACGGATCTGGCTGTGTCCACTCACCCACGGCAGGCGGTCAGGCAGGGCGCAGTGCGGATCTGACTGTGTCCACTCACGCACGGGAGATGGGCAGAGACGGTGCTGTGTGGATCTGGCTGTGTCCACTAACTGACGGGAGACGGGCAGTCAAGGCGCAGTGCGGATCTGGCTGTGTCCACTCACCCACGGGAGACGGGCAGGCAGGGCCCAGTGTGGATCTGGCTGTGTCCACTTACCCACGTGAGACGGGCAGGCAGGGCGCAGTGCGGATCTGGCTGTGTCCACGCACCCATAGCAGGCTGTCAGGAAGTGCGCAGTGTGGATCTGGCTGTGTCCACTCACCCACGGCAGACGGACAGGCAGGGCACAGTGCGGATCTGGCTGTGTCCACTCGCCCACGGCAGACGGGAAGGCAGGGCGCAGTGCGAGTCTGGCTGTGTCCACTCGCCCACGGGAGACGGGCAGGCAGGGCGCAGTGCGGATCTGGCTGTGTACACTCACCCACGGGAGACGGGCAGGCAGGGCGCAGTGCGGATCTGGCTGTGTCCACTCACTGAAGGGAGACGGGCAGGAAAGGCGCAGTGCGGATCTGGCTGTATCCACTCACCCATGGGAGACGGGCAGGCAGGGCGCAGGGTGGACCTGACTGTTTCCACTTACCCACGTGAGACGGGCAGGCAAGGCGCAGTGCGGATCTGGCTGTGTCCACTCACCCACGGGAGACGGTCAGGCAGGGCGCAGTGCGGATCCGGCTGTGTCCACTCACGCACGGGAGATGGGCAGAGACGGTGCTGTGTGGATCTGGCTATGTCCACTCACCCACGACAGACGGGCAGGCAGGGCGCAGTGCGGATCTGGCTGTGTCCACGCACCCACAGCAGGCTGTCAGGAAGTGCGCAGTGCGGATCTGGCTGTGTCCACTCACCCACGGCAGACGGTCAGGCAGGGCGTAGTGCGGATCTGGCTGTGTCCACTCACAAACGGCAGACGGGCAGTCAGGGCGCTGTGTGTATCTGGCTGTGTCCACTCACCCACGGCAGACGGTCAGGCAGGGCGCAGTGCGGATCTGGCTGTGTCCACTCACCCACGGCAGAAGGGCAGGCAGGGCGCAGTGCGGATCTGGCTGTGTCCACTCGCCCACGGGAGACGGGCAGGCAGGGCGCAGTGCAGATCTGGCTGTGTCCACTCACCCACAGCAGGCGGTCAGGCAGGGCGCAGTGCGGATCTGGCTGTGTCCACTCACCCACGGCAGACGGTCAGGCAGGGCGCAGTGCGGATATGGCTGTGTCCACTCGCCCACGGCAGACGGGCAGGCAGCGTGCAGTGTGGATCTGGCTGTGTCCACTCACCCACAGCAGACGGTCAGGCAGGGCGCAGTACGGATCTGGCTGTGTCCACTCACCCACGGGACTCGGGCAGGCAGGGCGCAGTGCGGATCTGGCTGTGTCCACTAGACCACGGGAGACGAGCAGGCAGGGCGCAGTATGGATCTGGCTGTGTCCACTCACCCAGGGGAGACGGGCAGGCAGCGCGCAGTGTGGATCTGGCTGTGTCCACTCACCCACGGGAGACGGGCAGGCAGGGCCCAGTGAGGATCTGGCTGTGTCCACTCACCCAGGGGAGACGGGCAGGCAAGGCGCAGTGTGGATCTGGCTGTGTCCACTCACCCATGGTAGACGGGCAGAGAGGGTGCTGTGTGGATATGGCTATGTCCACTGACCCACGGCAGACAGACAGCAGGGCGCAGTGCGGATCTGGCTGTGTCCACTCACCCACGGCAGACTGTCAGGCAGGGTGCAGTGCGGATCTGGCTGTGTCCACTCACCCATGGGAGACGGGCAGGCAGGGCGCAGTGCGGATCCGGCTGTGTCCACTCACCCACGGGAGATGGGCAGATACGGTGATGTGTGGATCTGGCTATGTCCACTGACCCACGGCAGACGGGCAGGCAGGGCGCAGTGCGGATCTGGCTGTGTCCACTCACCCACGGCAGACGGTCAGGCAGAGTGCAGTGCGGATCTGGCTGTGTCCACTCACCCACGGGAGACGGGCAGGCAAGGCGCAGTGCTGATCTGGCTGTGTCCACTCGCCCACGGGAGACGGGCAGGCAGGGCGCAGTGCGGATCTGGCTGTGTCCACTCACCCACGGGGGACGGGCAGGCAGGGCGCAGTGCGGATCTGGCTGTGTCCACTCACCCACGGGAGACGGGCAGGCAGGGCGCAGTGCGGATCTGGCTGTGTCCACTCACCCACGGCAGGCGGTCAGGCAGGGTGCAGTGCGGATCTGGCTGTGTCCACGCACCCACAGCAGGCGGTCAGGCAGTGCGCAGTGCGGATCTGGCTGTGTCCACTCGCCCACGGCACACGGTCAAGCAGGGCGTAGTGCGGATCTGGCTGTGTCCACTCACCCACGGCAGATGGGCAGGCAGGGCGCAGTGTGGATCTGGCTGTGTCCTCTCACCCACGGCAGACGGTCAGGCAGGGCGCAGTGCGGATCTGGCTGTGTCCACTCACCCACAGCAAACGGTCATGCAGGGCGCAGTGCGGATCTGGCTGTGTCCACTCACCCACGGCAGACGGGCAGGCAGGGCGCAGTGTGGATCTGGCTGTGTCCACTCACCCACGGCAGGCGGTCAGGCAGGTCGCACTGCGGATCTGGCTGTGTCCACTGACCCACGGCAGATGGGCAGGCAGGGCGCAGTGCGGATCTGGCTGTGTCCACTTACCCACGTGAGAAGGGCAGGCAAGGCGCAGTGCGGATCTGGCTGTGTCCACTCACCCACGGGAGACGGTCAGGCAGGGCGCAGTGCGGATCCGGCTGTGTCCACTCACGCACGGGAGATGGGCAGAGACGGTGCTGTGTGGATCTGGCTATGTCCACTTACCCACGGTAGACGGGCAGGCAGGGCGCAGTACGGATCTGGCTGTGTCCACTCACCCACGGCAGGCGGTCAGGCAGGGCGCAGTGCGGATCTGGCTGTGTCCACGCACCCACAGCAGGCGGTCAGGAAGTGCGCAGTGCGGATCTGGCTGTGTCCACTCACCCACGGCAGACGGTCAGGCAGGGCGCAGTGCAGATCTGGCTGTGTCCACTCACCCACGGCAGACGGGCAGGCAGGGCGCAGTGTGTATCTGGCTGTGTCCACTCACCCACGGCCGACGGTCAGACAGGGCGCAGTGCGCATCTGGCTGTGTCCACTCACCCACGGCAGAAGCGCAGGCAGGGCGCAGTGTGGATCTGGCTGTGTCCACTCGCCCACGGGAGACGGGCAGGCAGGGCGCAGTGCAGATCTGGCTGTGTCCACTCACCCAAGGCAGGCGGTCAGGGAGGGCGCATTGCGGATCTGGCTGTGTACACTCACCCACAGCAGACGGTCAGGCAGGGCGCATTGCAGATCTGGCTGTGTCCACTCACCCACGGCAGACGGGCAGGCAGGGCGCCGTGTGGATCTGGCTGTGTCCACTCACTCACGGCAGACGGTCAGGCAGGGCGCAGTGCGGATCTGGCTGTGTCCACTCACCCACGGCAGAAGGGCATGCAGGGCGCAGTGCGGATCTGGCTGTGTCCACTCGCCGACGGCAGGCGGTCAGGCAGGGAGCAGTGCGGATCTGACTGTGTCCACTCACCCACGGCAGACGGTCAGGCAGGGCGCAGTGCGGATCTGGCTGTGTCCACTCGCCCACGGCAGGCGGTCAGGCAGGGCGCAGTGCGGATCTGGCTGTGTCCTCTCACCCACGGCAGACGGTCAGGCAGTGCGCAGTGCGGATCTGGCTGTGTCCACTTGCCACGGCAGACGGGCCAGCAGGGCGCAGTGCGGATCTGGCTGTGTCCACTCGCCCACGGGAGACGGGCAGGCAGGGCGCAGTGCGTATCTGGCTGTATCCACTCACCCACGGGAGACGGGCAGGCAGGGCAGAGTGCGGATCTGGCTGTGTCCACTAACTGACGGGAGACGGGCAGTCAAGGCGCAGTGCGGATCTGGCTGTGTCCACTCACCCACGGGAGACGGGCAGGCAGGGCCCAATGTGGATCTGGCTGTGTCCACTTACCCACGTGAGACGGGCAGGCAAGGCGCAGTGCGGATCTGGCTGTGTCCACTCACCCACGGGAGAAGGTAAGGCAGGGCGCAGTGCGGATCCGGCTGTGTCCACTCACGCACGGGAGATGGGCAGAGACGGTGCTGTGTGGATCTGGCTATGTCCACTTACCCACGGTAGACGGGCAGGCAGGGCGCAGTACGGATCTGGCTGTGTCCACTCACCCACGGCAGGCGGTCAGGCAGGGCGCAGTGCGGATACGGCTGTGTCCACGCACCCACAGCAGGCGGTCAGGAAGTGCGCAGTGCGGATCTGGCTGTGTCCACTCACCCACGGCAGACGGTCAGGCAGGGCGCAGTGCAGATCTGGCTGTGTCCACTCACCCACGGCAGACGGGCAGGCAGGGCGCAGTGTGTATCTGGCTGTGTCCACTCACCCATTGCAGACGGTCAGACAGGGCGCAGTGCGGATCTTGCTGTGTCCACTCACCCACGGCAGAAGCGCACGCAGGGCGCAGTGCGGATCTGGCTGTGTCCACGCACCCACAGCAGGCGGTCAGGAAGTGCGCAGTGCGGATCTGGCTGTGTCCACTAACCCACGGCAGACGGTCAGGCAGGGCGCAGTGCGGATCTGGCTGTGTCCACTCACCCACGGCAGACGGGCAGGCAGGGCGCCGTGTGGATCTGGCTGTGTCCACTCACTCACGGCAGACGGTCAGGCAGGGCGCAGTGCGGATCTGGCTGTGTCCACTCACCCACGGCAGAAGGGCATGCAGGGCGCAGTGTGGATCTGGCTGTGTCCACTCGCCGACGGCAGGCGGTCAGGCAGGGCGCAGTGCGGATCTGACTGTGTCCACTCACCCACGGCAGACGGTCAGGCAGGGCGCAGTGCGGATCTGTCTGTGTCCACTCACCCACGGCAGACGGGCAGGCAGGGCGCAGTGTGGATCTGGCTGTATCCACTCACCCACGGCAGACGGTCAGGCAAGGCGCATTGCGGATCTGGTGTGTCCACTCACCCACGGCAGACGGGCAGGCAGGGCGCAGTGTGGATCTGGCTGTGTCCACTCGCCCACGGGAGACGGGCAGGCAGGGCGCAGTGCGGATCTGACTGTGTCCACTCACCCACGGCAGACGGTCAGGCAGGGCGCAGTGCGGATCTGGCTGTGTCCACTCACCCACGGCAGACGGGCAGGCAGGGCGCAGTGTGGATCTGGCTGTGTCCACTCACCCACGGCAGACGGTGAGGCAGGGCACAGTGCGGATCTGGCTGTGTCCACTCACCCACGGCAGACTGTCAGGCAGGGTGCAGTGCGGATCTGACTGTGTCCACTCACCCACGGGAGATGGGCAGGCAGGGCGCAGTGCGGATCTGGCTGTGTCCACTCACCCACGGCAGACGGTCAGGCAGGGCGCAGTGCGGATCTGGCTGTGTCCACTCGCCCACGGCAGACGGTCAGGCAGGGCGCAGTGCGGATCTGGCTGTGTCCACTCGCCCACTGCAGGCGGTCAGGCAGGTCGCAGTGCGGATCTGGCTGTGTCCACTGACCCACGGCAGATGGGCAGGCAGGGCGCAGTGCGGATCTGGCTGTGTCCACTTACCCACGTGAGACGGGCAGGCAAGGCGCAGTGCGGATCTGGCTGTGTCCACTCACCCACGGGAGACGGTAAGGCAGGGCGCAGTGCAGATCTGGCTGTGTCCACTCACCCACAGCAGGCGGTCAGGCAGGGCGCAGTGCGGATCTGGCTGTGTCCACTCACCCACGGCAGACGGTCAGGCAGGGCGCAGTGCGGATATGGCTGTGTCCACTCGCCCACGGCAGACGGGCAGGCAGCGTGCAGTGTGGATCTGGCTGTGTCCACTCACCCACAGCAGACGGTCAGGCAGGGCGCAGTACGGATCTGGCTGTGTCCACTCACCCACGGGACTCGGGCAGGCAGGGCGCAGTGCAGATCTGGCTGTGTCCACTAGACCACGGGAGACGAGCAGGCAGGGCGCAGTGTGGATCTGGCTGTGTCCACTCACCCAGGGGAGACGGGCAGGCAGGGCGCAGTGTGGATCTGGCTGTGTCCACTTACCCACGGGAGACGGGCAGGCAGGGCCCAGTGAGGATCTGGCTGTGTCCACTCACCCAGGGGAGACGGGCAGGCAAGGCGCAGTGTGGATCTGGCTGTGTCCACTCACCCACGGTAGACGGGCAGAGAGGGTGCTGTGTGGATATGGCTATGTCCACTGACCCACGGCAGACAGACAGGCAGGGCGCAGTGCGGATCTGGCTGTGTCCACTCACCCACGGCAGACTGTCAGGCAGGGTGCAGTGCGGATCTGGCTGTGTCCACTCACCCATGGGAGACGGGCAGGCAGGGCGCAGTGCGGATCCGGCTGTGTCCACTCACCCACGGGAGATGGGCAGATACGGTGATGTGTGGATCTGGCTATGTCCACTGACCCACGGCAGACGGGCAGGCAGGGCGCAGTGCGGATCTGGCTGTGTCCACTCACCCACGGCAGACGGTCAGGCAGAGTGCAGTGCGGATCTGGCTGTGTCCACTCACCCACGGGAGACGGGCAGGCAAGGCGCAGTGCTGATCTGGCTGTGTCCACTCACCCACGGGAGACGGGCAGGCAGGGCGCAGTGCGGATCTGGCTGTGTCCACTCGCCCACGGGAGACGGGCAGGCAGGGCGCAGTGCGGATCTGGCTGTATCCACTCACCCACGGGAGACGGGCAGGCAGGCAGAGTGCGGATCTGGCTGTGTCCACTAACTGACGGGAGACGGGCAGTCAAGGCGCAGTGCGGATCTGGCTGTGTCCACTCACCCACGGGAGACGGGCAGGCAGGGCCCAATGTGGATCTTGCTGTGTCCACTTACCCACGTGAGACGGGCAGGCAAGGCGCAGTGCGGATCTGGCTGTGTCCACTCACCCACGGGAGACGGTAAGGCAGGGCGCAGTGCGGATCCGGCTGTGTCCACTCAAGCACGGGAGATGGGCAGAGACGGTGCTGTGTGGATCTGCCTATGTCCACTTACCCACGGTAGACGGGCAGGCAGGGCGCAGTACGGATCTGGCTGTGTCCACTCACCCACGGCAGGCGGTCAGGCAGGGCGCAGTGCGGATCTGGCTGTGTCCACGCACCCACAGCAGGCGGTCAGGAAGTGCGCAGTGCGGATCTGGCTGTGTCCACTCACCCACGGCAGACGGTCAGGCAGGGCGCAGTGCAGATCTGGCTGTGTCCACTCACCCACAGCAGACGGGCAGGCAGGGCGCAGTGTGTATCTGGCTGTGTCCACTCACCCACGGCAGACAGTCAGACAGGGCGCAGTGCGGATCTTGCTGTGTCCACTCACCCACGGCAGAAGCGCACGCTAGGCGCAGTGCGGATCTGGCTGTGTCCACGCACCCACAGCAGGCGGTCAGGAAGTGCGCAGTGCGGATCTGGCTGTGTCCACTAACCCACGGCAGACGGTCAGGCAGGGCGCAGTGCGGATCTGGCTGTGTCCACTCACCCACGGCAGACGGGCAGGCAGGGCGCCGTGTGGATCTGGCTGTGTCCACTCACTCACGGCAGACGGTCATTCAGGGCGCAGTGCGGATCTGGCTGTGTCCACTCACCCACGGCAGAAGGGCATGCAGGGCGCAGTGCGGATCTGGCTGTGTCCACTCGCCGACGGCAGGCGGTCAGGCAGGGCGCAGTGCGGATCTGACTGTGTCCACTCACCCACGGCAGACGGTCAGGCAGGGCGCAGTGCGGATCTGGCTGTGTCCACTCACCCACGGCAGACGGGCAGGCAGGGTGCAGTGTGGATCTGGCTGTGTCCACTCACCCACGGCAGACGGTCAGGCAGGGCACAGTGCGGATCTGGCTGTGTCCACTCACCCACGGCAGACTGTCAGGCAGGGTGCAGTGCGGATCTGACTGTGTCCACTCACCCACGGGAGATGGGCAGGCAGGGCGCAGTGCGGATCTGGCTGTGTCCACTCACCCACGGCAGACGGTCAGGCAGGGCGCAGTGCGGATCTGGCTGTGTCCACTCACCAACGTCAGATGGGCAGGCAGGGCGCAGTGTGGATCTGGCTGTATCCACTCAACCACGGCAGACGGTCAGGCAAGGCGCATTGCGGATCTGGTGTGTCCACTCACCCACGGCAGACGGGCAGGCAGGGCGCAGTGTGGATCTGGCTGTGTCCACTCGCCCACGGGAGACGGGCAGGCAGGGCGCAGTGCGGATTTGGCTGTGTCCACTCACCCACGGGAGACGGGCAGGCAGGGCCCAGTGAGGACCTGGCTGTGTCCACTCACCCAGGGGAGACGGGCAGGCAAGGCGCAGTGTGGATCTGGCTGTGTCCACTCACCCACGGAAGACGGGCAGAGAGGGTGCTGTGTGGATATGGCTATGTCCACTGACCCACGGCAGACGGGCAGGCAGGGCGCAGTGCGGATCTGGCTGTGTCCACTCGCCCACGGCAGACGGGCAGGCAGGGCGCAGTGCGGATCTGGCTGTGTCCACTCGCCCACGGCAGACGGGCAGGCAGGGCGCAGTGCGGATCTGGCTGTGTCCACTCGCCCACGGCAGACGGGCAGGCAGGGCGCAGTGCGGATCTGGCTGTGTCCACTCGCCCATGGCAGACGGGCAGGCAGGGCGCAGTGCGGATCTGGCTGTGTCCACTCGCCCACGGGAGACGGGCAGGCAGGGTACAGTGCGAATCCGGCTGTGTCCACTCACCCACGGGAGACGGGCAGGAAGTGCGCAGTGCAGATCTGGCTGTGTCCACTCACTGACGGGAGACGGGCAGGAAAGGCGAAGTGCGGATCTGGCTGTGTCCACTCACCCACGGCAGGCGGTCAGGCAGAGCGCAGTGCGGATCTGGCTGTGTCCACGCACCCACAGCAGGCGGTCAGGCAGTGCGCAGTGCGGATCGGGCTGTGTCCACTCACCCACGGCAGACGGTCAAGCAGGGCGCAGTGCGGATCTGGCTGTGTCCATTCACCCACTGCAGACGGGCAGGCAGGGCGCAGTGTGGATCTGGCTGTGTCCACTCACCCACGGCAGACGGTCAGGCAGGGCGCAGTGCGGATCTGGCTGTGTCCACACACACACGGCAGACGGGCAGGCAGGGCGCAGTGCGGATCCGGCTGTGTCCACTCACCCACGGGAGATGGGCAGAGACGGTGCTGTGTGGATCTGGCTATGTCCACTGACCCACGGCAGACTGGCAGGCAGGGCGCAGTACGGATCTGGCTGTGTCCACTCACCCACGGCAGGCGGTCAGGCAGGGCGCAGTGCGGATCTAGCTGTGTTCACTCACCCACGGCAGACGGTCAGGCAGGGCGCAGTGCGGATCTGCCTGTGTCCACTCACCCACGGCAGACGAGCAGGCAGGGCGCAGTGCGGATCTGGCTGTGTCCACTCACTGACGGGAGACGGGAAGGCAAAGCGCAGTGCGGATCTGGCTGGGTCCACTCACCCACGGGAAATGGGCAGAGACGGTGCTGTGTGGATCTGGCTATGTCCACTGACCCACGGCAGACTGGCAGGCAGGGCGCAGTACGGATCTGGCTGTGTCCACTCACCCACGGCAGGCGGTCATGCAGGGCGCAGTGCGGATCTGACTGTGTCCACTCACGCACGGGAGATGGGCAGAGACGGTGCTGTGTGGATCTGGCTGTGTCCACTAACTGACGGGAGACGGGCAGTCAAGGCGCAGTGCGGATCTGGCTGTGTCCACTCACCCACGGGAGACGGGCAGGCAGGGCCCAGTGTGGATCTGGCTGTGTCCACTCACCGACGGCAGACGGTCAGGCAGGGCACAGTGCGGATCTGGCTGTGTCCACTCGCCCACGGCAGACGGGCAGGCAGGGCGCAGTGCGAGTCTGGCTGTGTCCACTCGCCCACGGGAGACGGGCAGGCAGGGCGCAGTGCGGATCTGGCTGTGTACACTCACCCACGGGAGACGGGCAGGCAGGGCGCAGTGCGGATCTGGCTGTGTCCACTCCCTGAAGGGAGACGGGCAGGAAAGGCGCAGTGCGGATCTGGCTGTATCCACTCACCCATGGGAGACGGGCAGGCAGGGCGCAGTGTGGATCTGACTGTGTCCACTTACCCACGTGAGACGGGCAGGCAAGGCGCAGTGCGGATCTGGCTGTGTCCACTCACCCACGGGAGACGGTCAGGCAGGGCGCAGTGCGGATCCGGCTGTGTCCACTCACGCACGGGATATGGGCAGAGACGGTGCTGTGTGGATCTGGCTATGTCCACTCACCCACGGCAGACGGGCAGGCAGGGCCCAGTACGGATCTGGCTGTGTCCACTCACCCACGGCAGGCGGTCAGGCAGGGCGCAGTGCGGATCTGGCTGTGTCCACGCACGAACAGCAGGCTGTCAGGAAGTGCGCAGTGCGGATCTGGCTGTGTCCACTCACCCACGGCAGACGGTCAGGCAGGGCGTAGTGCGGATCTGGCTGTGACCACTCACAAACGGCAGACGGGCAGTCAGGGCGCTGTGTGTATCTGGCTGTGTCCACTCACCCACGGCAGACGGTCAGGCAGGGCGCAGTGCGGATCTGGCTGTGTCCACTCACCCACGGCAGAAGGGCAGGCAGGGCGCAGTGCGGATCTGGCTGTGTCCACTAGCCCACGGGAGACGGGCAGGCAGGGCGCAGTGCAGAGCTGGCTGTGTCCACTCACCCACAGCAGGCGGTCAGGCAGGGCGCAGTGCGGATCTGGCTGTGTCCACTCACCCACGGCAGACGGTCAGGCACGGCGCAGTGCGGATATGGCTGTGTCCACTCGTCCACGGCAGACGGGCAGGCAGCGTGCAGTGTGGATCTGGCTGTGTCCACTCACCCACAGCAGACGGTCAGGCAGGGCGCAGTACGGATCTGGCTGTGTCCACTCACCCACGGGACTCGGGCAGGCAGGGCGCAGTGCGGATCTGGCTGTGTGCACTGACCCACGGGAGACGAGCAGGCAGGGCGCAGTGTGGATCTGGCTGTGTCCACTCACCCAGGGGAGACGGGCAGGCAGGGCGCAGTGTGGATCTGGCTGTGTCCACTCACCCACGGGAGACGGGCAGGCAGGGCCCAGTGAGGATCTGGCTGTGTCCACTCACCCAGGGGAGACGGGCAGGCAAGGCGCAGTGTGGATCTGGCTGTGTCCACTCACCCACGGTAGACGGGCAGAGAGGGTGCTGTGTGGATATGGCTATGTTCACTGACCCACGGCAGACAGACAGGCAGGGCGCAGTGCGGATCTGGCTGTGTCCACTCACCCACGGCAGACTGTCAGGCAGGGTGCAGTGCGGATCTGGCTGTGTCCACTCACCCATGGGAGACGGGCAGGCAGGGCGCAGTGCGGATCCGGCTGTGTCCACTCACCCACGGGAGATGGGCAGATACGGTGATGTGTGGATCTGGCTATGTCCACTGACCCACGGCAGACGGGCAGGCAGGGCGCAGTGCGGATCTGGCTGTGTCCACTCACCCACGGGAGACGGGCAGGCAGGGCGCAGTGCGGATCTGGCTGTGTCCACTCACCCACGGGAGACGGGCAGGCAGGGCGCAGTGCGGATATGGCTGTGTCCACTCACCCACGGCAGGCGGTCAGGCAGGGTGCAGTGCGGATCTGGCTGTGTCCACGCACCCACAGCAGGTGGTCAGGCAGTGCGCAGTGCGGATCTGGCTGTGTCCACTCGCCCATGGCACACGGTCAAGCAGGGCGCAGTGCGGATCTGGCTGTGTCCACTCACCCACGGCAGATGGGCAGGCAGGGCGCAGTGTGGATCTGGCTGTGTCCTCTCACCCACGGCAGACGGTCAGGCAGGGCGCAGTGCGGATCTGGCTGTGTCCACTCACCCACAGCAAACGGTCATGCAGGGCGCAGTGCGGATCTGGCTGTGTCCACTCACCCACGGCAGACGGGTAGGCAATGCGCAGTGTGGATCTGGCTGTGTCCACTCACCCACGGCAGGCGGTCAGGCAGGTCGCAGTGCGGATCTGGCTGTGTCCACTGACCCACGGCAGATGGGCAGGCAGGGCGCAGTGCAGATCTGGCTGTGTCCACTCGCCCACGGCAGGCGGTCAGGCAGGGCGCAGTGCGGATCTGGCTGTGTCCACTCACCCACGGCAGACGGTCAGGCAGTGCGCAGTGCGGATCTGGCTGTGTCCACTCTCCCACGGCAGACGGGCCAGCAGGGCGCAGTGCGGATCTGGCTGTGTCCACTCGCCCACGGGAGACGGGCAGGCAGGGCGCAGTGCGGATCTGGCTGTATCCACTCACCCACGGGAGACGGGCAGGCAGGGCAGAGTGCGGATCTGGCTGTGTCCACTAACTGACGGGAGACGGGCAGTCAAGGCGCAGTGCGGATCTGGCTGTGTCCACTCACCCACGGGAGACGGGCAGGCAGGGCCCAATGTGGATCTGGCTGTGTCCACTTACCCACGTGAGACGTGCAGGCAAGGCGCAGTTCGGATCTGGCTGTGTCCACTCACCCACGGGAGACGGTAAGGCAGGGCGCAGTGCGGATCCGGCTGTGTCCACTCACGCACGGGAGATGGGCAGAGACGGTGCTGTGTGGATCTGGCTATGTCCACTCACCCACGGTAGATGGGCAGGCAGGGCGCAGTACGGATCTGGCTGTGTCCACTCACCCACGGCAGGCGGTCAGGCAGGGCGCAGTGCGGATCTGGCTGTGTCCACGCACCCACAGCAGGCGGTCAGGAAGTGCGCAGTGCGGATCTGGCTGTGTCCACTCACCCACGGCAGACGGTCAGGCAGGGCTCAGTGCAGATATGGCTGTGTCCACTCACCCACGGCAGACGGGCAGGCAGGGCGCAGTGGGTATCTGGCTGTGTCCACTCACCCACGGCAGACGGTCAGACAGGGCGCAGTGCGGATCTGGCTGTGTCCACTCACCCACGGCAGAAGCGCAGGCAGGGCGCAGTGTGGATCTGGCTGTGTCCACTCGCCCACGGGAGACGGGCAGGCAGGGCGCAGTGCAGATCTGGCTGTGTCCACTCACCCAAGGCAGGCGGTCAGGCAGGGCGCATTGCGGATCTGGCTGTGTACACTCACTCACAGCAGACGGTCAGGCAGGGCGCAGTGCGGATCTGGCTGTGTCCACTCACCCATGGCAGAAGGGCATGCAGGGCGCAGTGCGGATCTGGCTGTGTCCACTCGCCGACGGCAGGCGGTCAGGCAGGGAGCAGTGCGGATCTGACTGTGTCCACTCACCCACGGCAGACGGTCAGGCAGGGCGCAGTGCGGATCTGGCTGTGTCCACTCACCCACGGCAGACGGGCATGCAGGGCGCAGTGTGGATATGGCTGTGTCCACTCACCCACGGCAGACGGTCAGGCAGGGCACAGTGCGGATCTGGCTGTGTCTACTCACCCACGGCAGACTGTCAGGCAGGGTGCAGTGCGGATCTCACTGTGTCCACTCACCCACGGGAGACGGGCAGGCAGGGCGCAGTGCGGATCTGGCTGTGTCCACTCACCCACGGCAGACGGTCAGGCAGGGCGCAGTGCGGATCTGTCTGTGTCCACTCACCCACGGCAGACGGGCAGGCAGGGCGCAGTGTGGATCTGGCTGTATCCACTCACCCATGGCAGACGGTCAGGCAGGGCGCATTGCGGATCTGGTGTGTCCACTCACCCACGGCAGACGGGCAGGCAGGGCGCAGTGTGGATCTGGCTGTGTCCACTCGCCCACGGGAGACGGGCAGGCAGGGCGCAGTGCGGATCTGGCTGTGTCCACTCACCCACGGGAGACGGGCAGGCAGGGCCCAGTGAGGATCTGGCTGTGTCCACTCACCCAGGGGAGACGGGCCGGCAAGGCGCAGTGTGGATCTGGCTGTGTCCACTCACCCACGGGAGACGGGCAGAGAGGGTGCTGTGTGGATATGGCTATGTCCACTGACCCACGGCAGACGGGCAGGCAGGACGCAGTGCGGATCTGGCTGTGTCCACTCGCCCACGGCAGACGGGCAGGCAGGGCGCAGTGTGGATCTGGCTGTGTCCACTCACCCACGGCAGACGGTCATGCAGGGCGCAGTGCGGATCTGGCTGTGTCCACTCGCCCACGGCAGACGGGCAGGCAGGGCGCAGTGCGGATCTGGCTGTGTCCACTCGCCCACGGCAGACGGGCAGGCAGGACGCAGTGCGGATCTGGCTGTGTCCACTCGCCCACGGCAGACGGGCAGGCAGGGCGCAGTGCGGATCTGGCTGTGTCCACTCGCCCACGGGAGACGGGCAGGCAGGGCGCAGTGCGAATCTGGCTGTGTCCACTCGCCCACGGAAGACGGGCAGGAAGTGCGCAGTGCGGATCTGGCTGTGTCCACTCACTGACGGGAGACGGGCAGGAAAGGAGCAGTGCAGATCTGGCTGTGTCCACTCACCCACGGGAGACGGGCAGGCAGGGCGCAGTGCGTATCTGGCTGTGTCCACTCACCCACGTGAGACGGGCAGGCAAGGCGCAGTGCGGATCTGGCTGTGTCCACTCACCCACGGGGGACGGTCAGGCAGGGCGCAGTGCGGATCCGGCTGTATCCACTCACGCACGGGAGATGGGCAGAGACGGTGCTGTGTGGATCTGGCTATGTCCACTGACCCACGGCAGACGGGCAGGCAGGGCGCAGTACGGATCTGGCTGTGTCCACGCACCCACAGCAGGCGGTCAGGCAGTGCGCAGTGCGGATCTGGCTGTGTCCACTCACCCACGGCAGACGGTCAAGCAGGGCGCAGTGCGGATCTGGCTGTGTCCATTCACCCACGGCAGACGGGCAGGCAGGGCGCAGTGTGGATCTGGCTGTGTCCACTCACCCACGGCAGACGGTCAGGCAGGGGGCAGTGCGGATCTGGCTGTGTCCACACACCCACGGCAGAAGGGCATGCAGGGCGCACTGCGGATCTGGCTGTGTCCACTCGCCCACGGGAGACGGGCAGGCAGGGTGCAGTGCAGATCAGGCTGTGTCCACTCACCCACGGCAGACGGGCAGGCAGGGCGCAGTGCGGATCAGGCTGTGTCCACTCACCCACGGGAGACGGGCAGGCAGGGCGCAGTGCGGATCTGGCTGTGTCCACTCACCCACGTGAGACGGGCAGGCAAGGCGCAGTGCGGATCTGGCTGTGTCCACTCACCCACGGGAGACGGTCAGGCAGGGCGCAGTGCGGATCCGGCTGTGTCCACTCACGCATGGGAGATGGGCAGAGACGGTGCTGTGTGGATCTGGCTATGTCTACTGACCCACGGCAGACGGGCAGGCAGGGCACAGTACCGATCTGGCTGTGTCCACTCACCCACGGCAGGCGGTCAGGCAGGGCGCAGTGCGGATCTGGCTGTGTCCACGCACCCACGGCAGGCGGTCAGGCAGGGCGCAGTGCGGATCTGGCTGTGTCCACTCACCCACGGCAGACGGTCAAGCAGGGCGCAGTGCGGATCTGGCTGTGTCCATTCACCCACGGCAGACGGGCAGGCAGGGCGCAGTGTGGATCTGGCTGTGTCCACTCACCCACGGCAGACGGTCAGGCAGGGCGCAGTTCGGATCTGGCTGTGTGCACACACCCACGGCAGACGGTCAGGCAGGGCGCAGTGCGGATCTGTCTGTGTCCACTCACCCAGGGGAGACGGGTAGGCAGCGCGCAGTGCGGATCCGGCTGTGTCCACTCACCCACGGGAGATGGGCAGAGACGGTGCTGTGTGGATCTGGCTATGTCCACTGACCCACGGCAGACTGGCAGGCAGGGCGCAGTACGGATCTGGCTGTGTCCACTTACCCACGTGAGACGGGCAGGCAAGGCGCAGTGCGGATCTGGCTGTGTCCACTCACCCACGGGAGACGGTCATGCAGGGCGCAGTGCGGATCCGGCTGTGTCCACTCACGCACGGGAGATGGGCAGAGACGGTGCTGTGTGGATCTGGCTATGTCCACTCACCCACAGCAGACGGGCAGGCAGGGCCCAGTACGGATCTGGCTGTGTCCACTAACCCACGGCAGGCGGTCAGGCAGGGCGCAGTGCGGATCTGGCTGTGTCCACGCACCCACAGCAGGCTGTCAGGAAGTGCGCAGTGCGGATCTGGCTGTGTCCACTCACCCACGGCAAACGGTCAGGCAGGGCGTAGTGCGGATCTGGCTGTGTCCACTCACAAACGGCAGGCGGGCAGTCTGGGCGCTGTGTGTATCTGGCTGTGTCCACTCACCCACGGCAGACGGTCAGGCAGGGCGCAGTGCGGATCTGGCTGTGTCCACTCACCCAAGGCAGAAGGGCAGGCAGGGCGCAGTGCGGATCTGGCTGTGTCCACTCGCCCACGGGAGACGGGCAGGCAGGGCGCAGTGCAGATCTGGCTGTGTCCACTCACCCACGGCAGGCGGTCAGGCAGGGCGCAGTGCGGATCTGGCTGTGTCCACTCACCCACGGCAGACGGTCAGGCAGGGCGCAGTGCGGATATGGCTGTGTCCACTCTCCCACGGCAGACGGGCAGGCAGCGTGCAGTGTGGATCTGGCTGTGTCCACTCACCCACAGCAGACGGTCAGGCAGGGCGCAGTACGGATCTGGCTGTGTCCACTCACCCACGGGACTCGGGCAGGCAGGGCGCAGTGCGGATTTGGCTGTGTCCACTGACCCACGGGAGACGAGCAGGCAGGGCGCAGTGTGGATCTGGCTGTGTCCACTCACCCAGGGGAGACGGGCAGGCAAGGCGCAGTGTGGATCTGGCTGTGTCCACTCACCCACGGAAGACGGGCAGGAAGTGCGCAGTGCGGATCTGGCTGTGTCCAATCACTGACGGCAGACCGGCAGGAAAGGCGCAGTGCGGATCTGGCTGTGTCCACTCACCCACGGGAGACGGGCAGGCAGGTCGCAGTGCGGATCTGGCTGTGTCCACTCACCCACGTGAGACCGGCAGGCAAGGCGCAGTGCGGATCTGGCTGTGTCCACTCACCCACGGGGGACGGTCAGGCAGGGCGCAGTGCGGATCCGGCTGTATCCACTCACGCACGGGAGATGGGCAGAGACGGTGCTGTGTGGATCTGGCTATGTCCACTGACCCACGGCAGACTGGCAGGCAGGGCGCAGTACGGATCTGGCTGTGTCCACTCACCCACGGCAGGCGGTCAGGCAGGGCGCAGTGCGGATCTGGCTGTGTCCACTCACCCACGGGAAATGGGCAAAGACGGTGCTGTGTGGATCTGGCTATGTCCACTGACCCACGGCAGACTGGCAGGCAGGGCCCAGTGCGGATTGGCTGTGTCCACTCACCCACGGGAGACGGTCAGGCAGGGCGCAGTGCGGATCTGGCTGTGTCCACGCACCCATAGCAGGCTGTCAGTAAGTGCGCAGTGTGGATCTGGCTGTGTCCACTCACCCACGGGAGTCGGGCAGGCAGGGCGCAGTGCGGATCTGGCTGTGTCCACTGACCCACGGGAGACGAGCAGGCAGGGCGCAGTGTGGATCTGGCTGTGTCCACTCACCCAGGGGAGACGGGCAGGCAAGGCGCAGTGTGGATCTGGCTGTGTCCACTCACCCACGGGAGACGGGCAGGCAGTGCCCAGTGAGGATCTGGCTGTGTCCACTCACCCAGGGGAGACGGGCAGGCAAGGCGCAGTGTGGATCTGGCTGTGTACACTCACCCACGGTAGACGGGCAGAGAGGGTGCTGTGTGGATATGGCTATGTCCACTGACCCACGGCAGACGGGCAGGCAGGGCGCAGTGCGGATCTGGCTGTGTCCACTCACCCACGGCAGACTGTCAGGCAGGGTGCAGTGCGGATCTGGCTGTGTCCACTCACCCACGGGAGAAGGGCAGGCAGGGCGCAGTGCGGATCCGGCTGTGTCCACTCACCCACGGGAGATGGGCAGATACGGTGATGTGTGGATCTGGCTATGTCCACTGACCCACGGCAGACGGGCAGGCAGGGCGCAGTGCGGATCTGGCTGTGTCCACTCACCCACGGTAGACGGTCAGGCAGAGTGCAGTGCGGATCTGGCTGTGTCCACTCATCCACGGGAGATGGGCAGGCAAGGCGCAGTGCTGATCTTGCTGTGTCCACTCGCCCACGGGAGACGGGCAGCCAGGGCGCAGTGCGGATCTGGCTGTGTCCACTCACCCACGGGAGACGGGCAGGCAGGGCGCAGTGCGGATCTGGCTGTGTCCACTCGCCCACGGCACACGGTCAAGCAGGGCGCAGTGCGGATCTGTCTGTGTCCACTCACCCACGGCAGATGGGCAGGCAGGGCGCAGTGTGGATCTGGCTGTGTCCTCTCACCCGCGGCAGACGGTCAGGCAGGGCGCAGTGCGGATCTGGCTGTGTCCACTCACCCACAGCAGACGGTCATGCAGGGCGCAGTGCGGATCTGGCTGTGTCCACTCACCCACGGCAGACGGGCAGGCAGGGCGCAGTGTGGATCTAGCTGTGTCCACTCACCCACGGCAGGCGGTCAGGCAGGTCGCAGTGCGGATCTGGCTGTGTCCACTGACCCACGGCAGATGGGCAGGCAGGGCGCAGTGCGGATCTGGCTGTGTCCACTGGCCCACGGGAGACGGGCAGGCAGGGCGCAGTGCGGATCTGGCTGTGTCCACTCGCCCATGGCAGGCGGTCAGGCAGGGCGCAGTGCGGATCTGGCTGTGTCCTCTCACCCACGGCAGACGGTCAGGCAGGGCGCAGTGCGGATCTGGCTGTGTCCACTCGCCCACGGCAGACGGGCCAGCAGGGCGCAGTGCGGATCTGGCTGTGTCCACTCGCCCACGGGAGACGGGCAGGCAAGGCGCAGTGCGGATCTGGCTGTATCCACTCACCCACGGGAGACGGGCAGACAGGGCAGAGTGCAGATCTGGCTGTGTCCACTAACTGACGGGAGACGGGCAGTCAAGGCGCAGTGCGGATCTGGCTGTATCCACTCACCCACGGCAGGCGGTAAGGCAGGGCGCAGTGCGGATCTGGCTGTGTCCATTCACGCACGGGAGATGGGCAGAGACGGTGCTGTGTGGATCTGGCTATGTCCACTTACCCACAGCAGACGGGCCGGCAGTGCGCAGTGCAGATCCGGCTGTGTCCACTCACCCACGGGAGATGGGCAGAGACGGTGCTGTGTGGATCTGGCTATGTCCACTGACCCAAGGCAGACGGGCAGGCAGGGCGCAGTGCGGATCTGGCTGTGTCCACGCACCCATAGCAGGCTGTCAGGAAGTGCGCAGTGTGGATCTGGCTGTGTCCACTCACCCACGTCAGACGGTCAGGCAGGGCACAGTGCGGATCTGGCTGTGTCCACTCGCACACGGCAGACGGGCAAGCAGGGCGCAGTGCGAGTCTGGCTGTGTCCACTCGCCCACGGGAGACGGGCAGGCAGGGCGCAGTGCGGATCTGGCTGTGTACACTCACCCACGGGAGACGGGCAGGCAGGGCGCAGTGCGGATCTGGCTGTGTCCACTCACTGAAGGGAGACGGGCAGGAAGGGCGCAGTGCGGATCTGGCTGTGTCCACTCACTAACGGGAGACGGGCAGACAAGGCGCAGTGCGGATCTGGCTGTGTCCACTCACTCACGGGAGACGGGCAGGCAGGGCGCAGTGCGGATCTGGCTGTGTCCACTCACCCAGGGGAGACGGGCAGGCAAGGCGCAGTGTGGATCTGGCTGTGTCCACTCACCCACGGTAGACGGGCAGAGAGGGTGCTGTGTGGATATGGCTATGTCCACTGACCCACGGCAGACGGGCAGGCAGGGCGCAGTGCGGATCTGGCTGTGTCCACTCACCCACGGAAGACTGTCAGGCAGGGTGCAGTGCGGATCTGGCTGTGTCCACTCACCCACGGGAGACGATCAGCCAGGGCGCAGTGCGGATCCGGCTATGTCCACTCACCCACGGGAGATGGGCAGAGACAGTGCTGTGTGGATCTCGCTATGACCACTGTCCCACGGCAGACGGGCAGGCAGGGCGCAGTACGGATCTGGCTGTGTCCACGCACCCACAGCAGGCGGTCAGGAAGTGCGCAGTGCGGATCTGGCTGTGTCCACTAACCCACGGCAGACGGTCAGGCAAGGCGCAGTGCGGATCTGGCTGTGTCCACAAACCCATGGCAGACGGGCAGGCAGGACGCCGTGTGGATCTGGCTGTGTCCACTCACTCACGGCAGACGGTCAGGCAGGGCGCAGTGCGGATCTGGCTGTCTCCACTCACCCACGGCAGAAGGGCATGCAGGGCGCAGTGCGGATCTGGCTGTGTCCACTCGCCGACGGCAGGCGGTCAGGCAGGGCGCAGTGCGGATCTGACTGTGTCCACTCACCCACGGCAGACGGTCAGGCAGGGCGCAGTGCGGATCTGGCTGTGTCCACTCACCCACGGCAGACGGGCAGGCAGGGCGCAGTGTGGATCTGGCTGTGTCCACTCACCCACGGCAGACGGTCAGGCAGGGCACAGTGCGGATCTGGCTGTGTCCACTCACCCACGGCAGACTGTCAGGCAGGGTGCAGTGCGGATCTGACTGTGTCCACTCACCCACGGGAGACGGGCAGGCAGGGCGCAGTGCGGATCTGGCTGTGTCCACTCACCCACGGCAGACGGTCAGGCAGGGCGCAGTGCGGATCTGTCTGTGTCCACTCACCCACGGCAGACGGGCAGGCAGGGCGCAGTGTGGATCTGGCTGTATCCACTCACACACGGCAGACGGTCACGCAGGGCGCATTGCGGATCTGGTGTGTCCACTCACCCACGGCAGACGGGCAGGCAGGGCGCAGTGTGGATCTGGCTGTGTCCACTCGCCCACGGGAGACGGGCAGGCAGGGCGCAGTGCGGATCTGGCTGTGTCCACTCACCCACGGGAGACGGGCAGGCAGGGCCCAGTGAGGATCTGGCTGTGTCCACTCACCCAGGGGAGACGGGCAGGCAAGGCGCAGTGTGGATCTGCCTGTGTCCACTCACCCACGGGAGACGGGCAGAGAGGATGCTGTGTGGATATGGCTATGTCCACTGACCCACGGCAGACGGGCAGGCAGGGCGCAGTGCGGATCTGGCTGTGTCCACTCGCCCACGGCAGACGGGCAGGCTGGGTGCAGTGTGGATCTGGCTGTGTCCACTCACCCACGGCAGACGGTCAGGCAGGGCGCAGTGCGGATCTGGCTGTGTCCACTCGCCCACGGCAGACGGGCAGGCAGTGCGCAGTGCGGATCTGGCTGTGTCCACTCGCCCACGGCAGACGGGCAGGCAGGGCGCAGTGCGGATCTGGCTGTGTCCACTCGCCCACGGCAGACGGGCAGGCAGGGCGCAGTGCGGATCTGGCTGTGTCCACTCGCCCACGGGAGACGGGCAGGCAGGGCGCAGTACGAATCTGGCTGTGTCCACTCACCCACGGAAGACGGGCAGGAAGTGCGCAGTGCGGATCTGGCTGTGTCCAATCACTGACGGCAGACCGGCAGGAAAGGCGCAGTGCGGATCTGGCTGTGTCCACTCACCCACGGGAGACGGGCAGGCAGGTCGCAGTGCGGATCTGGCTGTGTCCACTCACCCACGTGAGACCGGCAGGCAAGGCGCAGTGCGGATCTGGCTGTGTCCACTCACCCACGGGGGACGGTCAGGCAGGGCGCAGTGCGGATCCGGCTGTATCCACTCACGCACGGGAGATGGGCAGAGACGGTGCTGTGTGGATCTGGCTATGTCCACTGACCCACGGCAGACTGGCAGGCAGGGCGCAGTACGGATCTGGCTGTGTCCACTCACCCACGGCAGGCGGTCAGGCAGGGCGCAGTGCGGATCTGGCTGTGTCCACTCACCCAGGGGAAATGGGCAGAGACGGTGCTGTGTGGATCTGGCTATGTCCACTGACCCACGGCAGACTGGCAGGCAGGGCGCAGTGCGGATTGGCTGTGTCCACTCACCCACGGGAGACGGTCAGGCAGGGCGCAGTGCGGATCCGGCTGTGTCCACTCACGCACGGGAGATGGGCAGAGACGGTGCTGTGTGGATCTGGCTATGTCCACTTACCCACGGCAGGCGGAAAGGCAGGCCGGAGTACGGATATGGCTGTGTCCACACACCCACGGCAGGCGGTCAGGCAGGGCGCAGTGCGGATCTGGCTGTGTCCACGCACCCATAGCAGGCTGTCAGTAAGTGCGCAGTGTGGATCTGGCTGTGTCCACTCACCCACGGGAGTCGGGCAGGCAGGGCGCAGTGCGGATCTGGCTGTGTCCACTGACCCACGGGAGACGAGCAGGCAGGGCGCAGTGTGGATCTGGCTGTGTCCACTCACCCAGGGGAGACGGGCAGGCAAGGCGCAGTGTGGATCTGGCTGTGTCCACTCACCCACGGGAGACGGGCAGGCAGGGCCCAGTGAGGATCTGGCTGTGTCCACTCACCCAGGGGAGACGGGCAGGCAAGGCGCAGTGTGGATCTGGCTGTGTACACTCACCCACGGTAGACGGGCAGAGAGGGTGCTGTGTGGATATGGCTATGTCCACTGACCCACGGCAGACGGGCAGGCAGGGCGCAGTGCGGATCTGGCTGTGTCCACTCACCCACGGGAGACGGTCAGGCAGGGCGCAGTGCGGATCCGGCTGTGTCCACTCACGCACGGGAGATGGGCAGAGACGGTGCTGTGTGGATCTGGCTATGTCCACTTACCCACGGCAGGCGGTAACGCAGGCCGGAGTACGGATATGGCTGTGTCCACACACCCACGGCAGGCGGTCAGGCAGGGCGCAGTGCGGATCTGGCTGTGTCCACGCACCCATAGCAGGCTGTCAGTAAGTGCGCAGTGTGGATCTGGCTGTGTCCACTCACCCACGGGAGTCGGGCAGGCAGGGCGCAGTGCGGATCTGGCTGTGTCCACTGACCCACGGGAGACGAGCAGGCAGGGCGCAGTGTGGATCTGGCTGTGTCCACTCACCCAGGGGAGACGGGCAGGCAAGGCGCAGTGTGGATCTGGCTGTGTCCACTCACCCACGGGAGACGGGCAGGCAGGGCCCAGTGAGGATCTGGCTGTGTCCACTCACCCAGGGGAGACGGGCAGGCAAGGCGCAGTGTGGATCTGGCTGTGTACACTCACCCACGGTAGACGGGCAGAGAGGGTGCTGTGTGGATATGGCTATGTCCACTGACCCACGGCAGACGGGCAGGCAGGGCGCAGTGCGGATCTGGCTGTGTCCACTCACCCACGGCAGACTGTCAGGCAGGGTGCAGTGCGGATCTGGCTGTGTCCACTCACCCACGGGAGAAGGGCAGGCAGGGCGCAGTGCGGATCCGGCTGTGTCCACTCACCCACGGGAGATGGGCAGATACGGTGATGTGTGGATCTGGCTATGTCCACTGACCCACGGCAGACGGGCAGGCTGGGCGCAGTGCGGATCTGGCTGTGTCCACTCACCCACGGTAGACGGTCAGGCAGAGTGCAGTGCGGATCTGGCTGTGTCCACTCATCCACGGGAGATGGGCAGGCAAGGCGCAGTGCTGATCTTGCTGTGTCCACTCACCCACGGGAGACGGGCAGCCAGGGCGCAGTGCGGATCTGGCTGTGTCCACTCACACACGGGAGACGGGCAGGCAGGGCGCAGTGCGGATCTGGCTGTGTCCACTCGCCCACGGCACACGGTCAAGCAGGGCGCAGTGCGGATCTGTCTGTGTCCACTCACCCACGGCAGATGGGCAGGCAGGGCGCAGTGTGGATCTGGCTGTGTCCTCTCACCCACGGCAGACGGTCAGGCAGGGCGCAGTGCGGATCTGGCTGTGTCCACTCACCCACAGCAGACGGTCATGCAGGGCGCAGTGCGGATCTGGCTGTGTCCACTCACCCACGGCAGACGGGCAGGCAGGGCGCAGTGTGGATCTGGCTGTGTCCACTCACCCACGGCAGGCGGTCAGGCAGGTCGCAGTGCGGATCTGGCTGTGTCCACTGACCCACGGCAGATGGGCAGGCAGGGCGCAGTGCGGATCTGGCTGTGTCCACTGGCCCACGGGAGACGGGCAGGCAGGGCGCAGTGCGGATCTGGCTGTGTCCACTCGCACACGGCAGGCGGTCAGGCAGGGCGCAGTGCGGATCTGGCTGTGTCCACTCACCCACGGCAGACGGTCAGGCAGTGCGCAGTGCGGATCTGGGTGTGTCCACTCGCCCACGGCAGACGGGCCAGCAGGGCGCAGTGCGGATCTGGCTGTGTCCACTCGCCCACGGGATACGGGCAGGCAGGGCGCAGTGCGGATCTGGCTGTGTCCACTCACCCACGCAGATGGGCAGGCAGGGCGCAGTGTGGATCTGGCTGTGTACTCTCACCCACGGCAGACGGTCAGGCAGGGCGCAGTGCGGATCTGGCTGTGTCCACTCACCCACAGCAGACGGTCATGCAGGGCGCAGTGCGGATCTGGCTGTGTACTCTCACCCACGGCAGACGGTCAGGCAGGGCGCAGTGCGGATCTGGCTGTGTCCACTCACCCACAGCAGACGGTCATGCAGGGCGCAGTGCGGATCTGGCTGTGTCCACTCACCCACGGCAGACGGGCAGGCAGGGCGCAGTGTGGATCTGGCTGTGTCCACTCACACACGGCAGGCGGTCAGGCAGGTCGCAGTGCGGATCTGGCTGTGTCCACTGACCCACGGCAGATGGGCAGGCAGGGCGCAGTGCGGATCTGGCTGTGTCCACTGGCCCACGGGAGACGGGCAGGCAGGGCGCAGTGCGGATCTGGCTGTGTCCACTCGCACATGGCAGGCGGTCAGGCAGGGCGCAGTGCGGATCTGGCTGTGTCCACTCACCCACGGCAGACGGTCAGGCAGTGCGCAGTGCGGATCTGGCTGTGTCCACTCGCCCACGGCAGACGGGCCAGCAGGGCGCAGTGCGGATCTGGCTGTGTCAACTCGCCCACGGGAGACGGGCAGGCAGTGCGCAGTGCGGATCTGGCTGTGTCCACTGACCCACGGGAGACGAGCAGGCAGGGCGCAGTGTGGATCTGGCTGTGTCCACTCACCCAGGGGAGACGGGCAGGCAAGGCGCAGTGTGGATCTGGCTGTGTCCACTCACCCACGGGAGACGGGCAGGCAGGGCCCAGTGAGGATCTGGCTGTGTCCACTCACCCAGGGGAGACGGGCAGGCAAGGCGCAGTGTGGATCTGGCTGTGTCCACTCACCCACGGTAGACGGGCAGAGAGGGTGCTGTGTGGATATGGCTATGTCCACTGACCCACGGCGGACGGGCAGGCAGGGCGCAGTGCGGATCTGGCTGTGTCCCCTCACCCACGGCAGACTGTCAGGCAGGGTGCAGTGCGGATCTGGCTGTGTCCACTCACCAACGGGAGATGGGCAGGCAGGGCGCAGTGCGGATCCGGCTGTGTCCACTCACCCACGGGAGATGGGCAGATACGGTGATGTGTGGATCTGGCTATGTCCACTGACCCACGGCAGACGGGCAGGCAGGGCGCAGTGCGGATCTGGCTGTGTCCACTCACCCACAGTAGACGGTCAGGCAGAGTGCAGTGCGGATCTGGCTGTGTCCACTCACCCACGGGAGACGGGCAGGCAAGGCGCAGTGCTGATATTGCTGTGTCCACTCGCCCACGGGAGACGGGCAGCCAGGGCGCAGTGCGGATCTGGCTGTGTCCACTCACCCACGGGAGACGGACAGGCAGGGCGCAGTGCGGATCTGGCTGTGTCCACTCGCCCACGGCACACGGTCAAGCAGGGCGCAGTGCGGATCTGTCTGTGTCCACTCACCCACGGCAGTTGGGCAGGCAGGGCGCAGTGTGGATCTGGCTGTGTCCTCTCACCCACGGCAGACGGTCAGGCAGGGCGCAGTGCGGATCTGGCTGTGTCCTCTCACCCACGGCAGACGGTCAGGCAGGGCGCAGTGCGGATCTGGCTGTGTCCACTCGCCCACGGGAGACGGGCAGGCAAGGCGCAGTGCGGATCTGGCTGTATCCACTCACCCACGGGAGACGGGCAGACAGGGCAGAGTGCAGATCTGGCTGTGTCCACTAACTGACGGGAGACGGGCAGTCAAGGCGCAGTGCGGATCTGGCTGTATCCACTCACCCACGGCAGGCGGTAAGGCAGGGCGCAGTGCGGATCTGGCTGTGTCCATTCACGCACGGGAGATGGGCAGAGACGGTGCTGTGTGGATCTGGCTATGTCCACTTACCCACAGCAGACGGGCCGGCAGTGCGCAGTGCAGATCCGGCTGTGTCCACTCACCCACGGGAGATGGGCAGAGACGGTGCTGTGTGGATCTGGCTATGTCCACTGACCCAAGGCAGACGGGCAGGCAGGGCGCAGTGCGGATCTGGCTGTGTCCACGCACCCATAGCAGGCTGTCAGGAAGTGCGCAGTGTGGATCTGGCTGTGTCCACTCACCCACGTCAGACGGTCAGGCAGGGCACAGTGCGGATCTGGCTGTGTCCACTCGCCCACGGCAGACGGGCAAGCAGGGCGCAGTGCGAGTCTGGCTGTGTCCACTCGCCCACGGGAGACGGGCAGGCAGGGCGCAGTGCGGATCTGGCTGTGTACACTCACCCACGGGAGACGGGCAGGCAGGGCGCAGTGCGGATCTGGCTGTGTCCACTCACTGAAGGGAGACGGGCAGGAAGGGCGCAGTGCGGATCTGGCTGTGTCCACTCACTAACGGGAGACGGGCAGACAAGGCGCAGTGCGGATCTGGCTGTGTCCACTCACTCACGGGAGACGGGCAGGCAGGGCGCAGTGCGGATCTGGCTGTGTCCACTCACCCAGGGGAGACGGGCAGGCAAGGCGCAGTGTGGATCTGGCTGTGTCCACTCACCCACGGTAGACGGGCAGAGAGGGTGCTGTGTGGATATGGCTATGTCCACTGACCCACGGCAGACGGGCAGGCAGGGCGCAGTGCGGATCTGGCTGTGTCCACTCACCCACGGAAGACTGTCAGGCAGGGTGCAGTGCGGATCTGGCTGTGTCCACTCACCCACGGGAGACGATCAGCCAGGGCGCAGTGCGGATCCGGCTATGTCCACTCACCCACGGGAGATGGGCAGAGACAGTGCTGTGTGGATCTCGCTATGACCACTGTCCCACGGCAGACGGGCAGGCAGGGCGCAGTACGGATCTGGCTGTGTCCACGCACCCACAGCAGGCGGTCAGGAAGTGCGCAGTGCGGATCTGGCTGTGTCCACTAACCCACGGCAGACGGGCAGGCAGGACGCCGTGTGGATCTGGCTGTGTCCACTCACTCACGGCAGACGGTCAGGCAGGGCGCAGTGCGGATCTGGCTGTCTCCACTCACCCACGGCAGAAGGGCATGCAGGGCGCAGTGCGGATCTGGCTGTGTCCACTCGCCGACGGCAGGCGGTCAGGCAGGGCGCAGTGCGGATCTGACTGTGTCCACTCACCCACGGCAGACGGTCAGGCAGGGCGCAGTGCGGATCTGGCTGTGTCCACTCACCCACGGCAGACGGGCAGGCAGGGCGCAGTGTGGATCTGGCTGTGTCCACTCACCCACGGCAGACGGTCAGGCAGGGCACAGTGCGGATCTGGCTGTGTCCACTCACCCACGGCAGACTGTCAGGCAGGGTGCAGTGCGGATCTGACTGTGTCCACTCACCCACGGGAGACGGGCAGGCAGGGCGCAGTGCGGATCTGGCTGTGTCCACTCACCCACGGCAGACGGTCAGGCAGGGCGCAGTGCGGATCTGTCTGTGTCCACTCACCCACGGCAGACGGGCAGGCAGGGCGCAGTGTGGATCTGGCTGTATCCACTCACACACGGCAGACGGTCACGCAGGGCGCATTGCGGATCTGGTGTGTCCACTCACCCACGGCAGACGGGCAGGCAGGGCGCAGTGTGGATCTGGCTGTGTCCACTCGCCCACGGGAGACGGGCAGGCAGGGCGCAGTGCGGATCTGGCTGTGTCCACTCACCCACGGGAGACGGGCAGGCAGGGCCCAGTGAGGATCTGGCTGTGTCCACTCACCCAGGGGAGACGGGCAGGCAAGGCGCAGTGTGGATCTGCCTGTGTCCACTCACCCACGGGAGACGGGCAGAGAGGATGCTGTGTGGATATGGCTATGTCCACTGACCCACGGCAGACGGGCAGGCAGGGCGCAGTGCGGATCTGGCTGTGTCCACTCACCCACGGCAGACGGGCAGGCAGGGCGCAGTGCGGATCTGTCTGTGTCCACTCACCCACGGCAGACGGGCAGGCAGGGCGCAGTGTGGATCTGGCTGTATCCACTCACACACGGCAGACGGTCACGCAGGGCGCATTGCGGATCTGGTGTGTCCACTCACCCACGGCAGACGGGCAGGCAGGGCGCAGTGTGGATCTGGCTGTGTCCACTCGCCCACGGGAGACGGGCAGGCAGGGCGCAGTGCGGATCTGGCTGTGTCCACTCACCCACGGGAGACGGGCAGGCAGGGCCCAGTGAGGATCTGGCTGTGTCCACTCACCCAGGGGAGACGGGCAGGCAAGGCGCAGTGTGGATCTGCCTGTGTCCACTCACCCACGGGAGACGGGCAGAGAGGATGCTGTGTGGATATGGCTATGTCCACTGACCCACGGCAGACGGGCAGGCAGGGCGCAGTGCGGATCTGGCTGTGTCCACTCGCCCACGGCAGACGGGCAGGCTGGGTGCAGTGTGGATCTGGCTGTGTCCACTCACCCACGGCAGACGGTCAGGCAGGGCGCAGTGCGGATCTGGCTGTGTCCACTCGCCCACGGCAGACGGGCAGGCAGTGCGCAGTGCGGATCTGGCTGTGTCCACTCGCCCACGGCAGACGGGCAGGCAGGGCGCAGTGCGGATCTGGCTGTGTCCACTCGCCCACGGCAGACGGGCAGGCAGGGCGCAGTGCGGATCTGGCTGTGTCCACTCGCCCACGGGAGACGGGCAGGCAGGGCGCAGTGCGAATCTGGCTGTGTCCACTCACCCACGGAAGACGGGCAGGAAGTGCGCAGTACGGATCTGGCTGTGTCCAATCACTGACGGCAGACCGGCAGGAAAGGCGCAGTGCGGATCTGGCTGTGTCCACTCACCCACGGGAGACGGGCAGGCAGGTCGCAGTGCGGATCTGGCTGTGTCCACTCACCCACGTGAGACCGGCAGGCAAGGCGCAGTGCGGATCTGGCTGTGTCCACTCACCCACGGGGGACGGTCAGGCAGGGCGCAGTGCGGATCCGGCTGTATCCACTCACGCACGGGAGATGGGCAGAGACGGTGCTGTGTGGATCTGGCTATGTCCACTGACCCACGGCAGACTGGCAGGCAGGGCGCAGTACGGATCTGGCTGTGTCCACTCACCCACGGCAGGCGGTCAGGCAGGGCGCAGTGCGGATCTGGCTGTGTCCACTCACCCAGGGGAAATGGGCAGAGACGGTGCTGTGTGGATCTGGCTATGTCCACTGACCCACGGCAGACTGGCAGGCAGGGCGCAGTGCGGATTGGCTGTGTCCACTCACCCACGGGAGACGGTCAGGCAGGGCGCAGTGCGGATCCGGCTGTGTCCACTCACGCACGGGAGATGGGCAGAGACGGTGCTGTGTGGATCTGGCTATGTCCACTTACCCACGGCAGGCGGAAAGGCAGGCCGGAGTACGGATATGGCTGTGTCCACACACCCACGGCAGGCGGTCAGGCAGGGCGCAGTGCGGATCTGGCTGTGTCCACGCACCCATAGCAGGCTGTCAGTAAGTGCGCAGTGTGGATCTGGCTGTGTCCACTCACCCACGGGAGTCGGGCAGGCAGGGCGCAGTGCGGATCTGGCTGTGTCCACTGACCCACGGGAGACGAGCAGGCAGGGCGCAGTGTGGATCTGGCTGTGTCCACTCACCCAGGGGAGACGGGCAGGCAAGGCGCAGTGTGGATCTGGCTGTGTCCACTCACCCACGGGAGACGGGCAGGCAGGGCCCAGTGAGGATCTGGCTGTGTCCACTCACCCAGGGGAGACGGGCAGGCAAGGCGCAGTGTGGATCTGGCTGTGTACACTCACCCACGGTAGACGGGCAGAGAGGGTGCTGTGTGGATATGGCTATGTCCACTGACCCACGGCAGACGGGCAGGCAGGGCGCAGTGCGGATCTGGCTGTGTCCACTCACCCACGGGAGACGGTCAGGCAGGGCGCAGTGCGGATCCGGCTGTGTCCACTCACGCACGGGAGATGGGCAGAGACGGTGCTGTGTGGATCTGGCTATGTCCACTTACCCACGGCAGGCGGTAACGCAGGCCGGAGTACGGATATGGCTGTGTCCACACACCCACGGCAGGCGGTCAGGCAGGGCGCAGTGCGGATCTGGCTGTGTCCACGCACCCATAGCAGGCTGTCAGTAAGTGCGCAGTGTGGATCTGGCTGTGTCCACTCACCCACGGGAGTCGGGCAGGCAGGGCGCAGTGCGGATCTGGCTGTGTCCACTGACCCACGGGAGACGAGCAGGCAGGGCGCAGTGTGGATCTGGCTGTGTCCACTCACCCAGGGGAGACGGGCAGGCAAGGCGCAGTGTGGATCTGGCTGTGTCCACTCACCCACGGGAGACGGGCAGGCAGGGCCCAGTGAGGATCTGGCTGTGTCCACTCACCCAGGGGAGACGGGCAGGCAAGGCGCAGTGTGGATCTGGCTGTGTACACTCACCCACGGTAGACGGGCAGAGAGGGTGCTGTGTGGATATGGCTATGTCCACTGACCCACGGCAGACGGGCAGGCAGGGCGCAGTGCGGATCTGGCTGTGTCCACTCACCCACGGCAGACTGTCAGGCAGGGTGCAGTGCGGATCTGGCTGTGTCCACTCACCCACGGGAGAAGGGCAGGCAGGGCGCAGTGCGGATCCGGCTGTGTCCACTCACCCACGGGAGATGGGCAGATACGGTGATGTGTGGATCTGGCTATGTCCACTGACCCACGGCAGACGGGCAGGCAGGGCGCAGTGCGGATCTGGCTGTGTCCACTCACCCACGGTAGACGGTCAGGCAGAGTGCAGTGCGGATCTGGCTGTGTCCACTCATCCACGGGAGATGGGCAGGCAAGGCGCAGTGCTGATCTTGCTGTGTCCACTCACCCACGGGAGACGGGCAGCCAGGGCGCAGTGCGGATCTGGCTGTGTCCACTCACACACGGGAGACGGGCAGGCAGGGCGCAGTGCGGATCTGGCTGTGTCCACTCGCCCACGGCACACGGTCAAGCAGGGCGCAGTGCGGATCTGTCTGTGTCCACTCACCCACGGCAGATGGGCAGGCAGGGCGCAGTGTGGATCTGGCTGTGTCCTCTCACCCACGGCAGACGGTCAGGCAGGGCGCAGTGCGGATCTGGCTGTGTCCACTCACCCACAGCAGACGGTCATGCAGGGCGCAGTGCGGATCTGGCTGTGTCCACTCACCCACGGCAGACGGGCAGGCAGGGCGCAGTGTGGATCTGGCTGTGTCCACTCACCCACGGCAGGCGGTCAGGCAGGTCGCAGTGCGGATCTGGCTGTGTCCACTGACCCACGGCAGATGGGCAGGCAGGGCGCAGTGCGGATCTGGCTGTGTCCACTGGCCCACGGGAGACGGGCAGGCAGGGCGCAGTGCGGATCTGGCTGTGTCCACTCGCACACGGCAGGCGGTCAGGCAGGGCGCAGTGCGGATCTGGCTGTGTCCACTCACCCACGGCAGACGGTCAGGCAGTGCGCAGTGCGGATCTGGGTGTGTCCACTCGCCCACGGCAGACGGGCCAGCAGGGCGCAGTGCGGATCTGGCTGTGTCCACTCGCCCACGGGATACGGGCAGGCAGGGCGCAGTGCGGATCTGGCTGTGTCCACTCACCCACGGCAGATGGGCAGGCAGGGCGCAGTGTGGATCTGGCTGTGTACTCTCACCCACGGCAGACGGTCAGGCAGGGCGCAGTGCGGATCTGGCTGTGTCCACTCACCCACAGCAGACGGTCATGCAGGGCGCAGTGCGGATCTGGCTGTGTACTCTCACCCACGGCAGACGGTCAGGCAGGGCGCAGTGCGGATCTGGCTGTGTCCACTCACCCACAGCAGACGGTCATGCAGGGCGCAGTGCGGATCTGGCTGTGTCCACTCACCCACGGCAGACGGGCAGGCAGGGCGCAGTGTGGATCTGGCTGTGTCCACTCACGCACGGCAGGCGGTCAGGCAGGTCGCAGTGCGGATCTGGCTGTGTCCACTGACCCACGGCAGATGGGCAGGCAGGGCGCAGTGCGGATCTGGCTGTGTCCACTGGCCCACGGGAGACGGGCAGGCAGGGCGCAGTGCGGATCTGGCTGTGTCCACTCGCACATGGCAGGCGGTCAGGCAGGGCGCAGTGCGGATCTGGCTGTGTCCACTCACCCACGGCAGACGGTCAGGCAGTGCGCAGTGCGGATCTGGCTGTGTCCACTCGCCCACGGCAGACGGGCCAGCAGGGCGCAGTGCGGATCTGGCTGTGTCAACTCGCCCACGGGAGACGGGCAGGCAGGGCGCAGTGCGGATCTGGCTGTGTCCACTGACCCACGGGAGACAAGCAGGCAGGGCGCAGTGTGGATCTGGCTGTGTCCACTCACCCAGGGGAGACGGGCAGGCAAGGCGCAGTGTGGATCTGGCTGTGTCCACTCACCCACGGGAGACGGGCAGGCAGGGCCCAGTGAGGATCTGGCTGTGTCCACTCACCCAGGGGAGACGGGCAGGCAAGGCGCAGTGTGGATCTGGCTGTGTCCACTCACCCACGGTAGACGGGCAGAGAGGGTGCTGTGTGGATATGGCTATGTCCACTGACCCACGGCGGACGGGCAGGCAGGGCGCAGTGCGGATCTGGCTGTGTCCCCTCACCCACGGCAGACTGTCAGGCAGGGTGCAGTGCGGATCTGGCTGTGTCCACTCACCAACGGGAGATGGGCAGGCAGGGCGCAGTGCGGATCCGGCTGTGTCCACTCACCCACGGGAGATGGGCAGATACGGTGATGTGTGGATCTGGCTATGTCCACTGACCCACGGCAGACGGGCAGGCAGGGCGCAGTGCGGATCTGGCTGTGTCCACTCACCCACAGTAGACGGTCAGGCAGAGTGCAGTGCGGATCTGGCTGTGTCCACTCACCCACGGGAGACGGGCAGGCAAGGCGCAGTGCTGATATTGCTGTGTCCACTCGCCCACGGGAGACGGGCAGCCAGGGCGCAGTGCGGATCTGGCTGTGTCCACTCACCCACGGGAGACGGACAGGCAGGGCGCAGTGCGGATCTGGCTGTGTCCACTCGCCCACGGCACACGGTCAAGCAGGGCGCAGTGCGGATCTGTCTGTGTCCACTCACCCACGGCAGTTGGGCAGGCAGGGCGCAGTGTGGATCTGGCTGTGTCCTCTCACCCACGGCAGACGGTCAGGCAGGGCGCAGTGCGGATCTGGCTGTGTCCTCTCACCCACGGCAGACGGTCAGGCAGGGCGCAGTGCGGATCTGGCTGTGTCCACTCGCCCACGGGAGACGGGCAGGCAAGGCGCAGTGCGGATCTGGCTGTATCCACTCACCCACGGGAGACGGGCAGACAGGGCAGAGTGCAGATCTGGCTGTGTCCACTAACTGACGGGAGACGGGCAGTCAAGGCGCAGTGCGGATCTGGCTGTATCCACTCACCCACGGCAGGCGGTAAGGCAGGGCGCAGTGCGGATCTGGCTGTGTCCATTCACGCACGGGAGATGGGCAGAGACGGTGCTGTGTGGATCTGGCTATGTCCACTTACCCACAGCAGACGGGCCGGCAGTGCGCAGTGCAGATCCGGCTGTGTCCACTCACCCACGGGAGATGGGCAGAGACGGTGCTGTGTGGATCTGGCTATGTCCACTGACCCAAGGCAGACGGGCAGGCAGGGCGCAGTGCGGATCTGGCTGTGTCCACGCACCCATAGCAGGCTGTCAGGAAGTGCGCAGTGTGGATCTGGCTGTGTCCACTCACCCACGTCAGACGGTCAGGCAGGGCACAGTGCGGATCTGGCTGTGTCCACTCGCCCACGGCAGACGGGCAAGCAGGGCGCAGTGCGAGTCTGGCTGTGTCCACTCGCCCACGGGAGACGGGCAGGCAGGGCGCAGTGCGGATCTGGCTGTGTACACTCACCCACGGGAGACGGGCAGGCAGGGCGCAGTGCGGATCTGGCTGTGTCCACTCACTGAAGGGAGACGGGCAGGAAGGGCGCAGTGCGGATCTGGCTGTGTCCACTCACTAACGGGAGACGGGCAGACAAGGCGCAGTGCGGATCTGGCTGTGTCCACTCACTCACGGGAGACGGGCAGGCAGGGCGCAGTGCGGATCTGGCTGTGTCCACTCACCCAGGGGAGACGGGCAGGCAAGGCGCAGTGTGGATCTGGCTGTGTCCACTCACCCACGGTAGACGGGCAGAGAGGGTGCTGTGTGGATATGGCTATGTCCACTGACCCACGGCAGACGGGCAGGCAGGGCGCAGTGCGGATCTGGCTGTGTCCACTCACCCACGGAAGACTGTCAGGCAGGGTGCAGTGCGGATCTGGCTGTGTCCACTCACCCACGGGAGACGATCAGCCAGGGCGCAGTGCGGATCCGGCTATGTCCACTCACCCACGGGAGATGGGCAGAGACAGTGCTGTGTGGATCTCGCTATGACCACTGTCCCACGGCAGACGGGCAGGCAGGGCGCAGTACGGATCTGGCTGTGTCCACGCACCCACAGCAGGCGGTCAGGAAGTGCGCAGTGCGGATCTGGCTGTGTCCACTAACCCACGGCAGACGGTCAGGCAAGGCGCAGTGCGGATCTGGCTGTGTCCACAAACCCATGGCAGACGGGCAGGCAGGACGCCGTGTGGATCTGGCTGTGTCCACTCACTCACGGCAGACGGTCAGGCAGGGCGCAGTGCGGATCTGGCTGTCTCCACTCACCCACGGCAGAAGGGCATGCAGGGCGCAGTGCGGATCTGGCTGTGTCCACTCGCCGACGGCAGGCGGTCAGGCAGGGCGCAGTGCGGATCTGACTGTGTCCACTCACCCACGGCAGACGGTCAGGCAGGGCGCAGTGCGGATCTGGCTGTGTCCACTCACCCACGGCAGACGGGCAGGCAGGGCGCAGTGTGGATCTGGCTGTGTCCACTCACCCACGGCAGACGGTCAGGCAGGGCACAGTGCGGATCTGGCTGTGTCCACTCACCCACGGCAGACTGTCAGGCAGGGTGCAGTGCGGATCTGACTGTGTCCACTCACCCACGGGAGACGGGCAGGCAGGGCGCAGTGCGGATCTGGCTGTGTCCACTCACCCACGGCAGACGGTCAGGCAGGGCGCAGTGCGGATCTGTCTGTGTCCACTCACCCACGGCAGACGGGCAGGCAGGGCGCAGTGTGGATCTGGCTGTATCCACTCACACACGGCAGACGGTCACGCAGGGCGCATTGCGGATCTGGTGTGTCCACTCACCCACGGCAGACGGGCAGGCAGGGCGCAGTGTGGATCTGGCTGTGTCCACTCGCCCACGGGAGACGGGCAGGCAGGGCGCAGTGCGGATCTGGCTGTGTCCACTCACCCACGGGAGACGGGCAGGCAGGGCCCAGTGAGGATCTGGCTGTGTCCACTCACCCAGGGGAGACGGGCAGGCAAGGCGCAGTGTGGATCTGCCTGTGTCCACTCACCCACGGGAGACGGGCAGAGAGGATGCTGTGTGGATATGGCTATGTCCACTGACCCACGGCAGACGGGCAGGCAGGGCGCAGTGCGGATCTGGCTGTGTCCACTCGCCCACGGCAGACGGGCAGGCTGGGTGCAGTGTGGATCTGGCTGTGTCCACTCACCCACGGCAGACGGTCAGGCAGGGCGCAGTGCGGATCTGGCTGTGTCCACTCGCCCACGGCAGACGGGCAGGCAGTGCGCAGTGCGGATCTGGCTGTGTCCACTCGCCCACGGCAGACGGGCAGGCAGGGCGCAGTGCGGATCTGGCTGTGTCCACTCGCCCACGGCAGACGGGCAGGCAGGGCGCAGTGCGGATCTGGCTGTGTCCACTCGCCCACGGGAGACGGGCAGGCAGGGCGCAGTGCGAATCTGGCTGTGTCCACTCACCCACGGAAGACGGGCAGGAAGTGCGCAGTACGGATCTGGCTGTGTCCAATCACTGACGGCAGACCGGCAGGAAAGGCGCAGTGCGGATCTGGCTGTGTCCACTCACCCACGGGAGACGGGCAGGCAGGTCGCAGTGCGGATCTGGCTGTGTCCACTCACCCACGTGAGACCGGCAGGCAAGGCGCAGTGCGGATCTGGCTGTGTCCACTCACCCACGGGGGACGGTCAGGCAGGGCGCAGTGCGGATCCGGCTGTATCCACTCACGCACGGGAGATGGGCAGAGACGGTGCTGTGTGGATCTGGCTATGTCCACTGACCCACGGCAGACTGGCAGGCAGGGCGCAGTACGGATCTGGCTGTGTCCACTCACCCACGGCAGGCGGTCAGGCAGGGCGCAGTGCGGATCTGGCTGTGTCCACTCACCCAGGGGAAATGGGCAGAGACGGTGCTGTGTGGATCTGGCTATGTCCACTGACCCACGGCAGACTGGCAGGCAGGGCGCAGTGCGGATTGGCTGTGTCCACTCACCCACGGGAGACGGTCAGGCAGGGCGCAGTGCGGATCCGGCTGTGTCCACTCACGCACGGGAGATGGGCAGAGACGGTGCTGTGTGGATCTGGCTATGTCCACTTACCCACGGCAGGCGGAAAGGCAGGCCGGAGTACGGATATGGCTGTGTCCACACACCCACGGCAGGCGGTCAGGCAGGGCGCAGTGCGGATCTGGCTGTGTCCACGCACCCATAGCAGGCTGTCAGTAAGTGCGCAGTGTGGATCTGGCTGTGTCCACTCACCCACGGGAGTCGGGCAGGCAGGGCGCAGTGCGGATCTGGCTGTGTCCACTGACCCACGGGAGACGAGCAGGCAGGGCGCAGTGTGGATCTGGCTGTGTCCACTCACCCAGGGGAGACGGGCAGGCAAGGCGCAGTGTGGATCTGGCTGTGTCCACTCACCCACGGGAGACGGGCAGGCAGGGCCCAGTGAGGATCTGGCTGTGTCCACTCACCCAGGGGAGACGGGCAGGCAAGGCGCAGTGTGGATCTGGCTGTGTACACTCACCCACGGTAGACGGGCAGAGAGGGTGCTGTGTGGATATGGCTATGTCCACTGACCCACGGCAGACGGGCAGGCAGGGCGCAGTGCGGATCTGGCTGTGTCCACTCACCCACGGGAGACGGTCAGGCAGGGCGCAGTGCGGATCCGGCTGTGTCCACTCACGCACGGGAGATGGGCAGAGACGGTGCTGTGTGGATCTGGCTATGTCCACTTACCCACGGCAGGCGGTAACGCAGGCCGGAGTACGGATATGGCTGTGTCCACACACCCACGGCAGGCGGTCAGGCAGGGCGCAGTGCGGATCTGGCTGTGTCCACGCACCCATAGCAGGCTGTCAGTAAGTGCGCAGTGTGGATCTGGCTGTGTCCACTCACCCACGGGAGTCGGGCAGGCAGGGCGCAGTGCGGATCTGGCTGTGTCCACTGACCCACGGGAGACGAGCAGGCAGGGCGCAGTGTGGATCTGGCTGTGTCCACTCACCCAGGGGAGACGGGCAGGCAAGGCGCAGTGTGGATCTGGCTGTGTCCACTCACCCACGGGAGACGGGCAGGCAGGGCCCAGTGAGGATCTGGCTGTGTCCACTCACCCAGGGGAGACGGGCAGGCAAGGTGCAGTGTGGATCTGGCTGTGTACACTCACCCACGGTAGACGGGCAGAGAGGGTGCTGTGTGGATATGGCTATGTCCACTGACCCACGGCAGACGGGCAGGCAGGGCGCAGTGCGGATCTGGCTGTGTCCACTCACCCACGGCAGACTGTCAGGCAGGGTGCAGTGCGGATCTGGCTGTGTCCACTCACCCACGGGAGAAGGGCAGGCAGGGCGCAGTGCGGATCCGGCTGTGTCCACTCACCCACGGGAGATGGGCAGATACGGTGATGTGTGGATCTGGCTATGTCCACTGACCCACGGCAGACGGGCAGGCAGGGCGCAGTGCGGATCTGGCTGTGTCCACTCACCCACGGTAGACGGTCAGGCAGAGTGCAGTGCGGATCTGGCTGTGTCCACTCATCCACGGGAGATGGGCAGGCAAGGCGCAGTGCTGATCTTGCTGTGTCCACTCACCCACGGGAGACGGGCAGCCAGGGCGCAGTGCGGATCTGGCTGTGTCCACTCACACACGGGAGACGGGCAGGCAGGGCGCAGTGCGGATCTGGCTGTGTCCACTCGCCCACGGCACACGGTCAAGCAGGGCGCAGTGCGGATCTGTCTGTGTCCACTCACCCACGGCAGATGGGCAGGCAGGGCGCAGTGTGGATCTGGCTGTGTCCTCTCACCCACGGCAGACGGTCAGGCAGGGCGCAGTGCGGATCTGGCTGTGTCCACTCACCCACAGCAGACGGTCATGCAGGGCGCAGTGCGGATCTGGCTGTGTCCACTCACCCACGGCAGACGGGCAGGCAGGGCGCAGTGTGGATCTGGCTGTGTCCACTCACCCACGGCAGGCGGTCAGGCAGGTCGCAGTGCGGATCTGGCTGTGTCCACTGACCCACGGCAGATGGGCAGGCAGGGCGCAGTGCGGATCTGGCTGTGTCCACTGGCCCACGGGAGACGGGCAGGCAGGGCGCAGTGCGGATCTGGCTGTGTCCACTCGCACACGGCAGGCGGTCAGGCAGGGCGCAGTGCGGATCTGGCTGTGTCCACTCACCCACGGCAGACGGTCAGGCAGTGCGCAGTGCGGATCTGGGTGTGTCCACTCGCCCACGGCAGACGGGCCAGCAGGGCGCAGTGCGGATCTGGCTGTGTCCACTCGCCCACGGGATACGGGCAGGCAGGGCGCAGTGCGGATCTGGCTGTGTCCACTCACCCACGGCAGATGGGCAGGCAGGGCGCAGTGTGGATCTGGCTGTGTACTCTCACCCACGGCAGACGGTCAGGCAGGGCGCAGTGCGGATCTGGCTGTGTCCACTCACCCACAGCAGACGGTCATGCAGGGCGCAGTGCGGATCTGGCTGTGTACTCTCACCCACGGCAGACGGTCAGGCAGGGCGCAGTGCGGATCTGGCTGTGTCCACTCACCCACAGCAGACGGTCATGCAGGGCGCAGTGCGGATCTGGCTGTGTCCACTCACCCACGGCAGACGGGCAGGCAGGGCGCAGTGTGGATCTGGCTGTGTCCACTCACGCACGGCAGGCGGTCAGGCAGGTCGCAGTGCGGATCTGGCTGTGTCCACTGACCCACGGCAGATGGGCAGGCAGGGCGCAGTGCGGATCTGGCTGTGTCCACTGGCCCACGGGAGACGGGCAGGCAGGGCGCAGTGCGGATCTGGCTGTGTCCACTCGCACATGGCAGGCGGTCAGGCAGGGCGCAGTGCGGATCTGGCTGTGTCCACTCACCCACGGCAGACGGTCAGGCAGTGCGCAGTGCGGATCTGGCTGTGTCCACTCGCCCACGGCAGACGGGCCAGCAGGGCGCAGTGCGGATCTGGCTGTGTCAACTCGCCCACGGGAGACGGGCAGGCAGGGCGCAGTGCGGATCTGGCTGTGTCCACTGACCCACGGGAGACGAGCAGGCAGGGCGCAGTGTGGATCTGGCTGTGTCCACTCACCCAGGGGAGACGGGCAGGCAAGGCGCAGTGTGGATCTGGCTGTGTCCACTCACCCACGGGAGACGGGCAGGCAGGGCCCAGTGAGGATCTGGCTGTGTCCACTCACCCAGGGGAGACGGGCAGGCAAGGCGCAGTGTGGATCTGGCTGTGTCCACTCACCCACGGTAGACGGGCAGAGAGGGTGCTGTGTGGATATGGCTATGTCCACTGACCCACGGCGGACGGGCAGGCAGGGCGCAGTGCGGATCTGGCTGTGTCCCCTCACCCACGGCAGACTGTCAGGCAGGGTGCAGTGCGGATCTGGCTGTGTCCACTCACCAACGGGAGATGGGCAGGCAGGGCGCAGTGCGGATCCGGCTGTGTCCACTCACCCACGGGAGATGGGCAGATACGGTGATGTGTGGATCTGGCTATGTCCACTGACCCACGGCAGACGGGCAGGCAGGGCGCAGTGCGGATCTGGCTGTGTCCACTCACCCACAGTAGACGGTCAGGCAGAGTGCAGTGCGGATCTGGCTGTGTCCACTCACCCACGGGAGACGGGCAGGCAAGGCGCAGTGCTGATATTGCTGTGTCCACTCGCCCACGGGAGACGGGCAGCCAGGGCGCAGTGCGGATCTGGCTGTGTCCACTCACCCACGGGAGACGGACAGGCAGGGCGCAGTGCGGATCTGGCTGTGTCCACTCGCCCACGGCACACGGTCAAGCAGGGCGCAGTGCGGATCTGTCTGTGTCCACTCACCCACGGCAGTTGGGCAGGCAGGGCGCAGTGTGGATCTGGCTGTGTCCTCTCACCCACGGCAGACGGTCAGGCAGGGCGCAGTGCGGATCTGGCTGTGTCCTCTCACCCACGGCAGACGGTCAGGCAGGGCGCAGTGCGGATCTGGCTGTGTCCACTCGCCCACGGGAGACGGGCAGGCAAGGCGCAGTGCGGATCTGGCTGTATCCACTCACCCACGGGAGACGGGCAGACAGGGCAGAGTGCAGATCTGGCTGTGTCCACTAACTGACGGGAGACGGGCAGTCAAGGCGCAGTGCGGATCTGGCTGTATCCACTCACCCACGGCAGGCGGTAAGGCAGGGCGCAGTGCGGATCTGGCTGTGTCCATTCACGCACGGGAGATGGGCAGAGACGGTGCTGTGTGGATCTGGCTATGTCCACTTACCCACAGCAGACGGGCCGGCAGTGCGCAGTGCAGATCCGGCTGTGTCCACTCACCCACGGGAGATGGGCAGAGACGGTGCTGTGTGGATCTGGCTATGTCCACTGACCCAAGGCAGACGGGCAGGCAGGGCGCAGTGCGGATCTGGCTGTGTCCACGCACCCATAGCAGGCTGTCAGGAAGTGCGCAGTGTGGATCTGGCTGTGTCCACTCACCCACGTCAGACGGTCAGGCAGGGCACAGTGCGGATCTGGCTGTGTCCACTCGCCCACGGCAGACGGGCAAGCAGGGCGCAGTGCGAGTCTGGCTGTGTCCACTCGCCCACGGGAGACGGGCAGGCAGGGCGCAGTGCGGATCTGGCTGTGTACACTCACCCACGGGAGACGGGCAGGCAGGGCGCAGTGCGGATCTGGCTGTGTCCACTCACTGAAGGGAGACGGGCAGGAAGGGCGCAGTGCGGATCTGGCTGTGTCCACTCACTAACGGGAGACGGGCAGACAAGGCGCAGTGCGGATCTGGCTGTGTCCACTCACTCACGGGAGACGGGCAGGCAGGGCGCAGTGCGGATCTGGCTGTGTCCACTCACCCAGGGGAGACGGGCAGGCAAGGCGCAGTGTGGATCTGGCTGTGTCCACTCACCCACGGTAGACGGGCAGAGAGGGTGCTGTGTGGATATGGCTATGTCCACTGACCCACGGCAGACGGGCAGGCAGGGCGCAGTGCGGATCTGGCTGTGTCCACTCACCCACGGAAGACTGTCAGGCAGGGTGCAGTGCGGATCTGGCTGTGTCCACTCACCCACGGGAGACGATCAGCCAGGGCGCAGTGCGGATCCGGCTATGTCCACTCACCCACGGGAGATGGGCAGAGACAGTGCTGTGTGGATCTCGCTATGACCACTGTCCCACGGCAGACGGGCAGGCAGGGCGCAGTACGGATCTGGCTGTGTCCACGCACCCACAGCAGGCGGTCAGGAAGTGCGCAGTGCGGATCTGGCTGTGTCCACTAACCCACGGCAGACGGTCAGGCAAGGCGCAGTGCGGATCTGGCTGTGTCCACAAACCCATGGCAGACGGGCAGGCAGGACGCCGTGTGGATCTGGCTGTGTCCACTCACTCACGGCAGACGGTCAGGCAGGGCGCAGTGCGGATCTGGCTGTCTCCACTCACCCACGGCAGAAGGGCATGCAGGGCGCAGTGCGGATCTGGCTGTGTCCACTCACCCACGGCAGACGGGCAGGCAGGGCGCAGTGTGGATCTGGCTGTGTCCACTCACCCACGGCAGGCGGTCAGGCAGGTCGCAGTGCGGATCTGGCTGTGTCCACTGACCCACGGCAGACGGTCAGGCAGTGCGCAGTGCGGATCTGGCTGTGTCCACTCGCCCAAGGCAGACGGGCCAGCAGGGCGCAGTGCGGATCTGGCTGTGTCCACTCGCCCACGGGAGACGGGCAGGCAGGGCAGAGTGCGGATCTGGCTGTGTACACTCACCAACGTGAGTCGGGCAGGCAAGGCGCAGTGCGGATCTGGCTGTGTCCACTCACCCACGGGAGACGGTCAGGCAGGGCGCAGTGCGGATCCGGCTGTGTCCACTCACGCACGGGAGATGGGCAGAGACGGTGCTGTGTGGATCTGGCTATGTCCACTTACCCACGGCACACGGGCAGGCAGGGCCCAGTACGGATCTGGCTGTGTCCACTCACCCACGGCAGGCGGTCAGGCAGGGCGCAGTGCGGATCTGGCTGTGTCCACGCACCCACAGCAGGCGGTCAGGAAGTGCGCAGTGCGGATCTGGCTGTGTCCACTCACCCACGGCAGATGGTCAGGCAGGGCGCAGTGCAGATCTAGCTGTGTCCACTCACCCACGGCAGACGGGCAGGCAGGGCGCAGTGTGTATCTGGCTGTGTCCACTCACCCACGGCAGACGGTCAGACAGGGCGCAGTGCGCATCTGGCTGTGTCCACTCACCCACGGCAGAAGCGCAGGCAGGGCGCAGTGTGGATCTGGCTGTGTCCACTCGCCCACGGGAGACGGGCAGGCAGGGCGCAGTGCAGATCTGGCTGTGTCCACTCACCCAAGGCAGGCGGTCAGGCAGGGCGCATTGCGGATCTGGCTGTGTACACTCACCCACAGCAGACGGTCAGGCAGGGTGCATTGCGGATCTGGCTTTGTCCACTCACCCACGGCAGACGGGCAGGTAGGGCGCAGTGTGGATCTGGCTGTGTCCACTCGCCCACGGGAGACGGGCAGGCAGGGCGCAGTGCGGATCTGGCTGTGTCCACTCACCCACGGGAGACGGGCAGGCAGGGCCCAGTGAGGATCTGGCTGTGTCCACTCACCCAGGGGAGACGGGCAGGCAAGGCGCAGTGCGGATCTGGCTGTGTCCACTCACCCACGGGAGACGGGCAGGCAGCGCGCAGTGCGGATCCGGCTGTGTCCACTCAACCACGGGAGATGGGCAGAGACGGTGCTGTGTGGATCTGGCTATGTCCACTGACCCACGGCAGACTGGCAGGCAGGGCGCAGTACGGATCTGGCTGTGTCCACTCACCCACGGCAGGCGGTCAGGCAGGGCGCAGTGCGGATCTGGCTGTGTCCACGCACCCACAGCAGGCGGTCAGGAAGTGCGCAGTGCGGATCTGGCTGTGTCCACTAACCCACGGCAGACGGTCAGGCAGGGTGCAGTGCGGATCTGGCTGTGTCCACTCACCCACGGCTGACGGGCAGGCAGGGCGCCGTGTGGATCTGGCTGTGTCCACTCACTCACGGCAGACGGTCAGGCAGGGCGCAGTGCGGATCTGGCTGTGTCCACTCACCCACGGCAGAAGGGCATGCAGGGCGCAGTGCGGATCTGGATGTATCCACTCGCCGACGGCAGGCGGTCAGGCAGGGCGCAGTGCGGATCTGACTGTGTCCACTCACCCACGGCAGACGGTCAGGCAGGGCGCAGTGCGGATCTGGCTGTGTCCACTCACCCACGGCAGACGGGCAGGCAGGGCGCAGTGTGGATCTGGCTGTGTCCACTCACCCACGGCAGACGGTCAGGCAGGGCACAGTGCGGATCTGGCTGTGTCCACTCACCCACGGCAGACTGTCAGGCAGGGTGCAGTGCGGATCTGACTGTGTCCACTCACCCACGGGAGACGGGCAGGCTGGGCGCAGTGCGGATCTGGCTGTGTCCACTCACCCACGGCAGACGGTCAGGCAGGGCGCAGTGCGGATCTGTCTGTGTCCACTCACCCACGGCAGACGGGCAGGCAGGGCGCAGTGTGGATCTGGCTGTATCCACTCACCCACAGCAGACGGTCAGGCAGGGCGCATTGCGGATCTGGGTGTCCACCCACCCACGGCAGACGGGCAGGCAGGGCGCAGTGTGGATCTGGCTGTGTCCACTCGCCCACGGGAGACGGGCAGGCAGGGCGCAGTGCGGATCTGGCTGTGTCCACTCACCCACGGGAGACGGGCAGGCAGGGCCCAGTGAGGATCTGGCTGTGTCCACTCACCCAGGGGAGACGGGCAGGCAAGGCGCAGTGTGGATCTGGCTGTGTCCACTCACCCACGGGAGACGGGCAGAGAGGGTGCTGTGTGGATATGGCTATGTCCACTGACCCACGGCAGACGGGCAGGCAGGGCGCAGTGCGGATCTGGCTGTGTCCACTCGCCCACGGCAGACGGGCAGGCAGCGCGCAGTGTGGATCTGGCTGTGTCCACTCACCCACGGCAGACGGTCAGGCAGGGCGCAGTGCGGATCTGACTGTGTCCACTCGCCCACGGCAGACGGGCAGGCAGGGCGCAGTGCGGATCTGGCTGTGTCCACTCGCCCACGGCAGACGGGCAGGCAGGGCGCAGTGCGGATCTGGCTGTGTCCACTCGCCCACGGCAGACGGGCAGGCAGGGCGCAGTGCGGATCTGGCTGTGTCCACTCGCCCACGGGAGACGGGCAGCCAGGGCGCAGTGCGAATCTGGCTGTGTCCACTCACCCACGGAAGACGTTCAGGAAGTGCGCAGTGCGGATCTGGCTGTGTCCACTCACTGACGGGAGACGGGCAGGAAAGGCGCAGTGCGGATCTGGCTGTGTCCACTCACCCACGGGAGACGGGCAGGCAGGGCGCAGTGCGGATCTGGCTTTGTCCACTCACCCACGTGAGACGGGTAGGCAAGGCGCAGTGCGGATCTGGCTGTGTCCACTCACCCACGGGGGACGGTCAGGCAGGGCGCAGTGCGGATCCGGCTGTATCCACTCACGCACGGGAGATGGGCAGACACGGTGCTGTGTGGATCTGGCTATGTCCACTGACCCACGGCAGACGGGCAGGCACGGCGCAGTACGGATCTGGCTGTGTCCACTCACCCACGGCAGGCGGTCAGGCAAGGCGCAGTGCGGATCTGGCTGTGTCCACGCACTCACAGCAGGCGGTAAGGCAGTGCGCAGTGCGGATCTGGCTGTGTCCACTCACCCACGGCAGACGGTCAAACAGGGCGCAGTGCGGATTTGGCTGTGTCCATTCACCCACGGCAGACGGGCAGGCAGGGCGCAGTGTGGATCTGGCTGTGTCCACTCACCCACGGCAGACGGTCAGGCAGGGGGCAGTGCGGATCTGGCTGTGTCCACTCGCCCACGGCAGGCGGTCAGGCAGGGCGCAGTGCGGATCTGGCTGTGTCCACTCACCCACGGCAGACGGTGAGGCAGTGCGCAGTGCGGATCTGGCTGTGTCCACTCGCCCAAGGCAGACGGGCCAGCAGGGCGCAGTGCGGATCTGGCTGTGTCCACTCGCCCACGGGAGACGGGCAGGCAGGGCAGAGTGCGGATCTGGCTGTGTACACTCACCAACGTGAGTCGGGCAGGCAAGGCGCAGTGCGGATCTGGCTGTGTCCACTCACCCACGGGAGACGGTCAGGCAGGGCGCAGTGCGGATCCGGCTGTGTCCACTCACGCACGGGAGATGGGCAGAGACGGTGCTGTGTGGATCTGGCTATGTCCACTTACCCACGGCACACGGGCAGGCAGGGCCCAGTACGGATCTGGCTGTGTCCACTCACCCACGGCAGGCGGTCAGGCAGGGCGCAGTGCGGATCTGGCTGTGTCCACGCACCCACAGCAGGCGGTCAGGAAGTGCGCAGTGCGGATCTGGCTGTGTCCACTCACCCACGGCAGATGGTCAGGCAGGGCGCAGTGCAGATCTGGCTGTGTCCACTCACCCACGGCAGACGGGCAGGCAGGGCGCAGTGTGTATCTGGCTGTGTCCACTCACCCACGGCAGACGGTCAGACAGGGCGCAGTGCGCATCTGGCTGTGTCCACTCACCCACGGCAGAAGCGCAGGCAGGGCGCAGTGTGGATCTGGCTGTGTCCACTCGCCCACGGGAGACGGGCAGGCAGGGCGCAGTGCAGATCTGGCTGTGTCCACTCACCCAAGGCAGGCGGTCAGGCAGGGCGCATTGCGGATCTGGCTGTGTCCACTCACCCACAGCAGACGGTCAGGCAGGGTGCATTGCGGATCTGGCTTTGTCCACTCACCCACGGCAGACGGGCAGGCAGGGCGCAGTGTGGATCTGGCTGTGTCCACTCGCCCACGGGAGACGGGCAGGCAGGGCGCAGTTCGGATCTGGCTGTGTCCACTCACCCACGGGAGACGGGCAGGCAGGGCCCAGTGAGGATCTGGCTGTGTCCACTCACCCATGGGAGACGGGCAGGCAAGGCGCAGTGCGGATCTGGCTGTGTCCACTCACCCACGGGAGACGGGCAGGCAGCGCGCAGTGCGGATCCGGCTGTGTCCACTCAACCACGGGAGATGGGCAGAGACGGTGCTGTGTGGATCTGGCTATGTCCAATGACCCACGGCAGACTGGCAGGCAGGGCGCAGTACGGATCTGGCTGTGTCCACTCACCCACGGCAGGCGGTCAGGCAGGGCGCAGTGCGGATCTGGCTGTGTCCACGCACCCACAGCAGGCGGTCAGGAAGTGCGCAGTGCGGATCTGGCAGTGTCCACTAACCCACGGCAGACGGTCAGGCAGGGCGCAGTGCGGATCTGGCTGTGTCCACTCACCCACGGCTGACGGGCAGGCAGGGCGCCGTGTGGATCTGGCTGTGTCCACTCACTCACGGCAGACGGTCAGGCAGGGCGCAGTGCGGATCTGGCTGTGTCCACTCACCCACGGCAGAAGGGCATGCAGGGCGCAGTGCGGATCTGGATGTATCCACTCGCCGACGGCAGGCGGTCAGGCAGGGCGCAGTGCGGATCTGACTGTGTCCACTCACCCACGGCAGACGGTCAGGCAGGGCGCAGTGCGGATCTGGCTGTGTCCACTCACCCACGGCAGACGGGCAGGCAGGGCGCAGTGTGGATCTGGCTGTGTCCACTCACCCACGGCAGACGGTCAGGCAGGGCACAGTGCGGATCTGGCTGTGTCCACTCACCCACGGCAGACTGTCAGGCAGGGTGCAGTGCGGATCTGACTGTGTCCACTCACCCACGGGAGACGGGCAGGCAGGGCGCAGTGCGGATCTGGCTGTGTCCACTCACCCACGGCAGACGGTCAGGCAGGGCGCAGTGCGGATCTGTCTGTGTCCACTCACCCACGGCAGACGGGCAGGCAGGGCGCAGTGTGGATCTGGCTGTATCCACTCACCCACAGCAGACGGTCAGGCAGGGCGCATTGCGGATCTGGTGTGTCCACCCACCCACGGCAGACGGACAGGCAGGGCGCAGTGTGGATCTGGCTGTGTCCACTCGCCCACGGGAGACGGGCAGGCAGGGCGCAGTGCGGATCTGGCTGTGTCCACTCACCCACGGGAGACGGGCAGGCAGGGCCCAGTGAGGATCTGGCTGTGTCCACTCACCCAGGGGAGACGGGCAGGCAAGGCGCAGTGTGGATCTGGCTGTGTCCACTCACCCACGGGAGACGGGCAGAGAGGGTGCTGTGTGGATATGGCTATGTCCACTGACCCACGGCAGACGGGCAGGCAGGGCGCAGTGCGGATCTGGCTGTGTCCACTCGCCCACGGCAGACGGGCAGGCAGCGCGCAGTGCGGATCTGGCTGTGTCCACTCACCCACGGCAGACGGTCAGGCAGGGCGCAGTGCGGATCTGGCTGTGTCCACTCGCCCACGGCAGACGGGCAGGCAGGGCGCAGTGCGGATCTGGCTGTGTCCACTCGCCCACGGCAGACGGGCAGGCAGGGCGCAGTGCGGATCTGGCTGTGTCCACTCGCCCACGGCAGACGGGCAGGCAGGGCGCAGTGCGGATCTGGCTGTGTCCACTCGCCCACGGGAGACGGGCAGCCAGGGCGCAGTGCGAATCTGGCTGTGTCCACTCACCCACGGAAGACGGGCAGGAAGTGCGCAGTGCGGATCTGGCTGTGTCCACTCACTGACGGGAGACGGGCAGGAAAGGCGCAGTGCGGATCTGGCTGTGTCCACTCACCCACGGGATACGGGCAGGCAGGGCGCAGTGCGGATCTGGCTTTGTCCACTCACCCACGTGAGACGGGTAGGCAAGGCGCAGTGCGGATCTGGCTGTGTCCATCACCCACGGGGGACGGTCAGGCGGGGCGCAGTGCGGATCCGGCTGTATCCACTCACGCACGGGAGATGGGCAGACACGGTGCTGTGTGGATCTGGCTATGTCCACTGACCCACGGCAGACGGGCAGGCACGGCGCAGTACGGATCTGGCTGTGTCCACTCACCTACGGCAGGCGGTCAGGCAAGGCGCAGTGCGGATCTGGCTGTGTCCACGCACTCACAGCAGGCGGTAAGGCAGTGCGCAGTGCGGATCTGGCTGTGTCCACTCACCCACGGCAGACGGTCAAACAGGGCGCAGTGCGGATCTGGCTGTGTCCATTCACCCACGGCAGACGGGCAGGCAGGGCGCAGTGTGGATCTGGCTGTGTCCACTCACCCACGGCAGACGGTCAGGCAGGGGGCAGTGCGGATCTGGCTGTGTCCACACACCCACGGCAGAAGGGCAGGCAGGGCGCAGTGCGGATCTGGCTGTGTCCACTCGCCCACGGGAGACGGGCAGGCAGGGTGCAGTGCAGATCTGGCTGTGTCCACTCACACACGGCAGGCGGTCAAGCAGGGCGCAGTGCGGATCTGGATGTGTCCACTCACCCACGGGAGACGGGCAGGCAGGGCGCAGTGCGGATCTGGCTGTGTCCACTCACCCACGTGAGACGGGCAGGCAAGGCGCAGTGCGGATCTGGCTGTGTCCACTCACCCACGGGAGACGGTCAGGCAGGGCGCAGTGCGGATCCGGCTGTGTCCACTCACCCACGGGAGACGGTCAGGCAGGGCGCAGTGCGGATCCGGCTGTGTCCACTCACGCACGGGAGATGGGCAGAGACGGTGCTGTGTGGATCTGGCTATGTCCACTTACCCACGGCAGACGGGCAGGCAGGGCGCAGTACGGATCTGGCTGTGTCCACTCACCCACGGCAGGCGGTCAGGCAGGGCGCAGTGCGGATCTGGCTGTGTCCACGCACCCACAGCAGGCGGTCAGGAAGTGCGCAGTGCGGATCTGGCTGTGTCCACTCACCCACGGCAGACGGTCAGGCAGGGCGCAGTGCAGATCTGGCTGTGTCCACTCACCCACGGCAGACGGGCAGGCAGGGCGCAGTGTGTATCTGGCTGTGTCCACTCACCCACAGCAGACGGTCAGACAGGGCGCAGTGCGCATCTGGCTGTGTCCACTCACCCACGGCAGAAGCGCAGGCAGGGCGCAGTGCGGATCTGGCTGTGTCCACTCGCCCACGGGAGACGGGCAGGCAGGGCACAGTGCAGATCTGGCTGTGTCCACTCACCCAAGGCTGGCGGTCAGGCAGGGCGCATTGCGGATCTGGCTGTGTACACTCACCCACAGCAGACGGTCAGGCAGGGTGCATTGCGGATCTGGCTTTGTCCACTCACCCACGGCAGACGGGCAGGCAGGGCCCAGTGAGGATCTGGCTGTGTCCACTCACCCAGGGGAGACGGGCAGGCAAGGCGCAGTGCGGATCTGGCTGTGTCCACTCACCCACGGGAGACGGGCAGGCAGCGCGCAGTGCGGGTCCGGCTGTGTCCACTCAACCACGGGAGATGGGCAGAGACGGTGCGGTGTGGATCTGGCTATGTCCACTGACCCACGGCAGACTGGCAGGCAGGGCGAGTACGGATCTGGCTGTGTCCACTCACCCACGGCAGGCGGTCAGGCAGGGCGCAGTGCGGATCTGGCCGTGTCCACGCACCCACAGCAGGCGGTCAGGAAGTGCGCAGTGCGGATCTGGCTGTGTCCACTAACCCACGGCAGACGGTCAGGCAGGGCGCAGTGCGGATCTGGCTGTGTCCACTCACCCACGGCTGACGGGCAGGCAGGGCGCCGTGTGGATCTGGCTGTGTCCACTCACTCACGGCAGACGGTCAGGCAGGGCGCAGTGCGGATCTGGCTGTGTCCACTCACCCACGGCAGAAGGGCATGCAGGGCGCAGTGCGGATCTGGCTGTATCCACTCGCCGACGGCAGGCGGTCAGGCAGGGCGCAGTGCGGATCTGGCTGTGTCCACTCACCCACGGCAGACGGTCAGGGAGGGCGCAGTGCGGATCTGTCTGTGTCCACTCACCCACGGCAGACGGGCAGGCAGGGCGCAGTGTGGATCTGGCTGTATCCACTCACCCACGGCAGACGGTCAGGCCGGGCGCATTGCGGATCTGGTGTGTCCACCCACCCACGGCAGACGGGCAGGCAGGGCGCAGTGTGGATCTGGCTGTGTCCACTCGCCCACGGGAGACGGGCAGGCAGGGCGCAGTGCGGATCTGGCTGTGTCCACTCACCCACGGGAGACGGGCAGGCAGGGCCCAGTGAGGATCTGGCTGTGTCCACTCACCCAGGGGAGACGGGCAGGCAAGGCGCAGTGTGGATCTGGCTGTGTCCACTCACCCACGGGAGGCGGGCAGAGAGGGTGCTGTGTGGATATGGCTATGTCCACTGACCCACGGCAGACGGGCAGGCAGGGCGCAGTGCGGATCTGGCTGTGTCCACTCGCCCACGGCAGACGGGCAGGCAGCGCGCAGTGTGGATCTGGCTGTGTCCACTCACCCACGGCAGACGGTCAGGCAGGGCGCAGTGCGGATCTGGCTGTGTCCACTCGCCCACGGCAGACGGGCAGGCAGGGCGCAGTGCGGATCTGGCTGTGTCCACTCGCCCACGGGAGACGGGCAGCCAGGGCGCAGTGCGAATCTGGCTGTGTCCACTCACCCACGGAAGACGGGCAGGAAGTGCGCAGTGCGAATCTGGCTGTGTCCACTCACTGACGGGAGACGGGCAGGAAAGGCGCAGTGCGGATCTGGCTGTGTCCACTCACCCACGGGAGACGGGCAGGCAGGGCGCAGTGCGGATCTGGCTTTGTCCACTCACCCACGTGAGACGGGTAGGCAAGGCGCAGTGCGGATCTGGCTGTGTCCACTCACCCACGGGGGACGGTCAGGCAGGGCGCAGTGCGGATCCGGCTGTATCCACTCACGCACGGGAGATGGGCAGACACGGTGCTGTGTGGATCTGGCTATGTCCACTGACCCACGGCAGACGGGCAGGCACGGCGCAGTACGGATCTGGCTGTGTCCACTCACCCACGGCAGGCGGTCAGGCAAGGCGCAGTGCGGATCTGGCTGTGTCCACGCACTCACAGCAGGCGGTAAGGCAGTGCGCAGTGCGGATCTGGCTGTGTCCACTCACCCACGGCAGACGGTCAAACAGGGCGCAGTGCGGATCTGGCTGTGTCCATTCACCCACGGCAGACGGGCAGGCAGGGCGCAGTGTGGATCTGGCTGTGTCCACTCACCCACGGCAGACGGTCAGGCAGGGGGCAGTGCGGATCTGGCTGTGTCCACACACCCACGGCAGAAGGGCAGGCAGGGCGCAGTGCGGATCTGGCTGTGTCCACTCGCCCACGGGAGACGGGCAGGCAGGGTGCAGTGCAGATCTGGCTGTGTCCACTCACCCACGGCAGGCGGTCAAGCAGGGCGCAGTGCGGATCTGGATGTGTCCACTCACCCACGGGAGACGGGCAGGCAGGGCGCAGTGCGGATCTGGCTGTGTCCACTCACCCACGTGAGACGGGCAGGCAAGGCGCAGTGCGGATCTGGCTGTGTCCACTCACCCACGGGAGACGGTCAGGCAGGGCGCAGTGCGGATCCGGCTGTGTCCACTCACCCACGGGAGACGGTCAGGCAGGGCGTAGTGCGGATCCGGCTGCGTCCACTCACGCACGGGAGATGGGCAGAGACGGTGCTGTGTGGATCTGGCTATGTCCACTTACCCACGGCAGACGGGCAGGCAGGGCGCAGTACGGATCTGGCTGTGTCCACTCACCCACGGCAGGCGGTCAGGCAGGGCGCAGTGCGGATCTGGCTGTGTCCACGCACCCACAGCAGGCGGTCAGGAAGTGCGCAGTGCGGATCTGGCTGTGTCCACTCACCCACGGCAGACGGTCAGGCAGGGCGCAGTGCAGATCTGGCTGTGTCCACTCACCCACGGCAGACGGGCAGGCAGGGCGCAGTGTGTATCTGGCTGTGTCCACTCACCCACGGCAGACGGTCAGACAGGGCGCAGTGCGCATCTGGCTGTGTCCACTCACCCACGGCAGAAGCGCAGGCAGGGCGCAGTGTGGATCTGGCTGTGTCCACTCGCCCACGGGAGACGGGCAGGCAGGGCGCAGTGCAGATCTGGCTGTGTCCACTCACCCAAGGCAGGCGGTCAGGCAGGGCGCATTGCGGATCTGGCTGTGTACACTCACCCACAGCAGACGGTCAGGCAGGGTGCATTGCGGATCTGGCTTTGTCCACTCACCCACGGCAGACGGGCAGGCAGGGCGCAGTGTGGATCTGGCTGTGTCCACTCGCCCACGGGAGACGGTCAGGCAGGGCGCATTGCGGATCTGGTGTGTCCACCCACCCACGGCAGACGGGCAGGCAGGGCGCAGTGTGGATCTGGCTGTGTCCACTCGCCCACGGGAGACGGGCAGGCAGGGCGCAGTGCGGATCTGGCTGTGTCCACTCACCCACGGGAGACGGGCAGGCAGGGCCCAGTGAGGATCTGGCTGTGTCCACTCACCCAGGGGAGACGGGCAGGCAAGGCGCAGTGTGGATCTGGCTGTGTCCACTCACCCACGGGAGACGGGCAGAGAGGGTGCTGTGTGGATATGGCTATGTCCACTGACCCACGGCAGACGGGCAGGCAGGGCGCAGTGCGGATCTGGCTGTGTCCACTCGCCCACGGCAGACGGGCAGGCAGCGCGCAGTGTGGATCTAGCTGTGTCCACTCACCCACGGCAGACGGTCAGGCAGGGCGCAGTGCGGATCTGGCTGTGTCCACTCGCCCACGGCAGACGGGCAGGCAGGGCGCAGTGCGGATCTGGCTGTGTCCACTCGCCCACGGCAGACGGGCAGGCAGGGCGCAGTGCGGATCTGGCTGTGTCCACTCGCCCACGGCAGACGGGCAGGCAGGGCGCAGTGCGGATCTGGCTGTGTCCACTCGCCCACGGGAGACGGGCAGCAAGGGCGCAGTGCGAATCTGGCTGTGTCCACTCACCCACGGAAGACGGGCAGGAAGTGCGCAGTGCGGATCTGGCTGTGTCCACTCACTGACGGGAGACGGGCAGGCAGGGCGCAGTGCGGATCTGGCTGTGTCCACTCACCCACGTGAGACGGGCAGGCAAGGCGCAGTGCGGATCTGGCTGTGTCCACTCACCCACGGGAGACGGTCAGGCAGGGCGCAGTGCGGATCCGGCTGTGTCCACTCACCCACGGGAGACGGTCAGGCAGGGCGCAGTGCGGATCCGGCTGTGTCCACTCACGCACGGGAGATGGGCAGAGACGGTGCTGTGTGGATCTGGCTATGTCCACTTACCCACGGCAGACGGGCAGGCAGGGCGCAGTACGGATCTGGCTGTGTCCACTCACCCACGGCAGGCGGTCAGGCAGGGCGCAGTGCGGATCTGGCTGTGTCCATGCACCCACAGCAGGCGGTCAGGAAGTGCGCAGTGCGGATCTGGCTGTGTCCACTCACCCACGGCAGACGGTCAGGCAGGGCGCAGTGCAGATCTGGCTGTGTCCACTCACCCACGGCAGACGGGCAGGCAGGGCGCAGTGTGTATCTGGCTGTGTCCACTCACCCACGGCAGACGGTCAGACAGGGCGCAGTGCGCATCTGGCTGTGTCCACTCACCCACGGCAGACGGTCAGGCAGGGGGCAGTGCGGATCTGGCTGTGTCCACACACCCACGGCAGAAGGGCAGGCAGAGCGCAGTGCGGATCTGGCTGTGTCCACTCGCCCTCGGGAGACGGGCAGGCAGGGTGCAGTGCAGATCTGGCTGTGTCCACTCACCCACGGCAGGCGGTCAAGCAGGGCGCAGTGCGGATCTGGATGTGTCCAATCACCCACGGGAGACGGGCAGGCAGGGAGCAGTGCGGATCTGGCTGTGTCCACTCACCCACGTGTGATGGGCAGGCAAGGCGCAGTGCGGATCTGGCTGTGTCCACTCACCCACGGGAGACGGTCAGGCAGGGCGCAGTGCGGATCCGGCTGTGTCCACTCACGCATGGGAGATGGGCAGAGACGGTGCTGTGTGGATCTGGCTATGTCCACTGACCCACGGCAGATGGGCAGGCAGGGCACAGTACGGATCTGGCTGTGTCCACTCACCCACGGCAGGCGGTCAGGCAGGGCGCAGTGCGGATCTGGCTGTGTGCACGCACCCACAGCAGGCGGTCAGGCAGTGCGCAGTGCGGATCTGGCTGTGTCCACTCACCCACGGCAGACGGTCAAGCAGGGCGCAGTGCGGATCTGGCTGTGTCCATTCACCCACGGCAGACGGGCAGGCAGGGCGCAGTGTGGATCTGGCTGTGTCCACTCACCCACGGCAGACGGTCAGGCAGGACGCAGTGCGGATATGGCTGTGTCCACACACCCACGGCAGACGGTCAGGCAGGGCGCAGTGCGGATCTGTCTGTGTCTACTCACCCAGGGGAGACGGGCAGGCAGCGTGCAGTGCGGTTCTGGCTGTGTCCACTCACCCACGGGAGAAGGGCAGGCAGGGCGCAGTGCGGATCTGGCTGTGTCCACTAACCCACGGGAGACGGGCAGGCAGGGCGCAGTGCGGATCTGGCTGTGTCCACTCACTGACGGGAGACGGGAAGGCAAAGCGCAGTGTGGATCTGGCTGTGTCCACTCACCCACGGGAAATGGGCAGAGACGGTGCTGTGTGGATCTGGCTATGTCCACTGACCCACGGCAGACTGGCAGGCAGGGCGCAGTACGGATCTGGCTGTGTCCACTCACCCACGGCAGGCGGTCAGGCAGGGCGCAGTGAGGATCTAGCTGTGTCCACTCACCCACGGCAGACGGTCAGGCAGTGCGCAGTGCGGATCTGGCTGTGTCCACTCACCCACGGCAGACAGGCAGGCAGGGCGCAGTGCGGATCTGGCTGTGTCCACTCACCCACGGGAGACGGGCAGGCAGTGTGCAGTGCGGTTCTGGCTGTGTCCACTCACCCACGGGAGAAGGGCAGGCAGGGCGCAGTGCGGATCTGGCTGTGTCCACTAACCCACGGGAGACGGGCAGGCAGGGCGCAGTGCGGATCTGGCTGTGTCCACTCACTGACGGGAGACGGGAAGGCAAAGCGCAGTGTGGATCTGGCTGTGTCCACTCACCCACGGGAAATGGGCAGAGACGGTGCTGTGTGGATCTGGCTATGTCCACTGACCCACGGCAGACTGGCAGGCAGGGCGCAGTACGGATCTGGCTGTGTCCACTCACCCACGGCAGGCGGTCAGGCAGGGCGCAGTGCGGATCTGGCTGTGTCCACTCACGCACGGGAGATGGGCAGAGACGGTGCTGTGTGGATCTGGCTATGTCCACTACCCACAGCAGACGGGCCGGCAGCGCGCAGTGCAGATCCGGCTGTGTCCACTCACCCACGGGAGATGGGCAGAGACGGTGCTGTGTGGATCTGGCTATGTCCACTGACCCACGGCAGACTGGCAGGCAGGGCGCAGTGCGGATCTGGCTGTGTCCACTCGCCCACGGCAGATGGGCAGGCAGGGCGCAGTGCGGATCTGGCTGTGTCTACTCGCCCACGGCAGGCGGTCAGGCAGGGCCCAGTGCGGATCTGGCTGTTTCCACTCACCCAGGGCAGACGAACAGGCAGGGCGCAGTGCGGATATGGCTGTGTCCACTCGCCCACGGCAGACGGGCAGGCAGCGCGCAGTGCTTATCTGGCTATGTCCACTCACCCACGGCAGACGGTCAGGCAGGGTGCAGTGCGGATCTGGCTGTGTCCACTCACCCACGGCAGACGGACAGGCAGGGCGCAGTGTGGATCTGGCTGTGTCCACTCACTCACGACAGACGGTCAGGCAGGGCGCAGTGCGGATCTGGCTGTGTCCACTCACTCACGACAGACGGTCAGGTAGGGCGCAGTGCGGATCTGGCTGTGTCCACTCACCCACGGCAGACGGTCAGGCAGGGCGCAGTGCGGATCTGGCTGTGTCCACTCGCCCACGGCAGACGGGAAGGCAGGGCGCAGTGCGGATCTGGCTGTGTCCACTCACCCATGGCAGACGGTCAGGCAGGGCGCAGTGCGGATCTGGCTGTGTCCACTCGCCCACGGCAGACGAGCAGGCAGGGCGCAGTGCGGATCTGGCTGTGTCCACTCACCCACGGGAGACGGGCAGGCAAGGCGCACTGCGGATCTGGCTGTGTCCACTCACTGACGGGAGACAGGCAGGCAAAGCGCAGTGGGGATCTGGCTGTGTCCACTCACCCACGGCAGACGGTCAGGCAGGGCGAAGTGAGGATCTGGCTGTGTCCACTCACCCACGGCAGACAGGCAGGCAGGGCGCAGTGTGGATCTGGCTGTGTCCACTCACCCACGGCAGACGGGCAGGCAGGGCGCAGTGCGGATCCGGCTGTGTCCACTCACCCACGGGAGACGGGCAGGCAGGGCGCAGTGCGGATCTGGCTGTGTCCACTCACCCACGTCAGACGGTCAGGCAGGGTGCAGTGCGGATCTGGCTGTGTCCACTCACCCACGGGAGACGGGCAGGCAGGGCCCAGTGAGGATCTGGCTGTGTCCTCTCACCCAGGGGAGATGGGCAGGCAAGGCGCAGTGTGGATCTGGCTTTGTCCACTCACCCACGGGAGACGGGCAGGCAGGGCGCAGTGCAGATCTGGCTGTGTCCACTCACCCACGGGAGACGGGCAGGCAGGGCGCAGTGCGGATCTGGCTGTGTCCATTCACCCACGGGAGACGGGCAGGCAGGGCGCAGTGCGGATCTGGCTGTGTCCACTCACTAACGGGAGACGGGCAGGCAAGGCGCAGTGCGGATCTGGCTGTGTCCACTCACCCACGGGAGACGGGCAGGCAGGGCGCAGTGCGGATCTGGCTGTGTCCACTCACCCACGGCAGACGGGCAGGCAGGGCGCAGTGCGGATCTGGCTGTGTCCACTCTCCCACGGCAGACGGGCAGGCAGGGCGCAGTGCGGATCTGGCTGTGTCCACTCACCCACGGCAGACGGGCAGGCAGGGCGCAGTGTGGATCTGGCTGTGTCCAGTCACCCACGGCAGACGGGCAGGCAGGGCGCAGTGCGGATCTGGCTGTGTCCACTCGCCCACGGCAGACGGGCAGGCAGGGCGCAGTGCGGATCTGGGTGTGTCCACTCGCCCACGGCACACGGGCAGGCAGGGCGCAGTGCGGATCTGGCTGTGTCCACTCGCCCACGGGAGACCGGCAGGCAGGGCGCAGTGCGGATCTGGCTGTGTACACTCACCCACGGGAGACGCGCATGCAGGGCGCAGTGCGGATCTGGCTGTGTCCACTCACTGAAGGGAGACGGGCAGGCAAGGCGCAGTGCGGATCTGGCTGTGTCCACTCACCCATGGGAGACGGGCAGGCAGGGCGCAGTGTGGATCTGACTGTGTCCACTTAACCACGTGAGACGGGCAGGCAAGGCGCACTGCGGATCTGGCTGTGTCCACTCACCCACGGGAGATGGTCAGGCAGGGCGCAGTGCCGATCTGGCTGTGTCCACGCACTCACAGCAGGCGGTAAGGCAGTGCGCAGTGCGGATCTGGCTGTGTCCACTCACCCACGGCAGACGGTCAAACAGGGCGCAGTGCGAATCTGGCTATGTCCATTCACCCACGGCAGACGGGCAGGCAGGGCGCAGTGTGGATCAGGCTGTGTCCACTCACCCACGGCAGACGGTCAGGCAGGGGGCAGTGCGGATCTGGCTGTGTCCACACACCCACGGCAGAAGGGCAGGCAGGGCGCAGTGCGGATCTGGCTGTGTCCACTCGCCCACGGCAGACGGTCAGGCAGGGCGCAGTGCGGATCTGGCTATGTCCATTCACCCACGGCAGACGGGCAGGCAGGGCGCAGTGTGGATCTGGCTGTGTCCACTCACCCACGGCAGACGGTCAGGCAGGACGCAGTGCGGATTTGGCTGTGTCCACACACCCACGGCAGACGGTCTGGCAGGGCGCAGTGCGGATCTGTCTGTGTCCACTCACCCAGGGGAGACGGGCAGGCAGCGCGCAGTGCGGATCCGGCTGTGTCCACTCACCCACGGGAGATGGGCAGAGACGGTGCTGTGTGGATCTGGCTATGTCCACTGACCCACGGCAGACTGGCAGGCAGGGCGCAGTACGGATCTGGCTGTGTCCACTCACCCACGGCAGGCGGTCAGGCAGGGCGCAGTGCGGATCTGTCTGTGTCCACTCACCCACGGCAGGCGGTCAGGCAGGGCGCAGTGAGGATCTAGCTGTGTCCACTCACCCACGGCAGACGGTCAGGCAGGGCGCAGTGCGGATCTGGCTGTGTCCACTCACCCACGGCAGACAGGCAGGCAGGGCGCAGTGCGGATCTGGCTGTGTCCACTCACTGACGGGAGACGGGAAGGCAAAGCGCAGTGTGGATCTGGCTGTGTCCACTCACCCACGGGAAATGGGCAGAGACGGTGCTGTGTGTATCTGGCTATGTCCACTGACCCACGGCAGACTGGCAGGCAGGGCGCAGTACGGATCTGGCTGTGTCCACTCACCCACGGCAGGCGGTCAGGCAGGGCGCAGTGCGGATCTGGCTGTGTCCACTCACGCACGGGAGATGGGCAGAGACGGTGCTGTGTGGATCTGGCTATGTCCACTACCCACAGCAGACGGGCCGGCAGCGCGCAGTGCAGATCCGGCTGTGTCCACTCACCCACGGGAGATGGGCAGAGACGGTGCTGTGTGGATCTGGCTATGTCCACTGACCCACGGCAGACTGGCAGGCAGGGCGCAGTGCGGATCTGGCTGTGTCCACTCGCCCACGGCAGATGGGCAGGCAGGGCGCAGTGCGGATCTGGCTGTGTCTACTCGCCCACGGCAGGCGGTCAGGCAGGGCCCAGTGCGGATCTGGCTGTTTCCACTCACCCAGGGCAGACGAACAGGCAGGGCGCAGTGCGGATATGGCTGTGTCCACTCGCCCACGGCAGACGGGCAGGCAGCGCGCAGTGCGGATCTGGCTATGTCCACTCACCCACGGCAGACGGTCAGGCAGGGCGCAGTGCGGATCTGGCTGTGTCCACTCACCCACGGCAGACGGACAGGCAGGGCGCAGTGTGGATCTGGCTGTGTCCACTCACTCACGACAGACGGTCAGGCAGGGCGCAGTGCGGATCTGGCTGTGTCCACTCACTCACGACAGACGGTCAGGCAGGGCGCAGTGCGGATCTGGCTGTGTCCACTCGCCCACGGGAGACGGGCAGGCAGGGCGCATTGCGGATCTGGCTGTGTCCATTCACCCACGGGAGACGGGCAGGCATGGCGCAGTGCGGATCTGGCTGTGTCCACCTACTGACGGGAGACGGGCAGGCAAGGCGCAGTGCGGATCTGTCTGTGTCCACTCACCCACGGGAGACGGGCAGGCTGGGCCCAGTGAGGATCTGGCTGTGTCCACTCACCCACGGCAGACTGTCAGGCAGGGTGCAGTGCGGATCTCGCTGTGTCCACTCACCGACGGGAGACGGGCAGGCAGGGCGCAGTGCGGATCTGGCTGTGTCCACTCACCCACGGGAGACGGGCAGGCAGGGCGCAGTGCGGATCTGGCTGTGTCCACTCACCCACGGCAGACGGTCAGGCAGGGCGCAGTGCGGATCTGTCTGTGTCCACTCACCCACGGCAGACGGGCAGGCAGGGCGCAGTGTGGATCTGGCTGTATCCATTCACCCACGGCAGACTTTCAGGCAGGGCGCATTGCGGATCTGGCTGTGTCCAATCACCCACGGCAGACGGGCAAGCAGAGGGCAGTGTGGATCTGGCTGTGACCACTCGCCCACGGGAGACGGGCATGCAGGGCGCAGTGCGGATCTGGCTGTGTCCACTCACCCACGGGAGACGGGCAGGCAGGGCCCAGTGAGGATCTGGCTGTGTCCACTCACCCAGGGGAGACGGGCAGGCAAGACGCAGTGTGGATCTAGCTGTGTCCACTCACCCACGGGAGACGGGCAGAGAGGGTGCTGTGTGGATATGGCTATGTCCACTGACCAACGGCAGACGGGCAGGCAGGGCGCAGTACGGATCTAGCTGTGTCCACTCACCCACGGCAGGCGGTCAGGCAGGGCGCAGTGCGGATCTGGCTGTGTCCACTCACCCACGGCAGGCGGTCAGACAGGGCGCAGTGCGGATCTTTCTGTGTCCACTCACCCACGGCAGACGGTCAGGCAGGGCGCAATGCGGATCTGGCTGTGTCCACTCATACATGGCAGACGGGCAGCCAGGGCGCAGTGTGGTTCTGGCTTTGTCCACTCACCCACGGCGGACGGTCAGGCAGGGCGCAGTGCGGATCTGGCTGTGTCCACTCACCCACGGCAGACTGTCAGGCAGGGTGCAGTGCGGATCTGGCTGTGTCCACTCACCCACGGGAGACGGGCAGGCAGGGCGCACTGCGGATCTGGCTGTGTCCACTCACCAAAGTGAGACGGGCAGGCAAGGCGCAGTGCGGATCTGGCTGTGTCCACTCACCCACGGCAGACGGGCAGGCAGCGTGCAGTGCGGATCCGGCTGTGTCCACTCACCCACGGGAGATGGGCAGAGACGGTGCTGTGTGGATCTGGCTATGTCCACTGACCCACGGCAGACGGGCAGGCAGGGCGCAGTACGGATCTGGCTGTGTTCACTCACCCACGGCAGGCGGTCAGGCAGGGCGCAGTGCGGATCTGGCTGTGTCCACTCACCCACGGCACACGGGCAGGCAGGGCGCAGTGCGGATCTGGCTGTGTCCACTCACCCACGGCAGACGGTCAGGCAGGGCGCAGTGCGTATCTGGCTGTGTCCACTCACCCACGGCAGACGGGCAGGCAGGGCGCAGTGTGGATCTGGCTGTGTCCACTCACCCACGGCAGACGGTCAGGCAGGGCGCAGTGCGGATCTGGCTGTGTCCACTCACCCACGGCAGACAGGCAGGCAGGGCGCAGTGCGGATCTGTCTGTGTCCACTCACTGACAGGAGACGGGAAGGCAAAGCGCAGTGTGGATCTGGCTGTGTCCACTCAACCACGGGAAATGGGCAGAGACGGTGCTGTGTGGATCTGGCTATGTCCACTGACCCACGGCAGACTGGCAGGCAGGGCGCAGTACGGATCTGGCTGTGTCCACTCACCCACGGCAGGCGGTCAGGCAGGGCGCAGTGCGGATCTGGCTGTGTCCACTCACGCACGGGAGATGGGCAGAGACTGTGCTGTGTGGATCTGGCTATGTCCACTACCCACAGCAGACGGGCCGGCAGCGCGCAGTGCAGATCCGGCTGTGTCCACTCACCCACGGGAGATGGGCAGAGACGGTGCTGTGTGGATCTGGCTATGTCCACTGACCCACGGCAGACTGGCAGGCAGGGCGCAGTGCGGATCTGGCTGTGTCCACTCACCCATGGCAGACGGTCAGGCAGGGCGCAGTGCGGATCTGGCTGTGTCCACTCGCCCACGGCAGACGAGTAGGCAGGGCGCAGTGCGGATCTGGCTGTGTCCACTCACCCACGGGAGACGGGCAGGCAAGGCGCACTGCGGATCTGGCTGTGTCCACTCACTGACGGGAGACAGGCAGGCAAAGCGCAGTGGGGATCTGGCTGTGTCCACTCACCCACGGCAGACGGTCAGGCAGGGCGAAGTGCGGATCTGGCTGTGTCCACTCACCCACGGCAGACAGGCAGGCAGGGCGCAGTGTGGATCTGGCTGTGTCCACTCACCCACGGCAGACGGGCAGGCAGGGCGCAGTGCGGATCCGACTGTGTCCACTCACCCACGGGAGACGGGCAGGCAGGGCGCAGTGCGGATCTGGCTGTGTCCACTCACCCACGTCAGACGGTCAGGCAGGGTGCAGTGCGGATCTGGCTGTGTCCACTCACCCACGGGAGACGGGCAGGCAGGGCCCAGTGAGGATCTGGCTGTGTCCTCTCACCCAGGGGAGATGGGCAGGCAAGGCGCAGTGTGGATCTGGCTTTGTCCACTCACCCACGGGAGACGGGCAGGCAGGGCGCAGTGCAGATCTGGCTGTGTCCACTCACCCACGGGAGACGGGCAGGCAGGGCGCAGTGCGGATCTGGCTGTGTCCATTCACCCACGGGAGACGGGCAGGCAGGGCGCAGTGCGGATCTGGCTGTGTCCACTCACTAACGGGAGACGGGCAGGCAAGGCGCAGTGCGGATCTGGCTGTGTCCACTCACCCACGGGAGACGGGCAGGCAGGGCGCAGTGCGGATCTGGCTGTGTCCACTCACCCACGGCAGACGGGCAGGCAGGGCGCAGTGCGGATCTGGCTGTGTCCACTCACCCACGGCAGACGGTCAGGCAGGGCACAGTGCGGATCTGGCTGTGTCCACTCTCCCACGGCAGACGGTCAGGCAGGGCGCAGTGCGGATCTGGCTGTGTCCACTCACCCACGGCAGACGGGCAGGCAGGGCGCAGTGTGGATCTGGCTGTGTCCAGTCACCCACGGCAGACGGGCAGGCAGGGCGCAGTGCGGATCTGGCTGTGTACACTCACCCACGGGAGACGCGCAGGCAGGGTGCAGTGCGGATCTGGCTGTGTCCACTCACTGAAGGGAGACGGGCAGGCAAGGCGCAGTGCGGATCTGGCTGTGTCCACTCACCCATGGGAGACGGGCAGGCAGGGCGCAGTGTGGATCTGACTGTGTCCACTTACCCACGTGAGACGGGCAGGCAAGGCGCAGTGCGGATCTGGCTGTGTCCACTCACCCACGGGAGATGGTCAGGCAGGGCGCAGTGCGTATCCGGCTGTGTCCACTCACGCACGGGAGATGGGCAGAGACGGTGCTGTGTGGATCTGGCTATGTCCACTTACCCACGGCAGACGGGCAAGCAGGGCGCAGTACGGATCTGGCTGTGTCCACTCACCCACGTCAGGCGGTTAGGCAGGGCGCAGTGCGGATCTGGCTGTGTCCACGCACCCACAGCAGGCGGTCAGGAAGTGCGCAGTGCGGATCTGGCTGTGTCCACTCACCCACGGCAGACGGTCAGGCAGGGCGCAGTGCGGATCTGGCTGTGTCCACTCACCCACGGTAGACGGGCAGGCAGGGCGCAGTGTGAATCTGGCTGTGTCCACTCACTCACGGCAGACGGTCAGGCAGGGCGCAGTGCGGATCTGGCTGTGTCCACTCAACCACGGCAGAAGGGCATGCAGGGCGCAGTGCGGATCTGGCTGTGTCCACTCGCCCACGGGAGAAGGGCAGGCAGGGCGCAGTGCGGATCTGGCTGTGTCCACTCACCCAAGGGAGACGGGCAGGCAAGGCGCAGTGCGGATCTGGCTGTGTCCACTCACCCACGGGAGACGGGCAGGCAAAGCGCAGTGCGGATCTGGCTGTGTCCACTCACCCACGGGAGACGGGCAGGCAGGGCGCAGTGCGGATCTGGCTGTGTCCACTCACCCACGGCAGACGGGCAGGCAGGGCGCAGTGCGGATCTGGCTGTGTCCACTCACCCACGGCAGACGGTGAGGCAGGGCACAGTGCGGATCTGGCTGTGTCCACTCTCCCACGGCAGACGGTCAGGCAGGGCGCAGTGCGGATCTGGCTGTGTCCACTCACCCACGGCAGACGGGCAGGCAGGGCGCAGTGTGGATCTGGCTGTGTCCAGTCACCCACGGCAGACGGGCAGGCAGGGCGCAGTGCGGATCTGGGTGTGTCCACTCGCCCACGGCAGACGGGCAGGCAGGGCGCAGTGCGGATCTGGCTGTGTCCACTCGCCCACGGCACACGGGCAGGCAGGGCGCAGTGCGGATCTGGCTGTGTCCACTCGCCCACGGGAGACGGGCAGGCAGGGCGCAGTGCGGATCTGGCTGTGTACACTCACCCACGGGAGACGCGCAGGCAGGGCGCAGTGCGGATCTGGCTGTGTCCACTCACTGAAGGGAGACGGGCAGGCAAGGCGCAGTGCGGATCTGGCTGTGTCCACTCACCCATGGGAGACGGGCAGGCAGGGCGCAGTGTGGATCTGACTGTGTCCACTTACCCACGTGAGACGGGCAGGCAAGGCGCAGTGCGGGTCTGGCTGTGTCCACTCACCCACGGGAGATGGTCAGGCAGGGCGCAGTGCGTATCTGGCTGCGTCCACTCACGCACGGGAGATGGGCAGAGACGGTGCTGTGTGGATCTGGCTATGTCCACTTACCCACGGCAGACGGGCAGGCAGGGCGCAGTACGGATCTGGCTGTGTCCACTCACCCACGTCAGGCGGTCAGGCAGGGCGCAGTGCGGATCTGGCTGTGTCCACGCACCCACAGCAGGCGGTCAGGAAGTGCGCAGTGCGGATCTGGCTGTGTCCACTCACCCACGGCAGACGGTCAGGCAGGGCGCAGTGCGGATCTGGCTGTGTCCACTCACCCACGGCAGAAGGGCATGCAGGGCGCAGTGCGGATCTGGCTGTGTCCACTCGCCCACGGCACACGGGCAGGCAGGGCGCAGTGCGGATCTGGCTGTGTCCACTCGCCCACGGGAGACCGGCAGGCAGGGCGCAGTGCGGATCTGGCTGTGTACACTCACCCACGGGAGACGCGCAGGCAGGGCGCAGTGCGGATCTGGCTGTGTCCACTCACTGAAGGGAGACGGGCAGGCAAGGCGCAGTGCGGATCTGGCTGTGTCCACTCACCCATGGGAGACGGGCAGGCAGGGCGCAGTGTGGATCTGACTGTGTCCACTTACCCACGTGAGACGGGCAGGCAAGGCGCAGTGCGGATCTGGCTGTGTCCACTCACCCACGGGAGATGGTCAGGCAGGGCGCAGTGCGTATCCGGCTGTGTCCACTCACGCACGGGAGATGGGCAGAGACGGTGCTGTGTGGATCTGGCTATGTCCACTTACCCACGGCAGACGGGCAGGCACGGCGCAGTACGGATCTGGCTGTGTCCACTCACCCACGTCAGGCGGTCAGGCAGGGCGCAGTGCGGATCTGGCTGTGTCCACGCACCCACAGCAGGCGGTCAGGAAGTGCGCAGTGCGGATCTGGCTGTGTCCACTCACCCACGGCAGACGGTCAGGCAGGGCGCAGTGCGGATCTGGCTGTGTCCACTCACCCACGGCAGACGGGCAGGCAGGGCGCAGTGTGAATCTGGCTGTGTCCACTCACTCACGGCAGACGGTCAGGCAGGGCGCAGTGCGGATCTGGCTGTGTCCACTCACCCACGGCAGAAGGGCATGCAGGGCGCAGTGCGGATCTGGCTGTGTCCACTCGCCCACGGGAGAAGGGCAGGCAGGGCGCAGTGCGGATCTGGCGGTGTCCACTCACCCACGGGAGACGGGCAGGCAAGGCGCAGTGCGGATCTGGCTGTGTCCACTCACTGACGGGAGACGGGCAGGCAGGGCGCAGTGCGGATCTGGCTGTGTCCACGCACCCACAGCAGGCGGTCAGGAAGTGCGCAGTGCGGATCTGGCTGTGTCCACTCACCCACGGCAGACGGTCAGGCAGGGCGCAGTGCGGATCTGGCTGTGTCCACTCACCCACGGCAGACGGGCAGGCAGGGCGCAGTGTGAATCTGGCTGTGTCCACTCACTCACGGCAGACGGTCAGGCAGGGCGCAGTGCGGATCTGGCTGTGTCCACTCACCCACGGCAGAAGGGCATGCAGGGCGCAGTGCGGATCTGGCTGTGTCCACTCGCCCACGGGAGAAGGGCAGGCAGGGCGCAGTGCGGATCTGGCTGTGTCTACTCGCCAACGGCAGGCGGTCAGGCAGGGCGCAGTGCGGATCTGGCTGTGTCCACTCACCCACGGCAGACGGTCAGGCAGGGCGCAGTGCGGATATGGCTGAGTCCACTCGCCCACAGCAGACGGTCAGGCCGGGAGCAGTGCGGATCTGGCTGTGTCCACTCACCCACGGAAGACGGGCAGGCAGGGCGCAGTGTGGATCTGGCTGTGTCCACTCACCCACGGCAGACGGTCAGGCAGGGTGAAGTGCGGATCTGCCTGTGTCCACTCACCCACGGGAGACGGGCAGGCAGGGCCCAGGGAGGATCTGGCTGTGTCCACTCACCCAGGGGAGACGGGCAGGCAAGGCGCAGTGTGGATCTGGCTGTGTCCATTCACCCACGGGAGACGGGCAGAGAGGGTGCTGTGTGGATATGGCTATGTCCACTGACCCACGGCAGACGGGCAGGCAGGGCGCAGTGCGGATCTGGCTGTGTCCACTCACCCACGGCAGACGGTCAGGCAGTGTGCAGTGCGGTTCTGGCTGTGTCCACTCACCCACGGGAGAAGGGCAGGCAAGGCGCAGTGCGGATCCGTCTGTGTCCACTCACCCACGGGAGATGGGCAGAGACGGTGCTGTGTGGATCTCGCTATGTCCACTGACCCACAGCAGACTAGCAGGCAGGGCGCAGTACGGATCTGGCTGTGTCCACTCACCCACGGCAGGCGGTCAGGCAGGGCGCAGTGCGGATCTGGTTGTGTCCACTCACACACGGAAGGCGGTCAGGCAGGGCGCAGTGCGGATCTGGCTGTGTCCACTCACCCACGGCAGACGGTCAGGCAGGGCGCAGTGTGGATCTGGCTGTGTCCACTCACCCACGGCAGACGGGCAGGCAGGGCGCAGTGTGGATCTGGCTGTGTCCACTCACCCACGGCAGACGGGTAGGCAGGGCGCAGTGCGGATCTGGCTGTGTCCACTCACCCACGGGAGACGGGCAGGCAGGGCGCAGTGCGGATCTGGTTGTGTCCACGCACCCACAGCAGGCGGTCAGGTAGGGCGCAGTGCGGATCTGGCTGTGTCCACTCACCCACGGCAGACGGGCAGACAGGGCGCAGTGCGGATCTGGCAGTGCCCACTCACAAACGGCAGACGGGCAGACAGGGCGCAGTGTGTATCTGGCTGTGTCCACTAACCCACGGCAGACGGTCAGGCAGGGCGCAGTGCGGATCTGGCTATGTCCACTCACCCACGGCAGAAGGGCAAGCAGGGCGCAGTGCGGATCTGGCTGTGTCCACTCGCCCACGGGAGACGGGCAGGCAGGGCGCAATGCGGATCTGCCTGTGTCCACTCGCCCACGGCAGGCGGTCAGGCAGGGCGCAGTGCGGATCTGGCTGTGTCCACTCACCCACGGCAGACGGTCAGGCAGGGCGCAGTGCGGATATGGCTGTGTCCACTCGCCCACGGCAGACGGGCAGGCAGCGCGCAGTGCGGATCTGGCTGTGTCCACTCACCCACGGCAGACGGTCAGGCAGGGCGCAGTGCGGATCTGGCTGTTTCCACTCGCCCACGGCAGACGGGCAGGCTGGGCGCAGTGCGGATCTGGCTGTGTCCACTCGCCCACGGGAGACGGGCAGGCAGGGCGCATTGCGGATCTGGCTGTGTCCATTCACCCACGGGAGACGGGCAGGTATGGCGCAGTGCGGATCTGGCTGTGTCCACCTACTGACGGGAGGCGGGCAGGCAAGGCGCAGTGCGGATCTGGCTGTGTCCACTCACCCACGGGAGACGGGCAGGCTGGGCCCAGTGAGGATCTGGCTGTGTCCACTCACCCACGGCAGACTGTCAGGCAGGGTGCAGTGCGGATCTCGCTGTGTCCACTCACCGACGGGAGACGGGCAGGCAGGGCGCAGTGCGGATCTGGCTGTGTCCACTCACCCACGGGAGACGGGCAGGCAGGGCGCAGTGCGGATCTGGCTGTGTCCACTCACCCACGGCAGACGGTCAGGCAGGGCGCAGTGCGGATCTGTCTGTGTCCACTCACCCACGGCAGACGGGCAGGCAGGGCGCAGTGTGGATCTGGCTGTATCCATTCACCCACGGCAGACTTTCAGGCAGGGCGCATTGCGGATCTGGCTGTGTCCACTCACCCACGGCAGACGGGCAAGCAGAGGGCAGTGTGGATCTGGCTGTGTCCACTCGCCCACGGGAGATGGGCATGCAGGGCGGAGTGCGGATCTGGCTGTGTCCACTCACCCACGGGAGACGGGCAGGCAGGGCCCAGTGAGGATCTGGCTGTGTCCACTCACCCAGGGGAGACGGGCAGGCAAGACGCAGTGTGGATCTAGCTGTGTCCACTCACCCACGGGAGACGGGCAGAGAGGGTGCTGTGTGGATATGGCTATGTCCACTGACCCACGGCAGACGGGCAGGCAGGGTGCAGTACGGATCTGGCTGTGTTCACTCACCCACGGCAGGCGGTCAGGCAGGGAGCAGTGCGGATCTGGCTGTGTCCACTCACCCACGGCACACGGGCAGGCAGGGCGCAGTGCGGATCTGGCTGTGTCCACTCACCCACGGCAGACGGTCAGGCAGGGCGCAGTGCGTATCTGGCTGTGTCCACTCACCCACGGCAGACGGGCAGGCAGGGCGCAGTGTGGATCTGGCTGTGTCCACTCACCCACGGCAGACGGTCAGGCAGGGCGCAGTGCGGATCTGGCTGTGTCCACTCACCCACGGCAGACAGGCAGGCAGGGCCCAGTGCGGATCTGGCTGTGTCCACTCACTGACGGGAGACGGGAAGGCAAAGCGCAGTGTGGATCTGGCTGTGTCCACTCACCCACGGGAAATGGGCAGAGACGGTGCTGTGTGGATCTGGCTATGTCCACTGACCCACGGCAGACTGGCAGGCAGGGCGCAGTACGGATCTGGCTGTGTCCACTCACCCACGGCAGGCGGTCAGGCAGGGCGCAGTGCGGATCTGGCTGTGTCCACTCACGCACGGGAGATGGGCAGAGACGGTGCTGTGTGGATCTGGCTATGTCCACTACCCACAGCAGACGGGCCGGCAGCGCGCAGTGCAGATCCGGCTGTGTCCACTCACCCACGGGAGATGGGCAGAGACGGTGCTGTGTGGATCTGGCTATGTCCACTGACCCACGGCAGACTGGCAGGCAGGGCGCAGTGCGGATCTGGCTGTGTCCACTCGCCCACGGCAGATGGGCAGGCAGGGCGCAGTGCGGATCTGGCTGTGTCTACTCGCCCACGGCAGACGGTCAGGCAGGGCGCAGTGCGGATCTGGCTGTTTCCACTCACCCAGGGCAGACGAACAGGCAGGGCGCAGTGCGGATATGGCTGTGTCCACTCGCCCACGGCAGACGGGCAGGCAGCGCGCAGTGCGGATCTGGCTATGTCCACTCACCCACGGCAGACGGTCAGGCAGGGCGCAGTGCGGATCTGGCTGTGTCCACTCACCCACGGCAGACGGACAGGCAGGGCGCAGTGTGGATCTGGCTGTGTCCACTCACTCACGACAGACGGTCAGGCAGGGCGCAGTGCGGATCTGGCTGTGTCCACTCACTCACGACAGACGGTCAGGCAGGGCGCAGTGCGGATCTGGCTGTGTCCACTCACCCACGGCAGACGGTCAGGCAGGGCGCAGTGCGGATCTGGCTGTGTCCACTCGCCCACGGCAGACGGGAAGGCAGGGCGCAGTGCGGATCTGGCTGTGTCCACTCACCCATGGCAGACGGTCAGGCAGGGCGCAGTGCGGATCTGGCTGTGTCCACTCGCCCACGGCAGACGAGCAGGCAGGGCGCAGTGCGGATCTGGCTGTGTCCACTCACCCACGGGAGACGGGCAGGCAAGGCGCACTGCGGATCTGGCTGTGTCCACTCACTGACGGGAGACAGGCAGGCAAAGCGCAGTGCGGATCTGGCTGTGTCCACTCACCCACGGCAGACGGTCAGGCAGGGCACAGTGCGGATCTGGCTGTGTCCACTCTCCCACGGCAGACGGTCAGGCAGGGCGCAGTGCGGATCTGGCTGTGTCCACTCACCCACGGCAGACGGGCAGGCAGGGCGCAGTGTGGATCTGGCTGTGTCCAGTCACCCACGGCAGACGGGCAGGCAGGGCGCAGTGCGGATCTGGCTGTGTCCACTCGCCCACGGCAGACGGGCAGGCAGGGCGCAGTGCGGATCTGGGTGTGTCCACTCACCCACGGCACACGGGCAGGCAGGGCGCAGTGCGGATCTGGCTGTGTCCACTCGCCAACGGGAGACCGGCAGTCAGGGCGCAGTGCGGATCTGGCTGTGTACACTCACCCACGGGAGACGCGCAGGCAGGGCGCAGTGCGGATCTGGCTGTGTCCACTCACTGAAGGGAGACGGGCAGGCAAGGCGCAGTGCGGATCTGGCTGTGTCCACTCACCCATGGGAGACGGGCAGGCAGGGCGCAGTGTGGATCTGACTGTGTCCACTTACCCACGTGAGACGGGCAGGCAAGGCGCAGTGCGGATCTGGCTGTGTCCACTCACCCACGGGAGATGGTCAGGCAGGGCGCAGTGCGTATCCGGCTGTGTCCACTCACGCACGGGAGATGGACAGAGACGGTGCTGTGTGGATCTGGCTATGTCCACTTACCCACGGCAGACGGGCAGGCAGGGCGCAGTACGGATCTGGCTGTGTCCACTCACCCACGTCAGGCGGTCAGGCAGGGCGCAGTGCGGATCTGGCTGTGTCCACGCACCCACAGCAGGCGGTCAGGAAGTGCGCAGTGCGGATCTGGCTGTGTCCACTCACCCACGGCAGACGGTCAGGCAGGGCGCAGTGCGGATCTGGCTGTGTCCACTCACCCACGGCAGACGGGCAGGCAGGGCGCAGTGTGAATCTGGCTGTGTCCACTCACTCACGGCAGATGGTCAGGCAGGGCGCAGTGCGGATCTGGCTGTGTCCACTCAACCACGGCAGAAGGGCATGCAGGGCGCAGTGCGGATCTGGCTGTGTCCACTCGCCCACGGGAGAAGGGCAGGCAGGGCGCAGTGCGGATCTGGCTGTGTCCACTCACCCACGGGAGACGGGCAGGCAAGGCGCAGTGCGGATCTGGCTGTATCCACTCACCGACGGGAGACGGGCAGGCAAAGCGCAGTGCGGATCTGGCTGTGTCCACTCACCCACGGGAGACGGGCAGGCAGGGCGCAGTGCGTATCTGGCTGTGTCCACTCACCCACGGCAGACGGGCAGGCAGGGCGCAGTGCGGATCTGGCTGTGTCCACTCACCCACGGCAGACGGTGAGGCAGGGCACAGTGCGGATCTGGCTGTGTCCA